>NW_028141165.1:13536763-13937761 GCF_030444845.1 Prenolepis imparis | reverse complement strand
AAGCAGTGGTATCAACGCAGAGTACTTATAAATAATTAAGAGAAATTCAATATAAAGCAGTGGTATCAACGCAGAGTACTATCGAAGCGAAAAGATAAAAAAAATCTTCGAAAAGTTTTATTTTATATTTTTGCTTTAAAAGATATATAAATATTATAAACTCCATTACTTAAATGATTTATGATAGCCGTCTACATATTTGTTAAAAATACAAGGATTTTTTGCGTGCGATCCCTTCGCGATTTATGTCACTCAACTTCAAGCTGTGCGGTTAGATTAATTAGCTTTGGGAATTAACCAGTCCATCTCATTGAGCGTAGAATAATTAATTGTGCTCAATATATTAGCCGCAAATGAGTCGGAGCTTTCCGATGCATCATTAATAATTAATTGATAATGGTCGAAGTTAGAGAGAGAAAGAGCCAAGTTTTCGTTGGAAGCGATGTCTTTTGTTAGGACGTGTGCAGATTAATGGCAAACAGTTCTCGACGCGACAGTAATTATTTATATTTTTATATTTTATATTGCATTTACATCGCTTTGTGTTGATTACTTTCTGTAGTAAAACTCGGTCGCCATCGGATCATTGTTCTCTGTACGTACGTCTATCGTGACGTCTATCGCGAAGCCGTAGATTAACACGAGATAATTAAATGCGCAAATTGCATCTACCACGGGAAGATGCCCATTGAATTCTTCGTTCATTATCACGAACAGTTAATAACGGATAAAAATAGAAAACGAGATGAAAGAATATTGTTCAATAAAAAATGACTTTTTTTCGAACACCGAAACGAGACTAGTCATTTTTTATAGTTTTTTCGACGCTAAACACGGATCTAATTTTCAAATTGCTCCATTACGTTACAATTTTAAGAAATTTGCAATTAAAATTGCAAAAAGGCTATCTTTTTTTTACTGGAGAAGTTTTATTGCAATCAAAATAAAGTATGTTGTTAGGACTTTCAATCTTCGAAAGGAATTTAAATTTTGACATCCACTATAATGAATACATCATTTTCAATTTGACAATTTTGACATTGAATTCGTATTCAGTGACCTAAAAAAACCTTAAGTTTAAATAAATATAATTTAAGGCTCTTGGGTGCTCATTGCGGCCATATTGGATTGTGACGTCAGAGGCGAGAAAACACACGCTGAAAATTCTTAGATGCCATTTTTTAATGAAAAGATATTTCGATTAAACAGCACTTCAGATGGCTTTAGCACACTCTTAAGAAACCCCGAAAACTATCCTTTTCCCTTTATAATCAATCAACATCTGTAAAATGATCGAGATATCATGGGCTTCATAATAGACTGGGCTTCATAATATTACATTTTACAGCTGTTGATTGATTATAAAGGGAAAAGGATAGTTTTCGGGGTTTTTTAAGAGTGTGCTAAAGCCATCTGAAGTGCTGTTTCATCGAAATATTTTTTTATTTCGAAATGGCATCTAAGAAATTTTAGCGTGTGTTTTCTCGCCTCTGACGTCACGATTTCGACATGGTCGGCAAGGAGCTAGGAGTCTTAAAGCTATTTAGTAAATCGTCAATTACCTAATTGTAAGTGTCACAGCTAATTTTCGCGACACACCTAATATTATTTAACCATGGATATTTTATTAATTATAACCGACACCAAAAATTCCTTTTGAGGGTTGAAAGTCCTAACAACATACTTTATTTTGAATGCAATAAAACTTCTCTAGCACGTAACATATTGTAAATAATAAAACAGTCCTTTTTTGCAACTTTAATTGATAATTTTTCAAAATTGTGACGCGATGGAATAATTTGGAAACCGAATTCGTATTCAGCGTCGAAAAAACTATAAACGACTAGTGTGGTTCCGGTTAATTTTTGTTGTTGAACAGTGTTAATATTCATCCAGATACAAACACATATACACACACCACGTAGTCTGATATAATTAAGCTCGTAATCTGATTTAAATTCAAATGTAACGGAATGTAATGCAAACTCACTGGTTACTCGTAGATGTTTTCCACCAAGGGTAGAAGCGTCCGTCGTCAACAGAGATAACGGCGTCGATGAGCTGTCCAGAACTTCGACGCGCGATAAATCGACGCCGCGACGCTCGCAGGCCGGACTCAGTACATCCCTGTAACACGTAATATAGCGGGGTAAACTATTACAGGGTGTATACTCAAATTTTGTAAAAAAATTCCCTGGGAATTTCCTGATCTTCCCGGTATTTTCGTTTAAAATTTCAGGTAAAATAAAAAAATTTGTAGATGCAGCTTTTTAAAAGTTCCTTTATTGTATACGCTTTTTAAAATGTTTTCTATTCATAAGATTGGAAAGTTATCAAGAATGCAATTTTTCTAGCATTTAATATTGATTTATTAATTGTAAAATTAATTTGGACAATAACAAAGTGCGATATATTATTATATCTAAAGGGTAAAAATATATGCAAGAATATAATATAAAATAAAAATAGAAAACAAAAAATAATTTTATAAACGTGTTAAAGAATATTAATTTATTTAAATTAATTATCTATTAAATTATTATGTATTTGTTTATTAAATTATTTATTTAATTATATATTTATTAAATAAATAAGAAGTACTAATTTTTTTAAATATTACCTGTTAAAAAATTGAACAATTTTTTATGAAACTTACATAAATTCTTGATACTGAAATAGATCGTCAATAAAAAAATCGCATAAAATTTTAATATTGCAATGATGTGTTAGACATATGTTTAAGTCTTAAATAAGAGAAATTATCAAAAGGGCAATTTTAAAAAAAAATTCCCTGAATCCCATTCAAATCCATGAGAATTCCCCGATTTTTCAAGGTAAAACAAAATTCCCTGAGAATATCAGGTTTTCAAGGTTTTTCCTGGGGGTATACACCCTGTATTAACGCTGGTGTGTTATAAATCGACGAACCAATTAAAAGTTGAAAAACTATGAATATTTTTTTCTAAAAATTGCTTTGCCACCAGAATTATATAACTACAACGACCGTGAGATGATAATTTGTAAACGCAGTCTCGCGATATCGCAAGGCTCTTCTTGTCCTGTACCATGTATAAAATAAATTATATTTTTTTACTGTAAATCAACTAAAAATTTTTGATCGATGCGCGATATATTTTTTACACCGATTTGCATGTTAAAATTTTTAAATAGAATCCAATATAATGTGTTTTTATTGTATCGCGCACAGTCGCAATTTCACGGCACAATTTGCCTCTTTTCACGATGAAAAGCTGTCGAACAAAACGCTTTTAAAATTTATTTCGCGAAACAAAATTAAAGCAGAAATACTTTATCGAGGATTTGAATTACCAAAATGACAAATTTTGTATCAACAAACAACACATGAATAGCACATTATCTCATTAATGATTCCTATAAAAAACCTAGAAAATGATCAAAGGAATTAACAAACCAAACAGATGTTGCCTAATCGGGGGAATTAGAAACTACTACGCGCACCCTCGTCCTAAGGGGTAAAACTTGATATCCCTAATTTTCCTTTTATTCCTCTTTACGAAAAAAATTGCCAAATTATACGAAATTACTGCCAACTGTGTTTCTCATGATGATGTAAATCGCCGAAATCTTACCCTATTTTTCTGTAAATATGCCTTAACTAATCATATATAATTCAGTTGATTTTCATGAATAGACAATTATATAAGAGATGATATAAATAAATTAAATTCGGTAAATCATTTATGTAATCTGACTCATGTTTTTAATTGTTAATTATTCGCACGACAATTTAATTTACAAGCTGATTGAAAATTAAAAATTCAATTGTATATATATATATATATATATATATATATATATGCAAAATTTAAATTTATTTATATCTAAATTATTGTTGTGTATATCGTGCTATAAAATACTAATAAATAATAATATTAATAATCGCAATTAATATGTATGATATTAATTATATATTATATACATATAAACTAATGTCGAATCATAAGTACTTTACTTGTTACTCTGTTAATTTAATCTAAAAATAGCCTATTCTTTGCGATTTACGTTGATAAAATAATTTTAGGGAAAATGCAACGCGCAATATAATTTTATATTATCGATTGTATAATATAAAATTTACCTCCTAGTTTCCTGGATTATTGCTGGTTTTCCAGGAGACTATTTCGAAAACAGGAAGAGGAGTCTAATGAAATAAGGGTGTAAGGTTGAAACGCAAAGTATTCTCCCCAGAAGTGTAACACTACAAACCGTGACGGAGCAGAAATTCCGTCGACGGAATTCGGAGGAGAAATAAATTAATTATTCATCCGCGCGCCCACGTTTTATTCTATCCCCTATTATTATCCTCCCTTACTACATTTTGATACCGCTTTCTTCACATCAATGATAAATTAGAACAAAGCTAACATTCGAATAATCGCGTTTTATAAAGTTCAATTCGATTGGTATTTCTTTTTCTCGTCAAAATATAATACCTGTGAGAGATTTTCTGTGTGTGAAATAAATTTCTCGTAAATATACGCTTATATTAAGGCTCCTGGCTCTTCGCCGACCATGTCGAAATCGTGACGTCAGAGGCGAGAAAGCACATGCTAAAAATTCTTGTGTGTCATTTTTAAATAAAAAGATATTTCAATAAAACAATACTACAAAATTCTTTGGCACACTTGTAAAATTGTCCGAAAACTATCTTTTTACCTTTATAATCAATCAACAACTGTAAAATGACCGTAATATGAAGTCCAAGCCGTCTGGTCTTTGCGCATGCGCAGTCATTCCACATGACAAAGTCCGATATTACACTCATTTTAGGGTTGTTTATTAACTGTCAAGGGAAAAGCATAGTTTTCGGACAATTTTATAAGTGTGCCAAAGAGATTTGTAGTGTGGTTTCATCGAAATATCTTTTTATTTAAAAATGGCACGCAAGAATTTCCAGCGTGTATTTTCTCGCCTCTGACGTCACAATCCAACATGGCCGCGGCGAGGATCCAGAAGCCTTAATTTGTCGAGCTTAAAGTTTCCATGTTTGCTCGTTGAAGATCGCTGTCAAGTTATAAATTTTACACAGCAAGATATTAAATAAAAAGGCTGGATAAAAAACGTGCATCATCCATGATTCAGGGTTAAATAAAAAATTCGTGTTATAATTAAAATCACGATACGAGGGGAGAAAAGAGTAAACCGTATCTCTCTCCAATGTCACAATGTCAAAAATTCATGCACGTGGCTTGTTCAAAGTATTTAAAAATCGAATTGTCGAATGGCGTTTGGCGGTCCAGTTTCATTCGGCATAATCTTTTTTTTATTCCACGTTGTATAGGCTCTGCAGTTTTCGTTTCAGCCGGATAGAATGGCACTTGTACACATATATCCCTGTGAATGTCGTTCTTTTAAATCTTTAAAGCATTTCAAGTACTTTTTTCAACGAATAAAATGTAATATGAACTTGATATAAAATTTTATGACGTCAAAAAGAAAATCAATATTGCGAATAAATAAAACTGGCGAATATTTTCTTCGTTAAGTAGTCATTAAAATAATAAATCACATATTTGTAATAAAATTGGCACATCAAATCATTTCGATTGTGTTAATTTTAACGCTAATTTTTCGATTAAGTTTTTATATATTGGAAAACAGATAGATAGGTAATAAGGATTATTTAATTGAAAGCAGCCGCTATTTAGAATTGTTTTTAATGAGTACACTCGTTCGTACTCTATTACGTTATATATTCATCGATTTGTTATTTATCTCTCTACATATAATAAATGCAATTATTTATTATCCCTCTACATATAGTAAATTTTCGTAATGCTAAGAGTCATTCGATTTTCCTCTTATCAGCCGATATTTTCTCCGTTTGTTGCTGCTCGAGCAGGAGTGTGTGTCCTCTCTTTGCACCCGTTCATGTTTATTGAACATATCTGGCCGCATTAAATCGCTATAAATCACTGGCTGATGCGACAGCCACCCAGATGGGTATTGGTATTCATGTGTATGTGTGTGTATATATGCGCACGTTCTAAATTGCAGTGTGCATTTCAAAGAGAATGACGCAGCGATATTCGGCGTTAATGTTGTTTGAGGCTCAACTGTCGGGGATACTGCAAAAACGAAAAAAAAAAAAAGATTTTTACACGATTTACGTTTCGCGAATATATATTCGATTGCTTTTTTCCTCAAATAATTAATAATAAGTGTATATTTAACGTAACTAAATATAATTCACCTTTAATTTGATTAAAGTATCTAAATTACGCGAAATAAATTTGAATAAATTTATATACAGGGTGTATATTCAAATTTTGTAAAAAAATTCCCTGAGAATTCTCTGATCTTCCTGGTATTTTCGTTTAAAATTTTAGGTAAAATAAAAAAACTTGTAAATGCAGCTTTTAAAAAGTTTCTTTATTGTATATGCTTTTTAATGTTTTCTATTCATACGATTGGAAAGTTATCAAGAATGCAATTTTTCTAGCATTTAATATTGATTTATTAATCGTAAAATTAATTTGGACAATAACAAAGTGCGATATATTATTAAATCTAAACGCTAAAGATATATGCAAGAATATAATATAAAATAAAAATAGAAAACAAAAAATAATTTATTATAAACGTGTTAAGGAATATATTAATTTATTTAAATTAATTATATTTATTCAAGTATTATGTATTTGTTTATTAAATTATTTATTTAATTATATATTTATTAAATAAATAAGGAGTGCTAATTTTTTTATGTATTACCTGTTAAAAAATTGAACAATTTTTTATGAAACTTACATAAATTCTTGATACTGAAATAGATCGTCAATAAAAAAATCGCATAACACATTTTAATAAAAACTTAAATATTGCAAAGATGTGTTAGACATATGTTTCTTAAGTGTTAAATAAGAGTAAAATTATCAAAGGGGTAATTTTTTTTTTAATTCCTTGAATCTCAATCAAATTCCATGAGAATTCCCTGATTTTTCAAGATAAAACAAAATTCCCTGAGAATAGAGAGAATCATAAGAATGTTTCGTGATTGAAGAAGAGAAGAGCAAAGTTGAATCTTTTGCAATCAAGTAAATTAATTTGTTTTTTATAATAAACTTGTACAATTGACGATAATACGTTTTAATTGTAATGCAAGATGTAGATTTGGGGTTTGGGAGATCATTACGAGCGGTACAAAAAACGATCCGAGTAACTCGAGACAAAAAAGATTTCGCGCTGATGGAGAACGACGCTTTTCATGCAAACCGCGTATCTTGTGACCGCTATTCCAGGGTTCGTAAAATGGAAAATTTTTTGTCACGAAACCGACGCGACAAAAGCAAAGAGTACTTTGTTCAATTCCTGGTTCGCCGCATAATAATGCTTGGCAATTAAGAGTAATCTCGTTGAAGATGTAAGGCGTCTTCGCGCGCACTAGAGCGATTATAATAGTATTGTCTCTCATGATATACTATTTTAATATTCGTTCTTATATACGTTGAGTAAGTGTGCGAATTAATTCAAGATAGGTAATCGCGAGCGAAGCTTATTGGAAATAAAAATAATAACGTAAAATTATTATTACAAGTATAGTATATCGTGAAAATGAAGAAATAGAAACGAAAAAGGATAAAATCATGATGGAAAAGAAAATCTTCAAAAGTTTCTCTCTCATATGGAAATAAAGTAAAAAAATTATGTGTAATAATTAGAGAGCGACATTTTTATAATAATTAGAGAGTCATATTTAATATTTTCACAATGTTTATTATTAAAAGTCGCTCTCTAATTATTATATTTTTTATCTTGTTTCCTTGTTATGAAAGAGAAATAATTGACAATTTTTTATACTTGTAATAATTCTGCACTTTTTTAGGATGTCAACTAACAATAAGACTTTTTAGAATGTATGCATTTAATTTCTATAGCTTATTATTTGTATATTTAAAGTTTAATAAACAATTCTTTCAAAAGGAAAAAATTCCGCTCTCGTTATTATTTAAAAAAACTCAAATTTTTCTATGAATACTAAATTCTCTTAATAATTTTTCGAATATTAAAAAATTTTAGTTAGTGAACGCTAAGTGGCTGTTCTTTTCCGTGGGAAAATTTTACCCGCTAATTCATTACTCACGCTCGAAAAATTGGGAAAAAGTTCAAAGTACTTGTGAAACATTAACTATGCAGATCTATGTTAGCGCGATATGCACACACTATAAAATGGCACTCTTTCCTTATTAAAAAACTTTCTTTTACCGAATAAGGCTAATAGTCTCACAATCAGTAAAATCTGCTTCGGATCAATAAATCGTACTCTTTTTTTTCCTCTCTGAAAGTTCGTAAAAAATCTAGCGGATTTAACGACGTCCACGATGATTAAAACAAACGTGACAAAGATCTTTCAATTAGACGCATCAAGATAAATTAGATTCTTTCTTGATTATGAAATAGAATCTTCCGGTGCGTGGCGCGTAATTTAATTCCATATTTTCTGCGGTAATAAGGGTTTATTATATTTATGTCGTAACAAACGTGGCGACGGCCTTAGTCTATTTATTCTCGCCCGCAAATCCTACATCGAAACTGTTGTGATATATCAGTACACCCTGTAGAGCGCGGACAATAGCATCGTAAAAAAAAAAGGCTGACCTCCTGGCGATCTCGAAAATAGAAGTGCTGCTTCCGCCTCTTACCCCTTCAGCTCCTTTCTTTAACCGTTTATTAAATTGCCGCATCATCTCGAAGATCGATAAAAGAGGAAAAGAGATAGCCTTCTTTCTCGCGGATCTAAAGGAGATTAGATGCAACGCGATGTGTCGGTATATTCCGTACTTGCTTTAATAGGATATTCTAATGTGTTATATGGCATATTTTAAGGCTCCTGGGTGCTCATCGCGGCCATATTGGATTGTGACGTCAGAGGCGAGAAAGCACACGCTGAAAATTCTTAGATGCCATTTTTTAATGAAAAGATATTTCGATTAAACAGCACTTCAGATGGCTTTAGCACACTCTTAAAAACCCCCGAAAACTATCCTTTTCCCTTTATAATCAATCAACATCTGTAAAATGATCGAGATGTCACACTTTGACATGCGGAATGACTGCGCATGTGCAAAGACCAGACGGACTGGGCTTCATAATATTACATTTTACAGCTGTCGATTGATTATAAAGGGGAAAGGATAGTTTTGGGGGTTTTTTAAGAGTGTGCTAAAGCCACCTGAAGTGCTGTTTCATCGAAATCTTTTTTTTATTTCGAAATGGCATCTAAGAAATTTTAGCGTGTGTTTTCTCGCCTCTGACGTCACGATTTCGACATGGTCGGAAAGAAGCCAGGAGCCTTAAGCTAATTTCTGATATTCGGGTAAAAATATGCTTTTTTAAAGAAAATAATACATGAAAAAAATTATACGTTTGTGTAAAAATGGTATGTTTGTGTGTGTGTGTGTAATAAAAGTCAATTTTGAGTTCAATTAACGAATAATGTAATCATTTCGACCATATTTTTCGACAGAGATTAAATAAAATTAAAATTATATATTCTTATATTCAAATCGAAAAATAATGGAGAAATTAAATAATTAATTTTTATCATTATTGAACAACTGCAACTATAATTATGCATATTGAGGGAAAATTTTAATTTTGCAACGATACATAATGAAGGAGATGTCAAATATTCTGAAACCGATTCAAGCAATTTCAATTGAATTAATTCAAAGCAATTTAAATTGAATTTTATTTGCCTAAAAATCTATTGTTATGTAAAATAATAATGTTACGTGGATAGTGCATTTCTCATTTACAGTAGAGAGTTTCATAAGTCATGTATGATGTAATGCAGCAGTTGTATGTGAGGAAAGTCAGTTTCTAAACACGGTATTATTCAGACATGTACATTTCTATATGTAAATATATCTATTTTTAGCGCGCGTCGTACTTTTTATTCAACACAAAAACGCGAGAAATTTATTGGCGGCAATATATTAAAAGTATTATATGATAATGCTTCACTCACACCAGGTAAGTTCCCCTCGTAGCTGGTAAAAATTCCTCGCGTTCAAAGGAACCGACGGTGTCGTCGCCCACCTCAAAACTGACGCTGAAGTATTCGTTACTGGACACCTGTAATCAAAATAAAAATATGATTAATTTTATCTCTCTATAAAAAATCTGGAATATTTCGTAATTGAAAATGTGATATAAGACTGTCGCGGTTTGAGATATTAAATTTTCTTTCGTTTCTCTCGACTTATTTAGTTTGTTTTGCTGAGCAAAGTAAATTAATTTCTGATTTGTGATACACAAGTAACAATCATTTCAAAACTCGATGTTGAATTTTTATTTATAATTAATCTAATGAGGTTTGATAGACTGCACTTTAGAAAAGCGATGTATAATAGGTATTTTATTTGTTCTAATACGAATGTTTGTTGTACACCCTGTAGTGCTAAATTAAACCATGAATAATAAATTTTGAGACTTACTATTAATTTTTAAAAAATCAATATAATGTATAATATTTTTATGGATAAACATGTTAAATTTATTTTTTCTTGTACGCGCTAAATATATTATGTAAATATATTAAATTTTTAATCATCGTTGAAATTAATCATTCTATAGGCACTCCATATTCATTAAAAAAAAAAAAAAAAAAAAAAAAAAAAAAAAAAAAAAAAAACACATCGATTTTATTATATATATTTATATAAAGCTTAAACTTTTTATAGTTCTGATAGCCGTAATTCGTTGAATCTAACTAGTAGCAACTTAAATTGAAGCTTAACGTCTGCATTTAAATTGAGGATCTTGTTTAAATACGCGACTTGGAATGTTTCCAGGTATAAAATTTAATAATATAAAACATTTATGCATTTTGGATTTGCGCGACATCAATGTTTAATATTTTTTAAATACAGATAATAGAGACGAAATCAATGTAATTGTTAATGTTTTGTGTACGATCTTTAGCATCTCAGGAAGAGCTTAGAGAATTGGCCGTATAGTTTTCCTCATGAGAAAGAACCACGATTACTTCGTAGTTTCTCGTACCCAGATTCAATATTGCTGCCACGTTCGCCCATTCGACTCGATTTTTTTTCCCCTCATAAATAATGCAGGAACGGCGTACTCATAAATTCGAGTCACCTGGTAGGCTGGTGAATCGGTCCGCGGAATTAAATATTAAAGCGCGGCATATGGAAGCAGTCGCTGTGTTGTGCCTCTACGACGCGCAAAAGTAGCAAAAAGATTGTTGCTCGTCATCACCACACATTAATTCACTTTGCTGCTTAGCATAAGCAAAACTCGAGAGAAACGAAAGGAAATTTAATCGCGAGTGAAACAAAATTAACATTCCGGGATATTATTAAAACTCCTGGGTGCTCACCGCGGCCATATTGGATTGTGACGTCAGAGGCGAGAAAGCACACGCTGAAAATTCTTAGATGCCATTTTTTAATGAAAAGATATTTCGATTAAACAGCACTTCAGATGACTTTAGCACACTCTTAAGAAACCCCGAAAACTATCCTTTTCCCTTTATAATCAATCAACATTTGTAAAATGATCGAGATGTCAGACTTTGACATGCGGAATGACTGCGCATGTGCAAAGACCAGACGGACTGGGCTTCATAATATTACATTTTACAGCTGTTGATTGATTATAAAGGGAAAAGGATAGTTTTCGGGGTTTTTTAAGAGTGTGCTAAAGCCATCTGAAGTGCTGTTTCATCGAAATATTTTTTTATTTCGAAATGGCATCTAAGAAATTTTAGCGTGTGTTTTCTCGCCTCTGACGTCACGATTTCGACATGGTCGGCAAGGAGCCAGGAGTCTTAAACAAGATTTGCAAAGATTATGAAAGTGTGTGTGTCTCTATATATCTCTACATTGTAAATAAATTTTAATAAAAAGAAAATTGTTCGCTTTTCCCAAATATTCAATCAGTTGTTTAATTTACACGTAAGTTTGTATACATCGCACGTAGAGGCAAAAGGCGGTCTCGTTATCGATTCTTATTTCGCAATAGAACCCCCGAGGGTGTTCGAAGTCTGTAACTGCAGTTACACCAAGCGCGAACTTTATAACATGGGATACATAACGAAATAGAAGGCCGTTAAGTCTTTCTTCGGCTCTGTAAATTCGAGTATATAATCGTACAAGCGGCTGTACATATCGCGCTCAAGGGCTTATAGCGAATATGCTGTTCCTCCGCACACATACTTTGTTTATATTACAAACTTTCCTTTATCCATCACAAAGGCTTAGAAAGTATGTTTCACGCAACATATTATACATATATTACAATACCCACGTATTGAACCAAGGTTATTGTTAAACTTGGTAATTATACAAATGTCAACGGTTTGCAATACAGTTTGATACATACAGATTTAAACAAATATTGCAATAATTATCATGAATATTTCGCGACAGCCTGCCAAATGCAACAGTCGAGGCGGTATATACTGTATCATTACAATTAATTAAGTAGACTTAATTATTAAATTATTTTTTATATTATTATTAAAATATATAGATTTTAAATATAGATCTTAATATATTATTTTATATGACATTTTTACTTATAAATTCTTCACGAACCTTCTTTTCCACTTATGCTTCAAAGAAATATTTATGTTATTAATTTCGAGCACATAAAATCACAAATAGATTTTCAAATTTTGTCGCAAACTATGCGCTTTATTTATAAATTGTTTGAATAACAATCAACGTACCACATGTTTCGTAGAGACAAAATTAAAGAAGGAAATAACATAAGTTCGCTCGCGTAGTTTCCGTTAATATAATTCGCGTAGATTGAAACCGTATTAAAATTTAACCACCATTAAAATTTAATAATTTTAGAATTCGAAATATCAGTATTCCACGTTTGTGTAATATCAATTCGGAATAGCCGACGGCAGCAGCCCTCGGAGACGTGTACGTAATTCACCAACCTTCCCAAAGTAAGGATAAATACTTGGGAAGTTCGTGACAATGATACTAACGTGCGTGCTTAATGAAAATTCCTCCGCTTCCTATAAGAGGCAGGCACCGTAATATTATCGTTTATCATTCCTTGTAACGATTTACCTCGTAGTGATTTTTCATCCCCCTTCCCACATTTCCGCTTTGATTTGTTTTTTCCGATTTATAACTCGTAGAAAATTTGATTTTTGAATTATCCGAGAGCTGTCTCACTCATCAAAAATTTGTACATGTATTGCGAATTACCGAGAATTCTAAGTAATTTCATGTAATGCGTCGTTTAATTTTAAGTAATGCGAATGCGTGTAATTATGTTAATTCTTCTTTTTTAAATAAAATACAATATTTAAATATTAGTGCTATTTAATTAGTAAGAAAAATGTAATTATAAAAAGAAATGTTAAGAAAAATAAATTTGTGAGATATTATTGTACCATATACCAATGTATTATGCAAAAAATTTAAAATTAATATTGCAAATATTTAGTTGGAACACCTTAATTATAATATTATAATAAAGATATAACAAAAGTTATGCATTCCCAATTATAAATTTAAAAAATGTCTTATTTTAAACTTCGTGATTAAAAAATTCAGAAATTTTTAAAAGTCAATTAAAAAAACCATTTTTAATAAAAATTTCTTTTATATAAACTTGAACACACACAAACTACAAATAAAATTAGATTAGATCTGAACAAATTAAATATCAAATATTAATGATTTCATAAATTATAATATTTAATAGAATATATATTAAAAAAACGTCATAACATTATTTTTACTTTTTAAGACTGGCTGGGTTATTATTGTTTTATGCTTGTAAATCAATGCGAAGTAGTGCATAATTCCAGAAAAATGTACATGTATTGTAACAGTGAGACACCCCTCGGAATTATCTCATTATACTCGAGAATAAATTATAAATAGAATAAAGTGTATAGATTATAATTCAACATTTATATTTACATAACACATTTCTAAAAAAAAAAAAAAAAAAAAAAAAAGTAATTAAATTGAAAATATATTTTCTTCTTTCTTTATCAATCAATTAATGATTCGTTCTTTACATTTTTTTTCTGCAAATACACAATTACATCGATTTAATTATATATTTCTATATATAATCACACTAAATAAATAATTGACTTGAGAGCAATTCTACCATTTATTTTCCGAAACTTGTTTCCGACGAATTTTGCTTTTATCTAATAATCTATATACGTGAGAGAACTATCAATCTATTCTCGCCAAGAATAAAAGACGTTAAAAGAGGAAAAGCTAAAATGTGAGAAGGGCACAGTTTGACAAACTCAATTTTCGTCATATATTATTACGTGACTCGAATGAAACTAGCAATATGTCTTAACTTTGACCAAAAGTATGCAACCTATTTAAACAGACGAAATATTTGTTTTAATAAAATGTCTTACACACACTTTTCTGTGAAAGAAATTTTATTTTATTTTGAGAGAAAAGATGTGTTTTCGGCGTTTTGTAAAGAAAGAAAGAACAAATATATTCTCCCATTATTTTACAATATTTAAATACCAACTTATTTATTCGAAATGGAAAAAATGATTAAAAATTATGAGATTCTTAACAAAATATATAATAAAATAATATATATTATATTATATTATATTATTATATATTTACATGTATTATTATAATTGTTAATATTACTTTAATACTAGTTTCATTAATTCATTTAATTTTTCATAAGCTCGAATATATAAAACAATTTGTATAAAAAATTTGAAAATTGTTACACTTGCACTCATCAATGTAATTACAGTAAATAATTTTTGCGGAATTAAATTTAGAATATCGAAAATTAGCGGTTAAATTTTTTATATTTATTTATGGTTTAATATCTGATAATAGCTGATTAGATTCTCATTCTATCGTAATAATCGCTGTTTGGGTTTTTACGTCATAGATGTAATATACGTAGGCGTAGGTAGTCCAAATCAACGCCTACGCAGCCACTTACATTTTAGAAGAGCCTGTGCATATATAGCGTAAGCCCCTCGTGTAGCATTTGCCTCTTCGTTCCTACCTACATATTTACGCAACGATTTGCAATTTTTAGTTTTTTTTAGATAAGCAATGAATTTTTTATTTACGCCGCAAACAAAAGACTGTATAATCCGTATAAAACAAAATTAAACGCGACGTTAAATTTGAAGAATAAATTTTTAAAATATTTTATAACGAAAAGAGTATATACGATAGAATATAATTCGCGTGAAAAAATTAATTATTAAAAAAAAAAAAAAGGACTTGACATATTTGACGCAAACTCTGACAACTCATTGATTGATACAAATATGCCTCTGTGCAAAAGTTTTAATTTTCAACGAAACTTTTCTAATCGATATTTCACATTGAAAATATAGTCGTATACATAAAGGTGTGATGTAAATGAATAATCTTTATGCGGAGGTAAAATCCTTCCGATTCTCTCGAAAGCCTTATGAGAATGTCGAAACTACCTGGGGGATACCGATAAAACTCGGAGTGTACTTTGCAAATTACTCGTTCGTGTCGTTAAAAGCTCTCGTTCGATAGTTGCCGCAATCTAATCTATTAACTAAATCTTATTTTGCGCGCGTTTATCGAAAACGATACAGAAGAATCGTCGACTTTATTCGACGAAACGGCGAAAAAAACAAAAAAAGCCCTCTCCGAGCCGTTTCTGGCTCTCCGCCGACCACTTGTGGAAGAAAATTGCAGTAATTTCGCACTCTCTTGCAATTCGCTGAAATTTTTATGCCCATTAAAATGTGACCTTGACGGGACGAGTGCGATAAATCCGAGTAATTTTGCAACGTAAAGAGAAAGTGTGCTCGCGCGTCCAGCTCTAAAGTTTTCGTATAAATTAACTGTCCGCTGCTTTGTACTATAATTTACGACACGATCTTTTTACGAATTATTTAATTATTGTAATTACATTGATATATATGTAGAATAATATGAAAAATGTGAAATATATATAATGTCCATATAATTTCTACAAGTAATTGCCTTATAGCCCAGTAAAATTAGACTTGAAAAGGGCAAAACTATAAAAAAATTAGGAACAAGCTGAATTTTTGTGGAGACCTTTATTTCGATGTTCTAATGTAATTCTGAAAAGTAATTTGATCCATGGGTTTTTTTTTATAGGGGATAAAAAGGGGTGAATTTTAGTTTTTTGCCATTATCTCGCAAACTGGCAATTTTTCGAGAAAAACAGTTATTATTAAAATTGTAGCTCATAAAATTCTCTACAAAAAAGGTCATTATACTTTTTTTTCGTGGAATCAACCGTTTCGAAGATGTAGAGTGAATTAAGACTGAAAGAGAAAATGTGCACACCACTATAGTATTATATGTGACTATGAGGTGCAGAAAAGTTATATTAGAAATATTGCAACTTTACCGCACGTTTTACTCAAAAACGATTAGTTGTACGAAAAAAAGTATAATGACCTTTTTAGTAGAGAATTTTATGAGCTACAATTTTAATAATAACTGTTTTTCTCGAAAAATTGCCAGTTTTCGAGATAATGGCAAAAACTAAAATTTACCCCTTTTAACCCCTATAAAAAAAAACCCATGGATCAAATTAAGGGTACTTTTCAGGATTTCATTAGAACATCGAAATAAAGGTCTCCACAAAAATTCAGCTTGTTCCTAATTTTTATGAAGTCAAAGTCTAATTTTACTGGACTATTATGAATCCAAGCTCGTGACAAATCAGATAAAAATAAAAATGTAAGATATAAATGCAAGATATAAAAAAAAATGCAAGATATAAATTCTATTATATATTTTGTTAACTCTCTCTCTCTCTCTCTCTCTCTCTCTCTCTCTCTCTCTCTCTCTCTCTCTCTCACGCGATTTCCAATCGATACATATTGACAAAAGAAATTAGAAATAATTATGAGGATGTGTTTTTTGCATGTAAACATATTATTATCGCAATGCTCTTATTAAATCTGGTATAATCCATTTTATATTATATAATTACGAGAATTACGCGATATATCTCTATTTCTGCATACTCGAAATTGCGTAATTTCGTTATCTAAATGGGATCAAAAATATATAGTGGATAATTATCGATTGTGTTCAACATTTTCCCCGATGATTATTAACGACCACGTAAATATCAATGGACCAAAACAGCAGCGTTTAACCGTTATTAATATTCCATTTATATACTAGATCTAAATTCCATCGCGATCTTTATGCATTTTTTATTGTGTCAGTTTTCATTATTGTCAGCTGCTCACTCCGTATAATTCCGATATTAAACTTCGTTCATGTCAGTTCGGTGTTAAATATTTATAATTAACAGACGCTCGCGTCTACATAATGAGAGAGAAAGAGAGAGAAGATGAGAAAGAAAGAGAAATGAGAAAGAGAGTACTATCTTAGTTTCATTTCAATGTAATTATGTACTATATATACGCTGAATATTAAATTACACAAATATTTTCAAATATAGATTAATTACTCATTAGACGATTCACGGAACGTATCCTTATTTATTCAATTCGATTGTTTTACTGCGCGTTTTCATTTCGAATTATATTTAGATCGTCGAAAAGTCAAACGATAAAGTCTCGGATGATACTCGACTCTAAATATTGTCGAAATATTTTACGTGATATGCGTACAGATACGCGGAATATTAAATTATACAAACATTTAAAAATAATCGATCGCGCGAGTTGATAATTGTTATAATTATAATAATTAAACAGAATGATAATTCGCGTGATAATATGATAATATAGGGAGCTCTCTCTTACCTTCTCACTCGAGTCTCACTATGTGAATAACAACGAGAATGTATCGCGCAGATTATGTATACCCTCCTCCTTCATTAATCTCTATATTTTACAATACTTGTGTAATTTAATATTCCGCGTATATATTACGGATTATTAAATCGTCGCACCTCTCGTGTTCAGATAGAGCGAATTAAACCGAGCAGGAAAGTCCGTTTTGCGATCTTCTCAATAATTAAGGAGAAATTAATTAAAAAAGAACGACCAACTCGCGCGAATCAACATCGATACAAAAGCGTGGGATGAGAAGAATCGTCCCACTGTTACGATTGCTAGTGTAATACATAATTAAACTTGATTATTAAGGCTCCTGGCTCCTTGCCGACCATGTCGAAATCGTGACGTCAGAGGCGAGAAAACACACGCTAAAATTTCTTAGATGCCATTTCGAAATAAAAAAATATTTCGATGAAACAGCACTTCAGATGGCTTTAGCACACTCTTAAAAAACCCCGAAAACTATCCTTTCCCCTTTATAATCAATCAACAGCTGTAAAATGTAATATTATGAAGCCCAGTCCGTCTGGTCTTTGCACATGCGCAGTCATTCAGCATGTCAAAGTCTGATATCTCGATCATTTTACAGCTGTTGATTGATTATAAAGGGAAAAGGATAGTTTTCGGGGTTTTTTAAGAGTGTGCTAAAGCCATCTGAAATGCTGTTTAATCGAAATATCTTTTCATTAAAAAATGGCATCTAAGAATTTTCAGCGTGTGCTTTCTCGCCTCTGACGTCACAATCCAATATGGCCGCGGTGAGCAGCCAGGAGCCTTAATGTTTGCCGAGTGTTTTTAAATTTTTACGTATTTTGCGCTAGTCGGCAATATTTTTAGCACGACAACGAGCTTCAATTATTTATTACGTAATGTACATTTATTATATGTATATAAATTGAATTAACTTATATATTAATTTTATTTTCTTGCGCATAATTAGATTAAAATTGTTCCGAACTGCGTGGCATTGTAATTTTATCAAGTATTTCATAGTAGCACATATATATTTTCCAACCATGTAAAAGTAAGCCCAAGTGCTACAATTCCTGCAGTTTTATGAAATCGAGTTCGGCTAATAGCAATTCCATGTTTCGTCCTGTTTTCTCACTGCTTTGCTGGATATCTCTAGGTTACGTATCCCAGCTACTCGTTCGTGCCGAGGGGATTACACAAAGGAGCTCGTCCCCACGTAAAGGACGACCTACTGAATAATCGGGTATTCGATAGCGATTGATCGCTATAGCGATAAGCGATTCGACGCCTCACGTTATTCGCAAGCTCGTTATTCGCGTCAGGCGCGATGTAAATCAAACCGTGAAATGCATATATACATCAAAATATCATTCGGGACAAATAATAATTATCGAATTAATATAGACAAAATATATTTGTAGAAATAATATGCGAAATGAAAAATCAAACGCGCGCTTAAAATAAAACAAGGATTTTTATTATAATTAATCAGAGATATATAAATAAACATTCATTATTTGCTTCTTTAAGAAATATTTTTCATTAAAGAAAAGAAAAGAGTAAAATGAATTAAATGTAATAATAAAAAAATCAGCTTCTCTCTTCCTAAAATATATTTTATTTTTATATGTGAGTATTTTTTTATATGTGAAGTTTAATTTATTTCAATCGTTAATTCACGCTTCATAAGATTTATTTTATCTGTATCTGCTGAAGATAGTTCTAAATTAGGATTGAAATGTACAAAATAAATAATATTTAATAAATAAAAAGGAAAGAAAATAATTTGCGCACTGTTTACTACGTTTAATTAGCTCGCTTTTCTTCCTTTGCTTACGGATATTCAATACTAAAGCCTTCTACTTCAATTTTTATTTTTTATGTTCTCTCTCAATATATTTCAATATCTGACATTCTTATGCAATATTACAATTGGTATAAAGAAGAATAAAGTAAAATAAGAAATAATTCCTAAACTCACTTTGAAATTAAAAAGAATCGATAAAACTTATTTCGAAGCGAGAGAAAGAGAGAGAGAGAGAGCATGAGTTTAAAATATTACCAGCGCAAATTAATTAAGGCTTCAACGAAATAAGGCTGACGAGATAAAGAAGACTGTATTTCTTACGGAGGAGAAAAGAGATAAGACGGACACACAAAAGGATGAAATAAAATGGCAGCTAAAATCTCATGACGATGCGAGGGATTATATACCGCGGCGTGTTGGATAGAAGCTTTGTTCCCCGTTGTTTTGTATGTAATTTCATTGCTTTCGCGTGATTGTCGCGCGCATGGCCGTGGGATTATGCTAATTGACAAATTAATTTTACAGAATTACTCGGTGACATTTATGTCGCGTATATACAGAGTGTAAGAGCGCGCCACAAGAAAATGACAACAACAGGCCAGCTGATGTAATGAAATGTCAGAAACCAGCAATACCAGCGACGCGGAACAATTCCCAATTGCAATTAAAGTTAGTCTGATTATCGCGTCTTGTTAACGAATGCCATAGTATCTTGTAATTCGACTTGCAACCACCATGGAAAAGCCTAGACTTATTGTTCATATATATTTATTAAAAAAAAAAAGTATTATATTTATAGAACACTATTTATTTTATTTCATCTCCCTTAGTGATTATCTTTTTAAAAAATAACTCCTACATATTAAATCTCTAACAATATATTATTTATCACACAGATGATACATATAATGAAGTGTGTAATATTCAAGAAATTAAAAGATGATGTTATCCAAAGGAATTCTTAAATATCGCTGATAAAGACGCTAATGCTCTCATTTGCATCGACACCATGGAAAAGCCTAGACTTATTGTTCATATATTTATTAATCTTGGAATTTAATTATTCGAGTTAAATATAAGCTTTACTCGAAAAAGCAATGTTTAGAAAATCATTATTTTAAAATACAAATTTTACGAAAAGTTTTGTTTATATATAGCAATAAATCGTTGTGAAAAAAATATTTTAAAAGAGATGTCAAATATATTCATCTCTTCATTAAAAAAAAAAAAAGTATTATATTTATAGAACACTATTTATTTTATTTCATCTCCCTTAGTGATTATCTTTTTAAAAAATAACTCCTACATATTAAATCTCTAACAATATATTATTTATCACACAGATGATATATATAATGAAGCGTGTAATATTCAAGAAATTAAAAGATAATATTATCCAAAGGAATTCTTAAATATCGCTAATGCTCTCATTTGCATCGACACCATGGAAAAGCCTAGACTTATTGTTCATATATTTATTAATCTTGGAATTTAATTATTCGAGTTAAATATAAGCTTTACTCGAAAAAGCAATGTTTAGAAAATCATTATTTTAAAATACAAATTTTACGAAAAGTTTTGTTTATATATAGCAATGAATCGTTGTGAAAAAAATATTTTAAAAGAGATGTCAAATATATTCATCTCTTCATTAAAAAAAAAAAAGTATTATATTTATAGAATACTATTTATTTTATTTCATCTCCCTTAGTGATTATCTTTTTAAAAAATAACTCCTACATATTAAATCTCTAACAATATATTATTTATCACACAGATGATATATATAATGAAGCGTGTAATATTCAAGAAATTAAAAGATGATATTATCCAAAGGAATTCTTAAATATCGCTAATGCTCTCATTTGCATCGACACCATGGAAAAGCCTAGACTTATTGTTCATATATTTATTAATCTTGGAATTTAATTATTCGAGTTAAATATAAACTTTATTCGAAAAAGCAATGTTTAGAAAATCATTATTTTAAAATACAAATTTTACGAAAAGTTTTGTTTATATATAATATATAGCAATGAATCGTTGTGAAAAAAATATTTTAAAAGAGATGTCAAATATATTCATCTCTTCATTAAAAAAAAAAGTATTATATTTATAGAAGACTATTTATTTTATTGCATCTCCCTTAGTGATTATCTTTTTAAAAAATAACTCCTACATATTAAATCTCTAACAATATATTATTTATCACACAGATGATACATATAATGAAGTGTGTAATATTCAAGAAATTAAAAGATGATGTTATCCAAAGGAATTCTTAAATATCGCTGATAAAGACGCTAATGCTCTCATTTGCATCGACACCATGGAAAAGCCTAGACTTATTGTTCATATATTTATTAATCTTGGAATTTAATTATTCGAGTTAAATATAAGCTTTACTCGAAAAAGCAATGTTTAGAAAATCATTATTTTAAAATACAAATTTTACGAAAAGTTTTGTTTATATATAGCAATGAATCGTTGTGAAAAAAATATTTTAAAAGAGATGTCAAATATATTCATCTCTTCATTAAAAAAAAAAAAAGTATTATATTTATAGAACACTATTTATTTTATTTCATCTCCCTTAGTGATTATCTTTTTAAAAAATAACTCCTACATATTAAATCTCTAACAATATATTATTTATCACACAGATGATACATATAATGAAGCGTGTAATATTCAAGAAATTAAAAGATGATGTTATCCAAAGGAATTCTTAAATATCGCTGATAAAGACGCTAATGCTCTCAATTGCATCGTCAATTGTCTAGTAATTTACTGAGATCGACTTAATAATAGACGAAAAAAAAAATGTTAATCACCGTAATAGCTTCTCTCGAGAAGAATAAATCTGATCCGCGACATAGATACGGCCTCTATAAAATCCCTAGAAATTAAGGTAAACGTTTTCTACAACCTTTCTTTTATCGTCGAGCTAAAAAAGAAATTAGTTTCACCGACACGGGACGTAAAATAATTGCGCGTATTTTACATAGGCTCTTCCCCTTTTACACAGTTCTCTCTTCACGATCCTTTAATCCATTATTATTAGCATGCTTGTCCATATTTATATTACTTGAATATGCATTTAAATGCATAAATATTGATGGTCCATTAAAAGATTATTAATTGCACATTTATATCGCGTTTTATGCCGTTCAATCCGGCTTCATTTCGAATTCAACGAGTGACACAGAATTTCCATTTAGGATATCGAATCAGAGTTCGGATAATGTTCAGGCCACTTCGTAGAGATCGCAAAATTCCCAGGCAGCCGAAAGTATTTCAATAGCACAAAGGGTCGGACTTTCTGTATCGATACCATTTCACTGGTGGGAGAGAGCTTTCCCCTTTCAAGTCCTCGAATCTCACTTGGATTTCGGAGTAACTCGATTGTCTCTCGTGCCATTTTTGTAAAATAACATTGTGACAAAATAGCAAAGAAATAAAAAAAAAAGAAACAAAATAGTTCTCTAATTAGTAATTTGTTGTAATTTTTTACGGTTTGATGCACCGAAAAAAATTTTTTCTTGAAATTCATACTTAATAAGTACTCTTAATAGATATTCTTAATGAATAAGAATATTTCCATCTTTATTTTTACTTTTTGGAATATCCTCTTAAATTGAGAATATATTCTTAATTTTTTTTGCAACTTTAGCGCCGCAATAAATAAATATAATAAAATAAAATTATTTAAATTTATAAATAAATTTAAGTTTACAATTAATATTAAAAATAATAATATAATAAGCAAAAATGTATATTTAACTATGTCAAATACATAAAAAATATTCAATTATATGTGTAACATTTAAATATACATGTAATAAATAACAAATATCCATTTGTAAGACATTTTTTGTTATCACGATTAATAATTTCAATCATACATTAATAAAAAAATAAAAACATCCCATTATGTATATATTCTTGCATGTTAAGAATATCTAATAAGAATATTTTTAATAAGAATATGTCTTTAGAGAACTTTCCTCTTAAATTAAGAGGATCCTTTTGGCGCCTATTTTAGTGGAAGATGATGTATAAACGTTCATTTATCGATATAAAGGTCTATTTGCGATAAGATTATCGCACTCGAAATTTACCGATACTAAAAATGGAAAAACGCCGAGAATACAATATACATATTAGCAGAACGAAAATATTCTGCCGTGAGTCTGATATTCCTGACCGCTCATCGTACATTTCTTATAATCGGTTTGGCACTGGTGCTCGAGCACTGAAAAATATATCTATGGTGGGTCCCGCAGGAGGTATATGAAAGACGCGAGGACATTTATATTTCCCTTGTTTTAGAGATTGTGTTAGCTCGGAAGAAGGCGACACAAAGAGAGTTCCACATCGCACATTTTATTTTATTCACGGCGGCTCGTCGCGCTAGGATAAAACGGAATCCCGCGAATAAAGAGGGAATTTCCTCACTCGTTATATCGAATTTTTTGTACATTCCTTTGTTTTCATGCCGAATGTATCATCAGCTCTCTCTCTCTCTCTCTCTCTCTCTCTCTCTCTCTCTCTCTCTCTTTCTATGTATCTCTTTCTCTCTCGAACAAACGTCGCGCAAATATTTCATATTGCATACATAGTAAAATGTAAGCAATCTTGAAATGGTATTTTTCTCTTTTTGTAAAAGAGATTGATGATTTATTAAAGAGAGATTAAAAAATAAGAAAAATGAAAAATTTCAAGAAAAAAAGAGAAAGAGAGAAAATAAAAAGAGATTTCAGCAGAGAGTCTTATTAGAGACTCAATGCGGAGAATAAAATTAAAGCTTCTTCCTTTTAATAAAATATAATACGCCAGTAATAGTGTGCATCAAGGGATATAAATAAAGAGAGGCAATGAAATGAGAGATATATGTTTCACGCTACAAATGATTAAAACCTCCCAAATATTCATATCAAAATTTTAAATCAAGAGAAGAAAGTAAGAATGCAGGAAAAGAGCTCCTAATATCTCGCTGAAAGACTATCACGATGAAATTGCACTACAATCACTGAGTGAGAGGAAGAACACTTGTATCAAATTATAATAGTATATAAAGAAACTTTCACTTTACCTGGGATCGCGAAAGTTTGGGTTTGGTACGATTGGGGTGCACAATCTCGACTTGGGGTGCTGCTCCCGGTGCGAGAAATCGAATCCGATTGCACTCGATACCGAGAGGGTGGTGCTGCAGCTGATGGGGTTGCTGATGATGGTGCAGATGATGGGGTTGCTGCTGCGAGGAATCACTCTCCAGATGATGCTCCCCCGTGTCCAACATGCTGCTGCTGAGAGCATCCAGCTGGGTAAGCGATCTCGAACGCACCTGTAACAATGAAGTCATTTGCTTCACTAGAAATAAGTATATCAAGAATTGGTTCTCTCTTCTCTTCCTACACTGAGAGAATTTTCTCGTAGATTTTATTCTGAAAATCATGGCAATCGTGGGACAATATGGTATGGAAAGAATTTTATGAAATAATAATATCTATTACAATAAATAATAATATCTATTATATAAAACGTGTTTGATTAATTTTACTAAACTGCATAGTAAAATTAAACATATTTTATATTTTATTGCAATAGATATTATTATTTTTATTGTTGATTTTCAGGATAAATTCTAAGAGAAAATTCTCTCTGTGTAATTAAATAAAAAAAGTGCGCTATGATTTTATATCCGATTTTAAAGAACTAATATTATTCAAAGCCCTTTTCTTCGAGAACCGCGAGTATTTTTCTTTCGACTTGTCTAGTCAGCGAAATCCCGCTGTTGCTGATACAAGCGAAAGTTATATTTAAATTTGGCCAAAAAAAAAAAAAAAAAAAAAAAGGAAAAAGGAAGAGACAAATATTTTTTTCTCTTCAAAATTATATCATTTGACGTCATCATCAAAATTTTTTTACAAACAAAATCACGAACTTGTATAAAATTCTCTCTTTATCACTGACTGAACGCGCAGAAATGCGAGCGATTTTCCACACATCGATATTAAATTTCTCTCTCTCTATTATCTTTTCAATTGCTCGTTCAGGGATCAAATTAAACGTTTCGGAATTACGAGTACAAATAATGCGATCAGCGAGGACGCGCAAACGGCTTGCGATAAAATAAATTCCGTGGCCGAAATTGTGACCAAATACATCAGTAGATGCGCATAACTGTCTAACGAGGAGCTCTCTTTCTCTCGTAAGAGGGAGCGTGACATATCGGGGGGATGGCTGGTCCGGTATTAACAAACCCGAAGCGCGAAAATATACGAGGCCGACTTCCTGGGAGATAAATCCTGGGTAAAACCTTGACAAAGCGGGTCACCGGACAATCGATTTATGCGCGGAATCGATCCCTCCCAGTATGTCGACGAGGCCGTTCGTTATCGCGATTTACTTGTTATGCTCTCCCTTTTTTCCCTTCATCTGTTGCGATAACTTATCCTTCAATGAAGGGATTTTTCTCACTTGTTCACTTGCTCTCTCTCTCTCTTTCTCTTTCGTCAACGACAAAATACATAAGATATAATTGGATGACTGCAAGGAAGTTTTCGTCATTTAGCATACAACGGTTTAACTTTGGTATGACGCTATGAAGGTCGAAAGCGCATATTAATTTCGTAACGAGAAACCAAGTCTCGTTGCCTAATTTAATATTAGGGAAGCAATTGCAAGAGCAGTTAAAATAAATTGAAAATGTTAATTATGGCCAAATTTTATATATACCGGGTGTCCCATTTTAAAGGACCCACTCAAATATCTCAGAAAGGTTAGTGAAGGTTAACCTTAAGTGAAGGTGAGAATGAATTTTGAAGAAAATAAAAAAATTCTTCAGATAAAAGTTGTTCAAATTAATTAGTAGAAAAAGATGTTATAATAAAAAATATGGGTTTCCATTTAAAAAATTTATTCTCACCTTCGCTTGACCTTGGAGACGTCGCCCAAGGTCAAATGAATATTACTATGTTATGTCCCCCTCGAAACCCTACAACTTTTGTAGGACATTTTTCGATTTAACGCAGTGTTTCTGACAATGAGATATTTGAGTGGGTACTTTAAAATGGGACACCTGGTATATATATGTGTGTAAAACATAAATTGATGTATAATGTAAATTTTTAAATATGTACGGTAAATTATTTTCTTTAATTTTTAGATGCTCGAACTCCAAAACGATCGGAATTATATCCAATATATCTAATATCGATAAAATCATGTATTAAAAGTTATATTTTTTAAAATATTAAACTTCTTATAGTATAATTATAATTCTACAAATAAAAAAATTAATATTATTGAACTGTCGTTCTATGTTACATTAATCACTTTCTTAGAATATTTTTCAATAAATAATGTAAAGATAAACTACTTATTTTAAATAGTTTCAAGTAAATTTTCTCTATACATACATATAAGAGAGCGTATTCACTCGCTCCACTTCGTAAAAGAATAATGCGAAATGCTTTCAGTCATACAAATGGTTCTTCAGAGAACTCTTACAACTTTTACGGTCTTCCCAAAAATAGTGCGAAATGCTACGCGAGTCATACGAAAATACTTTTATAAATAATTCGTGCAATAATACACGATTATTTACGAGATGTGCTTCTTGCGTAGTCCTAAGATGTCACATGCGCCTGTATAAATAATAATAAACTCTTTAATAATAAATTATTTAGCGATAAACTTCTAAAAACAACTCATGCCATCTTGACATATTCTTTTAACGGAAAGACTACAAAACAATCTTCAAATAAATACCCTTAAATAATTTGTTACTAATAAAATATTCGGGTCATGCAATATACAGTTTTCTTTTCAAATTTCTAAATTTATTATAAGTTGGCGTGAAACTTTGAAAAGAAAAATTGTAACGTGTGCAATGTATTTCTGAAAAAAATATAATAATTTCATTATATTGATCAGAACTACTTGAAACTTTTTAATAAGTCTTAATTTCTAAAATAACTACGAAAATAAATACGATTTTTATTGTATCGCGAGTGACACAACAATTTTTTCGATAGGAGCTTGTCAAAGAGGCTTTACAAGGCATGATTATCCTAATTTACGGAACGTACGTATTTAAGACGATGGGAAAAATAAACTGCTCGAGAATATCGTTCGAATTATGTGGATAAAACTGAACAGATTATGTGCACGCAAGAACGTTGCAATCTATCTCATATCTTTTTTTTGTTCTCCTTCCTTGAGGCTAAATCTAACATTAATTTGAAATTTTGTAGGTTTCGACTTTGTTTTTATTATTATTATTATTTCTTTTATTATAGAATACACATATTTTCTTAACACTATAAGTCCTTCCTTTCTCTCTGGCTTTCTTAATTTTCTGACAACGTCCCAAAGTGGGCAAGAACGATGATCTATTTCAAAGAAAGAGAAGGGAAAAAAAAAGAGGGAGAGCGAAACCGCAGAATCTGAGAGAAAACTCAATTACGCCCTCGGCCAACAATATTGAGGACGACACGATACTTTCTCGTCGTCCGTACATACTTTGACGTACATACTTCCGTCGCGTTGTTTACCCGTGGTAGGTTCGCTCCGATAACCGATCCCTATGTGTGCCTTGATGATCGTTCGGTCTTATTCCACCCTCGCTTCGTAGAGATAATTCGCAAGATCGTCTTCGCGACATCGCGGTGGCGGACAGAAAACCAAGTCGAGATGAAAATCATCTGCCAAAAAGGGATCGAGGTAATAATGCACCGTCTCCATCATATTGGAAAATATTGAAACTGTTTTTTTTTTTTTTAGCTCAGGCCCTCCATATAGGACTTTCTTCGCCAGCTTCTCATGCTTTGCCCCCTCCAAACCCTTCTTTTCTCCCTCTCAAGGATGTCGCATTTGCAAGATATGTAATATGTTGTATCTCGCAAACATGTTCATGCATACAAATAAGATGTCTCGTATTGCTTTGTTTCGCGTGGCTTAAGGACTTTTCCTTTGAAAAAAGAAAATTAAAAGTGTCTAAGAAAAGTTTTGTGAACCATAATATGTATAAAGTTATATGTATATGAATAAAGTTAATATGAATAAAGAAGAGAAGGCAAGGGATGAATATAAAATATACAAGTGTTTTAATAAATTTCGAAAACATATAATTATCATATCTATATATAGATAAGTATTAAATATATTTAAATACACTCGTCAACAAAATTAACGCATATGTATTTTAAGTCAAAATTTCGCATAATTTCAAATAAGCATAACTCCGCTAAAAATAATCGGATTTGCAAAAATTTTTTTTCACTGTCAAGCTTGAAGTCTCTACTTTAAAAACCATTCGTCAGATTTTTAATTTATCCTTCTCCCCCGTACGCCACTGGTTCAAAAGTAAGGACGTGTTTTGTCTCTAAAAAATTGCGTACTTTGACGCACTCCACGGGGTGGAATAAATTTCTTTCGCAAATCTTTTCATAACTATCGTAAAATGTAGACTTTTTACTACAAATTAAAAAAAAAAGCAAAGTTCGTACGATTTTCTTTTTGCGGAGTTATTACATATGAAAGTTACCCATACATTTTTTCCATTTACCGCCAGCATTAATATTACCCGACACGCACCACGAGGTTGCACAAAAAATGTATGGGTAACTTTCATATGTAATAACTCCGCGAAAAAAAATTGTACGAACTTTGCTTTTTTTTAAAATTTGTAGTAAAAAGTCCACATTTTACGATAGTTATGAAAAGATTTGCGAAACAAATTTATTCCATCCCGTGGAGTGCGTCAAAGTACGCAATTTTTTTTAGAGACAAAACACGTCCTTACTTTTGAAGCAGTGGATACATATGCGTTAATTTTGTACGGGGGAGGAGGATAAATAAAAAATCTGACGAATGGTTTTTAAAGTAGAGACTTCAAGCTTGACAATGAAAAAAAAAATTTTTCAAATCCGATTATTTTTAGCGGAGTTATGCTTATTTGAAATTATGCGAAATTTTGACTTAAAATACATATGCGTTAATTTTGTTGACGAGTGTATATATAAAATATATATATTTATAAATATACATAAAATATATATAAATAAATATATATTAATATATTTTCTTTAATACTTGGTGTAAAGAATTCTTTGAAAAAAATTGTTAAAATCTACAATTAATAAAAAATCTACGATTTTTGAAAACAAAAGAGACACGGCAAAGCAACTTTTATATAAATGTAATATCCTAAGGATTATAAAATAAAGACAATATAAAATGTTTGAAAATTTAGCACACACTGACAATATTTCCTCAGTTTATTTTCGAAATGTCCTCATTTACCCCATTTATTATTGTTACAAAATCTTGAATAAACTGTCATAAGTAAAATAATATAAAAGGGTCAACAAGTTAAAGTAATTTATTCAACTCAAAATTTCCGACGTTTCGATGTTAATTGTTCAATTTAAATAAATTTGCCGTATTTTGTGCTCTTGATATTTCATTCATTATTTTTCGTTTTCGACTAATTTTTCGCAAGTTTCTGGAAAGACCACGAAATTCCCCTGTCGCACGACTGCGCGATCTTACACGCTCTCTGATTCTGACATTTTATAGATTTATCGTGACGTTCGAGACGAACGTCGCAGCCGAACGATATATCCGTGATTTCGAATTTTATATTATCTTACGGAATTTTTCCGCACGAGAGAAAACCGTAATATATTATTTTACGAAAGAGTGTCGTGTGTGCAGAACGCGTATTAAATCACTTTGCATATAATGTTACTTCTCACCGATATCAACTCCTGCCATTTATATTTCGCCTCGTATCGCGAGCCCCGCAGAATTCCCGACGTAAATCTGCGACGCGCGTCGATCTTTATTTCCTTCCACGTTGCGATGATATTTTTCCGTACATTTTGAAATGTATTTGAGACATATATACATATATATATATATATATATATATATATATTATACGCAAAAATATGGTATTATTTCGCGATCTGCTTCCCGAGACAACCTGAGGAATTGAATTCCAAATCCTCTGCGTGAAATAATCTCTGATAGAATCTTTATGGATTTCTTTTTCATCGCAACAACATTTGATTTGTATTGAAATTCGTTTCCCGTTTTTCTTGTATTTTTGAGAGAGTAAACATACAAGCTATTTTTCCTTAAAAAAAATTTCCCGCCTTACTTATTCACAGTATTGTTTGCTTAAAAGATATACAAGGTGTTTCTTAAACATATGTCAAAAATTTAAGGGATGCTTTCTTGGGTCATTTTATGAATAAATTTATATCTTTGATGATTTTTTGAAAATTGTTTTGTTTTGAAGATACAAGGCGATAAAATTTATAAGAAAATAATTAATATCTGTAAAAGTTATATTAATGTAGTGTTCAAAGAACTTCTTTATTATCGTTATCAGTGTGTGTGTGTGTGTTGCCAGAAAATATTGTACTAATAAAAATAAAAAATATAATAAAAATATTATATTTCTTGTAATTTTTATCGCCTCGTATCTTCAAAACAAAGCGATTTTCGAAAAATTATCAGAGGTATAAATTTTCATAAAATGACCTCAGAAATCATCCCTTGTATTTTTGACATATGTTTAAGAAACACCCTGTATATTCCCGCTTTATCAGAAAATATCCATGTATTTGTATGCGTCGTCCTATCAATTCGTTAAGTCCTAAATTTCCGCCCTGAATTCCCATGTCAATTACAGTTTATGATTTCACGATGAAAATAGCCTGTCACAGATCGAAGCCTGCATTGTTCCATTTGGTCGATCGAAATTTTCATCAATTAGCCCTCCCGTTAATCAATCTACGTCAAGTTTCTCGGTGGCCTCACATAAACAATAATATCGTGTAAGGTCGCAGCTGTGCCGCGCATTAAGGCCGGAATCGCTGATTCACTGCGATTCGATGGGCAATTAGTTATACGGAAACGCGAATGCGCGAGTTTCTATCGATTAGTATAGCGAGAAGACTTTAGGGATGCGGCGCGTCTCGCAGTTCTCAGATCGTTAAACACTTGAAGTTTCAAACTTCAAAGGGTATATGTGAGTAAAGAGCTTTCTGTGCGAGTGTGACGAAAGAAGGATATTGATTTTTCGCAGAAATTACTATATATTCCACACGTGCTTAATAGATTCAGATTTCTTCAGAATGTAGAGGAGGCAAAATAAAAAATAATCAATTGTGTACCTGTAGCATTTCGTGCTCCAATATGTATGCAAGATTTGGGGAATATAACTTTTACGAGACACTGTTATTTATGTACACGCAGAGTGTATACTTAAATTTTGTAAAAAAATTCCCTGAGAATTCTCTTCCTCGTATTTTCGTTTAAAATTTCAGGTAAAATAATAAAATTTAGATGCAGCTTTTTAATGTTTTCTATTCATACAATTGGAAAGTTATCAAGAATACAGTTTTTCTAGCATTTAATATTGATTTATTAATTGTAAAATTAATTTGGACAATAACAAAGTGCGATATATCATTATATCTAAACGCTAAAAATATATGCAAGAATATAAAATAAATATAATATAAAATAAAAAATAATTTATTATAAACGTGTTAAGAAATATTAATTTATTTAAATTAATTATTTATTAAAGTATTATGTATTGGTTTATTAAATTATTTATTTATTAAATAAATAAGTACTAATTTTTTAAAATATTAAAAAGTTGAACAATTTTTTATGAAACTTACATAAATTCTTGATACTGAAATAGATCATCAATAAAAAAAATCGTATAAAATTTTAATAAAAACTTAAATATTGCAAAGATGTATTAGACATATGTTTCTTAAGTGTTAAATAAGAATAAAATTATCGAAAGCAATTTTTTAAAAAAATTCCCTGAGAATTCTCTGATCTTCCTGGTATTTTCGTTTAAAATTTCAGGTAAAATAATAAAATTTAGATGCAGCTTTTTAATGTTTTCTAATCATACGATTGGAAAGTTATCAAGAATGCAGTTTTTCTAGCATTTAATATTGATTTATTAATTGTAAAATTAATTTGGACAATAACAAAGTGCGATATATCATTATATCTAAACGCTAAAAATATATGCAAGAATATAAAATAAATATAATATAAAATAAAAATAGAAAATAAAAAATAATTTATTATAAACGTGTTAAGAAATATTAATTTATTTAAATTAGTATTGGTTTATTAAATTATTTACTTATTAAATAAATAAGTACTAATTTTTTAAAATATTAAAAAGTTAAACAGTTTTTTATGAAACTTATATAAATTCTTGATACTGAAATAGATCATCAATAAAAAAAATCGTATAAAATTTTAATAAAAACTTAAATATTGCAAAGATGTATTAGACATATGTTTCTTAAGTGTTAAATAAGAATAAAATTATCAAAAGGGCAATTTTTAAAAAAAATTCCCTGAATCCCAAACAAATTCCATAAGAATTCTCAGATTTTTCAAGGTAAAACAAAATTCCCAAGAATACCAGAGGTTTTCAAGGTTTTTCCCGGGAGTATACACCCTGTACACGCGACATTCATTTCTAATTTTCACGGGATCCTTAAAAATACCGAAATATCCATTTCAGATTATCGGTGGCAACGTCGTATAGCAGACTTTTTTTCGCGAGTTTTTCTTCCCACGCGCCTGTTAAAATGCAAATGCGTCACAAGTTTTGTTTGCAAGAGTGGTTCATAAAGTTCGCTCTTAATATCTGAAATATTGCCAATAATGATCCCAGATATTAGTCGTAAACTGAGTGTATAACTCGGCGAACGTTAACCTAGAAAATAGCGTATTTAACGGAGTGGCTGAGAATGCCCTGCCCGGTTAAATGCGCCGTGTAAATTTAATATTGCGACTACGCGACGCGTATCTCGCTACCCGGAACCCTCGAAGAGTCGGCGATAAGGTCGCCTATTGTCGCGCCATTTTTCTTTTTTCCTTTACGTTACGCGGTTTTGCGCGTCGCGCAAAACATCTTTCGGCACATCCTTGCTTCCGGCCTTTGCGTTCCCAAGATTACGCGGATTTCCAGACTGTCACGACGACGAACAGGCAACGCAATTTTCGTCGATCCCCCGTCTATAAACAGACGTTAAATTGAATCTTCAGCTTGGTATATACGCGAAAAAGTCTGCGAAATCGAGATTGCTTTCGTCACTTTGACGAGTGGCTTTTCATGAGAAATAATTCAACATACTTGAGGTGATAAATTTGACGCAAGAGCACGAATAATAATAATGAACTGTTGATAAATATCTTCTTTAAATATTACTTTCTTGTTAATATTTTTATAATTAAATGTTTGATATTATAATTCTTTCGTAGAGTAATTACATGGGTTTTATACCTATATGAGTAGTGATGGATATTTGTGTAAAAAAATAAGAAACAAGTGTGCAAATTGGAAACTTGCACATTGCTTCCTCACCATTCTATTTCGCTCATTAATCTTTCTCTATGAGCAAGCTAGTTTTTCAATTTTGGCTTCCTCATAGAGGAAGCTTAATGAGCGAAATAGAATGGTGAGGAAGCAATGTGCAAGTTTCCAATTTGCACACTTGTTTCATATAAAATAACATTTTTTGTCACGTATATATGTATATATGTGTATGTATGTATGTATGTATGTATGTACTTCCTTTTGTATGTTCCTTTCGTATATTTCTTTCGTAAAATTTTCATTTTTTGAAAAATTTAAAATTTCATAAAAAATAAATCCCTTTACCGATTTTCGTCAAATTCAATACCAACCAACCTTTAATGATAATCTATTCATGTAAAAAAATTTAAACCGATATCTCAAAATTTACGGAAGTTAGAGAAATCACGCCATTTTTAAAAAAAATTAAAATTGGATTAAAATGTAAAACACTTTATGAATTTTTCTAAAAATTACAGTAAATAAAAGTGTTGTACTACTTTACTTGTGTGCAAAATTAAAGGACTGTAGCTCAAGCAGTTCTTGAGTTATGGATGTTTGAAAAATCCGTAGATGGATACATACATACACACATACATACAGACATTTTGTAAAAATGTGATTTTTCGATGTTTTGGAACATTCTAAACACATTGGCATAGAAATTCGAAAAAAAAATTTTTTCAAGAAAACAAAGCTTCCTCCATGAGGAAGCAAAAAAGAAAAAATTAACATTTTTCGCTAACTTATATTCAGTAAAAATCAAACACATTTCTTTAAATGTAATAGAGTGTAAAATTATTTAGAGAGAAAAAAGTGACAACTTTATTAAATGTCAGAAAAGTAAAAACAGTGCTTAATAAATTTTCTGATTTGAAATTGCTACTACCATTAGTTTTCTATTTTTGCTACTGATTTTTCTTCTTACTTTAATCTCTTGCGTATTACTTAAATTTTCTACTTTAGAGAAGAGAGAGATGAATATGTCACTCGGTTAAAGAAGTCGAATAAATTTAAGAGTTGCGTTAGTTGAAAGATCAGAAGAAGTTTCGGCTACTACAAATTTGCCGACAGTGATATTCCAAGAGTGTAGAGTCGTCGGGTTTGGAACGAAGGTCCTAATTAAAGTAAAGCAAATGAGGCCGGCGGCGACGACTAATTGGATCGGGTGAGATGAGAACGAGGAGATTTTGCGCTCGCGAAAATTCGATTACGAACAACATCCGCGATTTCAGAGATTAAATCGACGAGCTTGAATTTATCGATAATCGTCGATTACACGCGTTACTTGTATAGATGTAGCATGTTTTGTATATAGATTTTGCAAAACGTTGACTGTCCAGCCTTAAAATTGTCCTGGAGAAATGTTTCGTAATTATTATGGAAGAGGTATTTCACATTTACATGTATATAGAGTGTTCAGTGGAGTCAGAAATACCATTAAGAAGTCGATGTAACTTTTCGAACTTTAAGATGAGATATCTTAGCACAACTACGCCTCAAATTAAAATTCTTTTGAAGAGTAACGTCTGCTACGAGTTAAAAGTTTCGTTACTTATTTGCTTCCGCGAACCACGATTTGTGAAAAAAAAAAAAAAAAAAGCGTTTTCGGGAACTTGTAATGTAACTTATTACTAAAAAGAAAAATCTATTTCAAAATGTACCAAGTTTTTCTGTCTTTAAAATATACAACACTCTGTATATCTTGTCTTTGTAGGCAACGATTTTGACTGAATTACGATTTATTTTAAGAAACGCGTCGCGTATATTTATTATCACCCACTTATATCATTAATACGAATTCTATCTTTAGTAGATCTTTAGAGAACACAAAAGATGATCCTCGAGAATAACATTGGACCCGAGCTTTCGCAGGATTCCTCGTCATTCTCCGCTTTTAATCTGCAGACGCTTTCATCGCATGACGATATATATATATATATTGTATATATATATATATATATATATATATATATAGTATATACAGGGTGTCCCATTTTAATCGATCACCCCTCGTAACTTTGCAGGAAGCGATCGTAGAGAAAAATGTTTCATACAAAAGTTTTTGACTTTGAGGGGGACATAAGATGGTTTGACCTTGGATAGTCGTTTGAAGGTCACGTGAAAGTCACCTTCAATTTCTTAAATGGAACCCCCTATTTTTCATTACATATTCTTGTAGCTTACCTCCAAAGCTTTCCAAAACCCTATATATGAGTTATTTTTTATTAAGTACTTTGAGACTTGAAGTTTACAGTATTTTGACATAAAATATAAAATACCTTGTGAAACATTCACTTTTCGGTAATCTTACTGTAATACTTTTATATACAGAATATTAAGACCAATTAATTGGTGTAAAGAAAACACATGATCTCTACGATCGCTTCCTGCAAAGTTACGAGGGGTGATAGATTAAAATGGGACACCCTGTGTATATATATACAATATACTATATATATATATATATATATAGAGAGAGAGAGAGAGAGAGAACTTTGTTCGTTCTCTTAAATCCGTTCGCTGAAATTGACCATTAAGGGTAGTTCGCTTGTTACAATCATCCTTCCTCGTATGACTTCCGTTTTCTCTCTCTCTCTCTCTCTCTCTCTCTCTCATTCTTCTATCTTTTCGTATATCGTTTACGCTCGCTTCTCATTGCTTCCATTTTCGCTCCAAGCTTTTTGCGACACTTTAGCGTATGGCACAAGATCGTTATATATCATATAACGGCACTTAAGTACCGTCGTAGATGAAATTATGCTCCTGAATAGGAATTAATCAAATTCTGAAATAGAGCGTTCGCAGCTCATTTACTTGAACCATTATAATCGGATAACGCGTGCGTAAAGATATTGCGCGATATTATCGTTGAAGAATGAAAATTTCAACTGAGAGCCCTCTTGAGCGTAAATGCTATTGACAGATTGTTGCGAATAAAATGGCGCATCATTGCAGCATTGAATGCGAAATATCGTTATTATTATGATCGACCGACACTTGCAGGCGAAAATTATGTGAATGTTGCGGATATAACGTGAGAGGTTGCGGTTTGATGAATTATATCGAGTATGTACGTGTCAAAATGATAGTCGGAATCGGCTCATGTACGAGCCATATTAAACATCTCAGAGATTACCAATCGGATGGTAATATATCAAATCGAAGTGGGAGCAGCCAGACGACGGCCAGACGAATCGATTCTGATCGGCTCGAACACGCGAACGATTTTATTGCGCTGTAAACACCAGGTATTACAAGCACTTTCGGTTTCTCGAACGAAAGAGAAGCGTTTCGCCAAGCGAAAACAAACTAATTGCCTCGCTACGTAGCCTCGAATTGCTCGCGAGTTTTATCACCGCTGTAAGGATCCGTTTATTCATCGGCGAATAAGAAAAAAATCTGATTTTTGTTAATTCGCAGCTTTTTTTATAAATTAAATTTTATAATTTTATAATAGTTTATTAAATAAAATTTTATAAATTTAACGAAAGCGTCCCTGACCAAAGTCACTTGATTTGTTGCGCGGAGGATTAAAATATACCCTTCCACGTCACTCTTCGCTGTTTAATTTCCAATTTAGCAAATAACAAAGTCACAATCGTTGTTTAATTAATGATGAAAACTTGGCGTTATTTTCGCGCCATTATTATTCTTCTCATGTTACATATTGCTATTTAATTACCACAGAGCAATCATCGATGAAATGAGATGTATGAATATGCATATCGAAATAGCAAATGAGATTGTTATGTGGAATGCATTATTTATTTCAAAGCTCGTGTAGAAACATTGATGAATTAAGGTTTAAAATATTATTATGCGCGTTTGCAGCAAACAATTGGAAAATATATATATATATATATATATATATATACAGACAGAATTTTCTCTTAGAATTTACCCTGAAAATTATGATAATCGTGGAACAATATGATACATATGGAAAGAATTTTATGATAATTTCTTTGATTAATATTTATCACAATAAAAAATAATAACATCTATCATAATAAAATATAAAATATGTTTGATTAATTTTATTAAAAATATAGTAAAAACTAAAAATATGGTAAAATTAATTAAACATATTTTTAAAATTCTTTCCATACCATATTGTCCCACGATTACCATGATTTTCAGGGTAAACTCTAAGAGAAAATTCTCTCTGTGTACATATATTAAAAGGTATATATATATATTTATATATATTCAACTTGTGGTAGCAGAAGACAATATATGCCACAAAGAGTCATTATATTTTATGTATATATATAAATAAAATATAATGACTCTTTGTGGCATACATTGTCTTATGCTACCGCAAGTCGTAGCAATTCTGAGTACGTCTTACGACAATCTTGTACGATCTTACGACAATCTTGTCAATTATAACAATACCTAGTAATCAAAGGCATCTGAAAGCGCTTGAGCAATATTCTCTTCAGATTCTCCGCATAGAAACTTTACCAGAAAAAGTTAATATTAACTGGTAATTGAGAGTTTGAAATTTTTTAAAAATCTAAAATAAAATCCACTTTCTACATAATATTACAATAATTTTATTTAATATATACGCCAAAAAGTTGATGTCAAATTTTCTTTCTGATCTAAGCTCGAATAGAAAAAGTTCGGCTTCATCCGTGACTACAGTAGACTCGATGAGATTTGACAAACTATCATCATTTGCAAGAAACGACGGAAAATAAATTGCGTCGCAATATTCTCCTCGCATTTCCTGGGAAACTTGACTCAATGCCCCTGAAAACTTTACTAAAATGTCACTGTTCAACTTCAAATGCGCATTCTGACGTGCTTCGATCGAGAATACTTATTGAATGATCTAATGAGCGCCATCGAAAATTCAACACGCGCGATCACCCAGTAATGAGCGGAATTAAAAGAGTAAAGCATCGGAATAAAAAAAAAAGAAATTATTGAAAAAACTTTCAATTTAAATTCGAGAAACTTTGTGCAATTTTTGATAATTATAAAATTTGAATTATTTGTAAAATATACTTTTCCGCTGCGGAATTCACATAAAAATGTTTGCAAGAAACTCTTATTAGACATATCTTTATTTTTCTTATTTTCTTACTAGTCGATTCTTAAGATATTCTTTTATCTTAAATTTCTTAATAAAAGACCGCGAACGATAAGATTTTTATTAAGTGATCGAATGATTCAATAAATCGCAGTTAAAAGCTAATATTAATTTAACGTTCATTTATTAAAATGTTAATTCCCGCTTAATCTGATAATATATAAATTTTACGCAATAACCGATTTTCGCATATTTAGGCAAATATTTCATTGAGAAATGTATCGAAAAAAAAATTATGAAAAATGCAAAATTGCATTTCACATAATGAAGAGAGAATACGATATACAAGAATGCGATAAACTCAGCCAGCAACATAAATTGCGTATATTTTGCGTGCGTTTTAATATGCGATATCATTATAATATCTAGGATATTTCGGCATAGAATAGAGCGCGCGAGAATATCATTATCTGTAGCATCGATTGTCTCTATCCGCGCGAACTCTGGAATAAAACTTATTTTATTAAAATTCTAAACGAGAAATGTTGAATGATTGCATTGAAAATAATGTTTCATCCTCGTTTGCCCAGATTTAATTATTCAAACTCGTATGATAAATAAGTACAACGAAAGCTTCAGTAGTTGTTAAAACACGGAAATTACTTTGTGTCCCGTTTTAGTAACAAAAACTGGGACAACGATCACGTGGCGATATGTTAAATGAAACTAAAATTAAGCTGCTTTACACAGCTGCACGTGTGTGATACATGATTACTATACTTATAATCAACAGATCTAACAATTGCATGTTAGTTGAATGGCAATTGAATCTGTGATTGATGAAATATACCAGTAAATTTGACTCGCGAGAAACAATTTCTAAGCAATTGATCAACTGCTACATATATACTTGCACACGTATATAAATGCAGAATCTAATTGAGATATAATGGAATAAAGCAACTAGAGAAACTCATTTCAAAAGATAAAATAGAATTTCCGCGCTCTTTTAGATATAACGAATATTTTCTACATTTGTATTTGTATTTTTAAAAGGGTAAAAATTTATAAATTCATCTCTCTTTCTCGAACAAAGGAAAATTTCTGTCTGCATTCATATTGTTTCTTCATATTAGCTATTGTGTAATGACCAATAAATATTTCGTAATATTCATTGCTGTTGGTGATTAGGATATGGTCCCTGGCGACTATATGTATAATTGCTAATTTATCATACTTAATGGATACATTGCCCAAAGTTTGTTAGTTATTCCTCGTAAAGTTTCCCGCAAATGAGCTTATAATGTTGTAGCAATTTTGCCAAATCAAAACTCATCAAACTATATTATGTATTAAAAAAAGCTTTGGGGAAGCATTAAGCTCCTTCCGTTATCTTGAAACATATTATAATATTCTGTGAGTACATTTTTCACTTTTTAAAACAAATTTAATCTAGGTAATAAAATATGGATTATTTCACATAATAAAATTAAATATATATAAAAGAGAGAGAAAAAAAGAAAGAAAAAAATAAATATACTTATTTAAGTTAGTGTAATCAATAAAGGATCAATATTTAATATATAATTTCGGTGTCCCCAATATATATATTTAATTACTATATATATATATATATAATAAAATATCGATGCTTAAATTTTCTATTATATTACAACAAGTTGTAACGATTCAATATAATGAACGCTAATCTTTTGTCAAATTTGTCAAATTATTAATCTAAAAAAGTCTATATTAGTCTAATATTCAGATATATTATTAAGTTTGATGTAATCAACAACAGATAATTATAATTTAAATAGTAAATAAAAAATAAAAAATTTACTTCAACGTAATATTATATTCATAACAACTAGTATTTCTAGTTTTCAGTTGTCGAGAGCATCAAAATTCGCGCAATCTGTTTATCCAGAATATAAAGCGATAACGCAAGATGAAACATTTTCGCGAAAATTCTGCTTTCTACGTTTCTCTTTTGGCACTTGACAATTCACTTAACAAAGTCTTTAAACATTTATATTCGCAGTTGTTGCGAAGATGCATATAGAAGGTAGAGGAAAAAAAAAAAAAAAACAATGGAACAGTGCATCCGCACGTCACGGTTTCACTTCAACTGTTCAACAAGCTTGTCAAATACGCCGTTGGTCGAAATGCACACCAACCTGATAAACTGAATAACTATGTAAAACTTTAGTTTGATCGCGCGAATACGGACCTTGGATCTTTTCTCTCTTGCTCCGGCTTATCCGCTTGAATTCGTCGGAACATCCGTATAATGAAGCAAGCGGAGAAACGTGCGGTTGGCAATTGCGAGAAATCCCGTGAGATGAATATAATTCCATCTTTACTATATGAACTAACGATGTTACAGTAAGAGCGATATTGTGTCGAGAAAAAAAAAAAAAGAAACAAAATTATTACAAAGTTAAGCAAGATTTTTTTGTATAATGAACGCTATCACAAAGTACCGTATAATAATACAATTTTGTTAGTGAAACAAATATTTTTGCTTATTAATGTATACATTCGTATAAACATCGAATAAATTATAATTTTTTACTTAGATTTGTTTTTTCATCCCTGAGATGTAATTTATTCAATGAAAACATAAATTAATTCTTTTGATTATTTTATTTTTACATTATTTTATTGATTAATTAAATTTTTGTTAGAGAGAAGATATACAGAAGAAAAATATGAGAGACTTTGATATGTTTGTTAAGAGAAACTCTGTATGAAAAAAAATAATTCTCTTTAGTAAACTTTAATAAAATTTGAATTAATAAATTATTTAATCCTAGGATTTATATAGGATTTATTAGAGATAGATAGTTATAACTTCATCATTCTCTTCAATGACATCATACATTAATCATAAAGTTACCGTTCCGATTGGAATATTATATTACATATATGATTGGATATAAATTACAAGTCAAACTAAAATCGTGTCTTGTAAATTGACCTAGGTCTCTAATTTTGTGGATATAATACTCTTCACGATAAATGTATATGCAAACGTATCTGCTTCAGTGGTGTTTCGCGAAGCACTTTGGTTTTGAAATTAATGCTTTCCGGCCTCGACATGCGCTCTTCAGATCCATAAATTTTATTCAACCTGTCCGTTTTATCTTGTCAGTTTTACAAATATTTTAATCATTAAAGCAAAACAATTTTTTCTCTAAAGAATAATTTTCATGTAAATGAATACTTTTTCGATATTATCAATAATATTATATATGCAGGATACGCGCGCAAATATTGTATATAGACATATGCATATTGGCATATATTATACTGGTTCAATATCAAAAGTTATATATATAACTTTTTTATACAACTTTTATATATAACTTTTGTGTGTGTGATTCAGTAAAAATGATTTAAAAATATATATGCGTAAGACGCTAATAAATTTAAAAATAAACTCGTAATCTATGGTTTATAGGCGTCTTATATCTCTCCTTGTACGTCGTTATTAATGTGTTCGCAGATAGAGCCATTGTTCGATAATAATGGACCACGACTAGAACATTAACCGCCCCGAACCGTCCACCTATAAACTAGTTCATATCATCCGAGACTGTAAACGTTCGATGCTTCAGTAAACGGCAATAGGCAAGCCTATTCAGGTGCTAAATTTTCAAGCTCAATAGCCAAGGCTATTGAAATGTTTGCTGAAAATTCAATGACCTTTAGGAATATCGACGGCTCATACATTAGGCTAATGTGATTAAAAGTAATCGTCCTTGTACTCTATAATGTATGTTCCTATACCCAATTATATTTTTAATAACAAATGACATGAATCAGCGACATCAAATATTTTATTATTTAATTCACGTTTTTTTTTTGATAATTTACACAGTTGAAAAATTTGTATTAAATTTAACAAATATCACATGTCCCAAACGGTCCACAGAAATTTTTGTGTTGACTTAACATAATACGGATATGTTAAATGACACGAATATTGTGTTAATATTTTAACATAAAATAAATGCAAACTTCAAGTAAACTTAAAATAAATTTTGTGTTAAATTAACATAGTTTTAATGTAAAAATTAACTAAAAAAATTGTTAATTTTACATTTTATCATCCCCACTTATATTATTAAGTAAAATTAACATTTTTTTCTGTAAATTTTAACAGATAAATCTTGTCACTAATAATATCGAACATATTTATTGTGTAACATTAAAAGTAAATACACATTATGTTATTTTTACACTTTTTTTCAGTTATTTTAATAATTTAACATTTGAGTTCAATTAACACAACAGCAATATGTTAATTTAACACATGAATGTGTTAAATATTTAACACAAAAATTTTAACGGGGATCGTTTTTAACAAGAAAACACAAATTTTCCAACTGTGTATATACATATGACATTTCTCACTTTAGAAATGTAAAATCTCAATAATAAAATAAATGGAAAATTTTTAAGAGATCAATTTAAAACATTGCCAAGTTATTGTCCTCGATTCTAATGATCCTTTGGCATTTTAGTCTTTGCATGATATGCACTGCTGACATTGTAAACATATTAGAAATGCCCAGAGTATTCTCATAAGTCATACGTCTATAAACGTCGGTTTCTCCAGCATTGGATGAGAATGTTAAGCCGACGATATAACAATATCGAGCTTCATCTAGCGCACAGCCGGGAATGCAATTTCAAGGTTCTCCTGTGCCGGCTGTACTAAATCTAGAGAAATTGGGCACATTGCAAAATGTCCCGACCGCAGTGGCTTATGTTTTGCGACTGCGCAGAATGAAAATACACGCAGCAAGGGATAGAATTAGTTTGCCCTCCGCTTTTGTCGGTAAATTTTAAGATAAAAACAAGGTGGAACCTTTTTCATCGATGAAAGTGAAAAAGAATCGTAAAGTAGATATTAAAGAGAATTTAATGAAATTTTTCTTTTAATAAAATCTCCTTTTTCTTGATTAAAATAATTTAGCGATTTTAAATAGTCAGTATATTAAATATCTCGGTAAATGCAGTTTGAAAAAATTGAGAAACAAAAATATAATTTTAATTAATAATTAATGAGAGGCAACAAGAAAGTTGAATGTGAGCTTCACTAAATTTTAATCCGCTCAATTCCTTTGAGTGACCTTTTAGTTATTTGTTTTTAATTTCTACGTTATACAATATCTATAAAAAAATCCTCGCGTATAGAGGGTACTTAATCTTAGTCTATAGAATATCTATTTGTAAATGCACAACGAGATACTCGTGGCTTATGCTTTATCGAAATTACGAGATACGGCAGGAAAGCAAGCAAACTATTGCATAAGTGGAGCTTAACGCAAATATAGCTCCGGGCTTTATTCCGTCAACGCCTTATCGAGAACACAAATACGTCGCCAAAGAGAAGGTATGCAACTACGAAACTTGTTAACTCCATCAGATAGGGCCCGATTTAATCTCATAATCGGAAAATTGTATATCAAAACGTAAACTGGCGCTTCATTAAGTTGCTCGTCATATCTCCAAGCTTGATCGTAATTACTCCGAGAAACTAATTAGCGCACGTCGCGAATTTGTCATCGTTTATTGCCTCGAAACGAATCTACTGTGATTATTCTAAACGTTGTACAATGGGGAAACGTTTTAAGATGTCATCGTGTAAAAGTAAGCTAATGTAATTTTTGTAGAAACTTTATATTTATATATACACAGTTGGAAAATTTGTGTTTTCTTGTTAGAAACGGTCCCCGTTAAAATTTTTGTGTTAAATTAACATATTGCTGTTGTGTTAATTGAACTCAAATGTTAAATTATTAAAATAACTGAAAAAAGTGTAAAAATAACACTATGTGTATTTACTTTTAATTTTACACAATAAATATGTTCGACATTATTAGTGACAAGATTTATCTGTTAAAATTTACAGAAAAAATGTTAATTTTACTTTATAATATAAGTGGGGATGATAAAATGTAAAATTAACAATTTTTTTAGTTAATTTTTACATGGAAACTATGTTAATTTAACACAAAATTTATTTTAAGTTTACTTGAAGTTTGCATTTATTTTATGTTAAAATATTAACACAATATTCGTGTCATCATTTAACATATCCGTATTATGTCAAACACAAAAATTTCTGTGGACCGTTTGGGACATGTGATATTTGTTAAATTTAACACAAATTTTTCAACTGTGTAGGTATAATAATCATTTTATATTTATTGTGACTTTGTAAAACAACGGAGACGCATTTTGAGAGCTATAAATAGCTACAAATAAATAAATAAAAATTTTTTTCTTTTAAAAAAAATCTAGATATTTTTTTAAATCTCGATTTATTTCTCGACATTTCTTTTTCGATATATAAATTTATAAAAAAGAAATTGTGCTTCTGCACGCGATAGATAACACAGGTGACCGATGATAATAATTTCAACTTCCCAAGGAGACAAAATTGGGTTCAAGTAGCTCGCAAACGGAGGAGAGTCTATATATTTCTCGAAATTGAGAAGCACTGTTGAAGTCGATAAGATTCGATGGAGAGGCAAGGTCGGGGCAGAAAAGTAGAAAACCTCCGAGCTTTAAGCCTAGCTGGCATCGTGCCAAAGATTATCCCCTGCCATCGTTCGCTTTCGAGACTTCATAACCGAGGTGAAATCGCAGATATATACCGACGTGCCATCAGCTCCCGCCGAACCCTTCCGATTCCGTCACCTATCTCTCTCTTACACCCGCCCACCATATTTCCGGCCACCCATCAATCTCTCGCAAAACACCATCTCTACCCTTCTGTCAGACAAGATGGCCACTTGATGGCCGATATATTCTCCTCCCTATACCTCCATTGTACTTTTCTTGCAGTTTCATATTACAACGGAATTTTCATTATCGTTTCATAGCCTTTGATGCACAGCGAGGTTACATATTTTTTTTTATTAAAATACCATGGTCGATTTTACAGCTTCGCCTGCATGATCGTTTGCTCGCGATTACTTCGATTTTCGAGGAATATTATTATACGTTGCTATTTATTTTTCGAAACTGTACTTTGCATATGACACGCTTGTCTCTTTACGATGGATTAAAAAATTGTCACTAATAAGATTATTATATAAAAGAATCTTAAGGGATAAAAAACTTTCTTTTTTAGGTTTTGTTACGATTTGTATTCACGTATTTAAATAAGTAACGCATTATTCACGGTTTCAGCTTATGCGAGTGGTCAAAAAAAATGATTTATCTCTTTCTTCCCCTATCTTTCTCTTACATTATCCTATGGGAAATGAAACGGTCACTCGATATCACAGATATATCACCACTTTCGCTGACATTCCGAGATCTTTTTACAAGATGTGCCATGCGGGGGAAAGACAACATTTCTGTATAATAAGATATTCCTTCCATTATCTTAACAAACTAAAAAAACGCGCATATTAATATTAGCAATGTATAATTTTTTTTTGTATCGTTCGTGACTTTAATATTGCATGTCATCTCATGCCAAATAGATCAAAGCGATGATAGTAACATTTTATAAAACGCTCGACATTCTAGAAAATTCTTGTGTTTAAATTTATCACTATTTTATTCTTCGAAATTGTACTTCTGGAATTGTTTCACGGCGTAAATTTTGATCGCGATAAATATTTAAAATGCAATTAATTCAAAACATAATGGAAGACTAAAATTCTGTCACGAGGATCCATCTCTCTCTCTCTTATACGTGACAGTACAGAAAAAGTAAACCGAAATGCATTAAATGCTTGTCACATGCACGTGTATCTCGTTATCTTTAACTAATACGTTGTCACGTGACAGTTGTTCGATCTAACACTTTCAAATCTGGGTCAGGCCAAAGAGATACCTTTGACCCGCAATGTCACTGTCAATAGCATTCAGAAGAGTGCTCGTGAAATGACACGTTGATAAAAAAGAAAGAAAAAATTACTTAATATAGTACACTGAAAAAAGTTCATGTACTCTTTTACATGGAAATTACTTGTTCAAAATTGGAAAAATTACCTAATTATCATTGTAATTTTTTTTTCCATAATTCTTAAAGTAAAAATACATATTAATGTAAAATATATATAAAATATCAGTAAAAATACATATTAATGTAAAATATATATAAAATATCAGTAAAATTACTATTTTTATGCAAAAATCACTTGTAATTTAAAATTTAGTATTTTCACTTTATTAGAACTTTATTTTATCCATTTTATTTATTACATTATTTTATAGCATTTATACTTTTATAGCATTACTAACATTTCGTATGTGTAATTCTATGTTCACAGTGGAATATTTTCAATCCTGAAAATATATATTTTATATGAAATTACATATAATCTGTAATCTTTCATATAAAAGCAATATTGCATGATTAAGGCTGGGTCCGAAAAAAAACCCAGCATAATCATGTAATTTTACACAAATATTTTTTTCAGTGTAGTTTGAAAAAAGTTTACCCGGGATTGAATAGCCAGAATTATAATATATGTCCTAAATTTCATCCTAAATTTCCGGGTTCTCGGAAAAGATTTGCTTATCGAAATCAAACTGAACAATAATAGGTACACAGAGAATTTTCTCTTATAGAATTTACCCTGAAAATCATGGGAATCGTAGGACAATATGATAAAAAAAAAAAATTTTATGAGAATTTCTTTGATTAATATTTATCACAATAAAAATAATAATATCTATTACAATAAAATAATCAATATATTTGATTAATTTTACTATGCAGTTTAGTAAAATCAAAGAAATTCTCATAAAATTCTTTCCATACCATATTGTCCCACGATTACCATGATGTTTAGAGTAAATTCTAAGAGAAAATTCTCTCAGTGTACGTTATCAAAATTTTACCGCTGTGGTTAAAAATTATTCAAGACAATGTGCGAATGTGATACTTTTCGTACAATTGTCTACTTGGTTGGAAAAATAACGGGCAACAACGACTCCTCGTTCGCAAAGACGACGCAATGCAATGTTTGATTTTACAAGAGGTTCTTGTTAAAGTAGGTGAAGTAGTAAAACGTAACAAGCGTAGGGATTATAGACGGGATTTTTTTTACTGATACGTTATACTTATACGAGGCAACCTTGTATTTCTCGGCGTGTATCGGAATCGACCATACAAATCATTCGGCATATCAATATCATTGTTTAAACAACGACGAGCGTGTTGTTTATACTTTATTTCGAAGAAAGGTTTGTCTTTATATTTCTTATCTCTAAAAATTATCGCGCTATAAATTCAAATAATGCACTAGATAAATATGCAGCGATACACGCGCGTAGCTCGACAACATATAATTTTTACTTAATATCACTCTAAAAACAAGCGTGTACTTTTTAAACATTTTGTGTGTAATTCTTGTAGTAGCATTTTACATACTTTTTGCCGAGTTTTTTTTTTACGCGTTAATTATTAATTAATTACTTACTTTTACTTATTACTATTCTTAATTAATTTGTTTTAATTATTAAATAATTAATTATAATTATTAATTAAATAATTACAATTACAATTATAATTATTTTTTATTAATGTTAAATAATGTTCTATATGTTATATAAAAAAAAACTTATAATGCGTTTGGAATAAGTTCATGAGTTATTTTGAGTTAATGTGTAAATTTTTCGTGTATGTTATACTCCCGAAACATGTAAAATTTGCTTGTTTTACACATATTTATATTAAAATTAATGTGTAATTTTATTTTTACACGGCTGTAAGTGTGTTGTAAAATAAAGTGTTTTCAAATTACATATGATGATGTGTTATTGCAAGTATAAAACATTGCATTTGAAACACATTTACTGAATTACACATGAAAAATATGTATTGTGTGTTAAAATGACATACTTTATTACACACTTGTTTTTAGAGTGATATAATTTCAAATTTACATGTAAAATATCACGAAAATATTATCAAACTCTCGAAATTAATTTTTCGTTGGAACGAGTACCGCGATGATGTATTCTGACGAATAATCGTTATCTATATGCAATGTTACAAACATTAAAATATTCCTCAACTGGATAAGAATTATGATTAATTATTATATCTTTGATCGACCTCCACTTATACTACGCGATGATACGATCGCGTGGAAATATCCACGCGGCTATATAGTCAAAGAGAGCGGGTCATCGAATACAGCTGTTACATTAGAGGAAAGGTCGCGGTGCAAACAGCGCGATAATCGATTAGTTATATCGCGCTCGCCGCGACTGTGTGAATCCACCCGCATTTGATAAAAAAATAAAAAAAAAAAAAATAAAGAAAGAAAGGAAATCGAGTAGTCGAAGCGAAGCGTAGATTAGAAATCACGATGGTGTTGTTTAACCGGGACGATGCGACTCGGGCGTATTCAGGCATGATGTGATTGATAAATTCTGGCGGAAGCAAGTGTGCGGAGCGGCGAAACGAGATAACGCATCATCCCCCGGTACATTACGGTGGAATTTCCGTAATCTGGGTCGACAACTACCTGAGAGGAAGTAGTGGGCGCGTGTCTAAGATACGCGCAAGTTGTCTAATGGATAATTGATTAGATATTTTCTGCACGTAAATTTCTTATATATTTTCGCGCGAGGGCTGTCTCGCTTATCAAAAATTTCTACATGTATTGCGAATTACCGAGAATTCTAAGTGATCCCATGTAATGCGCCGTGTAATTCTAAGTACCTAATGCGACGGAATGCGTGTAATTATGTTAATTTTTTTTTTTTTCAACTTACCGAACTTTTGAAAATCTCATTAAAGAATGATTGATATTTAATTTGGGGAGAATTTTTAAAATAATTTATTTTTTATAAAATTTTTAATTTTAAAATTAAAATTTTTAACTTTTTGAAAGTTTTCAATAAATAAATATCATTAAAGCATGATTGATATTAAATTTATTGAAATTTGGTGAATTTCTTTTAATTGCAAATTGACGAATTATAATACAACATTCGGAACACATTAGTTATAGAAATGTTTAAAAAAATTTCTTTAAGAAAATATTTTGTAATTATATATAAGGTTTGCTAGTATTAGAAAAAATTGTGCAAATGGAAATTTGCACATTGCTTCCTCATCATTTTATTTCGCTAATTAAGATGGTTTTTCAATTATAGCATCCTCATAGAGGAAGCTTAACTTGCACATTGCCATAATTGAAAAACCATCTTAATGAGCAAAATAAAATGGTGAAGAAGCAATGTGCAAGTTAAGCTTCCTCTATGAGGAAGCCATAATTGAAAAACCATCTTAATTATCGAAATAAAATGATGAGAAAGCAATGTGCAAATTTCCATTTGCACAATTTTTTAAATAAAATGCAATATTTAAATATTAGTACTGTTTAATTTAGTTAGAAAAATGTAATTAAAATGATTATAAAAAGAAATGTTAAGAAAAATTAATTTTTGAGATATTGTAAATCATATAGTACCAATGTATTGTGAAAAAAATTTTAAATTAATATTTTTTAAAAATTAATATTGCAAATATTTAGTTGGAACACCTAAATTAAAATATTATACTATAATAAAGATATAACAAAAAGTTACGTGTTCCCAATTTAAACCTCGTGATTAGAAATTTTTAAAAATCAACTTAAAAAATCATTTTTAATAAAAATTTCTTTTATATAAATTTTAACACACACAAAATGCAAATAAAATTAGATTAGATCTGAACAATTAAATATCAAATATTAATAATTTCATAAATTATAATATTTAATAAAACATATATTAAAAAATGTCATAACATCTCATTTTTACTTTTTAAGACGTTTTAATCTTGTCTGGGTTATTATTGTTTTATGCTTGTAAATTAATGCTTAGTAATGCGTAATTCCGAAAAAATGTACATGTATTGCGACAGTGAGACACCCCTCGTTTTCAAGTCTCCTCCCCGAATATGCTCTTCGATGAGAAATGCCAAAGTCTAGTCTAGTCTAGTCTGACAATCCGAAAATTGTCCGATATTTCATTCGCAGGGATATCTTGTTGAAGAGACAATTTATTTCGCATTTCATCAACGACAAAGTGTCTTCGTTTCGAACGGCTCGTCGACGAATAATGCATTTGTGGATCGATTTAATTGCGAGAACGACTATAATGGATACCCGCACTCGTGTTGCGGGGTGTTAAAGGATTAATTATATTGTGATTTATCGAAGACACGCATATGTGCTCTGCGCGAAAACTTTTAAATTATTTATCGAAGTTAAAACTTGAATTACATACCGATACTAATGGCGTGTTATGGATATAACATAGCATTATAAATGTATAATTAATAAGAATCTAATTGATATGAAAAAAATTCAAGAGAGATATTCATCTCTTGTTCATTCATACAATATAATTCAGTATAAATAAGTATATATATTTTTTAATAAATATTAAAGAAATATGAGCAACGATAATAATGATATATAATTATTGCAGATAAAATTGAGGTTTAAGATAAATTGCTGCGATCGTTGAGAAGATAAAAATAATAATACACTCTTTGTTATACTTTAAATAGAATGACAAAGGAGATATCTCTCATTTTATCATATAAATCCGGATTGTCCTTTGGAAGAGCAAATCGTATCTAGGTCTTAGATTCGTAAGGCAATTATCAGTTTCTTTCATCAAGTCCGATAAAATGGATTTTCAAGTTACGCGGAAACTTTCAAGTATCTTCTTACCTTCGTAATATATATCAAATGTTTCTTTTTCGTCAAATGTTTTGTTCGGTTTGGTCAATCGGCTTAAGAAAAAATAGTATCCGAATATAGATTGCAACGATTGTAGTTTATATCTCAAAGGAGAAAAGCTCCCATCTATATATACATCATTAATTCCTCCATTATACGCAGCCATTTGCGGGCCACAAATTGTGCAGTAAAATACTTTTCATTTTAATTAAAAAAAATTAATTATGTTTATAGATTCCTCTCTATACGTTTCCCTCGAATATTCGCTTGACAGAAAAATAATCGAATGACGCACTCTCTGAAAGAATTTTCTCTTAGAATTTACCCTGAAAATCATGGTAATCGTGGGACAATATGGTACGGAAAGAATTTTATAAGAATTTCTCTGATATTAATTTCTCTAATATATCACAATAAAAATAATAATATCTATCACAATAAGATATAAAACATGTTATAGTAAAATTAATCAAACATGTTTTATTGTGATAGATATTATTATTTTTATTGTGATAAATATTAATCAGCGAAACTCTCATAAAATTCTTTCCATACCCTATTGTCCCACGATTACCTTGATTTTCCGGGTAAATTCTACGAGAAAATTCTCTCCGCGCGAAAAAGCTGGCAGGAAGAAGTTGCGAGTACTAAAAAGAGCGAGCAGGCAACATGCGTTTACCTGAACACGCGTCATCGGCGGCGACACCACTAGGAAGATCCTTATGGCGGCCTTGAGGAAATCGTCCTGATTACGATTGGTCGTTTCCTGCAGAGCGGCCTCAGATATGCTGGAACTATTCTGAGCGGTCTTGCGGCGCACCTTGCGCCTTATGCTGCCTACTAGCTTTCGCCAATCCTGTCCGGACGACGACGACGACGATGACGCGATACCGGCACCACCTCCGCCCCCGTGGCTGGCCACCGCATCCTGATGCTGGCCGCTCGCCGACGATTTCTTCGAGGGGCTTAGATCGCGGCTCGGCCGTCGGCTCGGGATACCGCGGCCAGGGGGGGTCCCTGCGGACGCGGACACCGTGGTGCTACCGATCCCCACCACCAGTTGCTGCCCGGCTACGAGGGCGCAATCGCCGCTGGGACTCGTGTTGCTGCCGGGCCTGGCGGGCCCGCTCTCCCTGTTGCCGGGTCCCCCGTCTCCCCCGTTGCCGCGGCCGCACGAGGCGATCGCGGGGCGATCCGATCGACCACCATCGCCGCTGCTCAATCGGCGTACGAGACCGCGTACGAGGCCGCTCTTGCGCGCCGTCGGCTCCTCCTCTGGCGCTTCCACTCTCTGGCTTAGTCGGGCACCGATTCAGAGAGAGATCGCGACGCTGCCTCTATGCGACAGCTGTGAGAACACCGTCTCTTTTCCCTTTTGCGACCAATCTTCTCTATTCTCCTTTCCTTTGTTGTGGTCTTTTTATATCTTTTATCGAGAGAAGCGAAGACAAGTACCGCGTAGTATAATTCCTATTCTCTCTTCTCTTTCTCGATGCGCTCTAGCCTCTCTGTGCTTTTTCGCACTGTACAATTTTTATGGGCGCACGTTTCCTCTCGAGGCGATTTCCAGCCGCGGTGTTTCTTCGTCGTAAATTTTACAACCTGCCCCCGTAGACTTTCCGCGCGAAAAACATAGAAACTGATGTATATATCGCTACTTGACGCTTCCGCGCGTCAAGCGACTCGAGCTATTCGTGTACTTCCCTCCGCTCTTCGTGCTGTGCATCGATTAAGTTTCCGTCACTGCTCCAGTTCCAGCGAAGTTTCCACTGCGTAGTTTCTTCGCCACTTTTTTATCTTTTACTATCTTTTTTTTTTTTTTCAAGACGACATTTGTCATAAGGAATGTTTTTAAGCTGTATGCTAATTTATACTTTATGCGTAGAAGGAACGGCGTCGTTCTCCGAGGCAACCTACAATGATTAAGCTGATTGCACTGACAGTGACGCGTTGTTTTCAAGCAATTTCAATTTTAAATTCCTCGTCGCGAGGACACCAAGCAAACACATCTCGTTGGCTTTAAAAATACGGTGTTCCTGCTAGTGCAGGTAGCGGAAACGCGGTATGTTTCTTGACCAACATCTTTCATCTGCTTGTAGACTCTTGTTTTTTAGCGTCCCATTTCCGAGATTCGTTTTGTACTCGCGACAAGTTCGTATAGCTGCTAAAATAACAAATCGGGGACTGCTTGCTTCTTCTGTGATGAAATATTCATTAAAACGTGGCAATTAACGAGGCAAAAACTTGAAATGTGAGTCTCAAGAGTTTATTTTTCCCCCAAATTTCTCAATTTTTAATTTTTTAATAATTTGCTTTTTGAAAACGACGCAGCTCAGTTTATTTCGGAAAGGATAAACGTTCTCTTCTTAGGTTTCTCACGCGATGAGATTATGATAAACGTAGCTTCTCCGTGGCAAAAGGTACAGACTGGAGATTTTCAAAATGCGTTTTCGTTGAGCAAAAACTTTTCATCTTTCACGTCAAAGTTCACGTTTCGAAGATTATGGCCAGCTAACTCGAGAGGGAGCACGTATTCCTCTCATGCTCGTTTCTATGAGATGTCACGTTCCACGTTGCCTCACACACAAATGGAAAGTTACATTAGGCGTACGTGAGGGAGCAGGTGGTTGCACAAGTATCGTGATCACGGCCGATTTCCGGGTTTATCGACACAGCTGTCAACGAACAGGCTCCTCGGGCTTCTTCACTTATGGCGAACTTTCAGCGCGCCTAATCTGTCACGTGTTACTACGATCTCTCTATTAGTAGCGGTTCGTTTTCACGCGATGAGAAGAAACTTTGCCAATGTTTTTGGCTCGCGTTTGTTCAAACAATTTTTACTCCAATTTATCTGGTTCATCTCACATTATACGTATGTAGTATAATTGTTTCAATTTCATCTTAGAGAAGATTTTCTTTGCGAGTAAATTTTATTCCACAGTCTTGATAAACTTATTAATTAAAAAAAATCATTATCAATGATGAAATGTGACAAACAAAATTACTGTTGTTTTCTTTTATTCCATATTCGAGATATCAAGACGATCGGCGCTCGAGCTCTGTTTTCGTTACGAGCTTCATGGATTTGCTTCACGTTAATCTCTCAGTTAAAATCTACTCGGAAATGTATAGACATCGCGCCCCGAGAGAGGCTCCGTTGATATTACTTTGCTCAGGTATGCTAGATTACGAGGTGCACGACGTTGCTGAAAGTTCGAGAGAGTGAAATCCGGATTAACGCGCTATTCTTGATTTCGCCCGCGATCACACGATCCTGTACCGTGCGTGGGCCGGTACGGCGAGTCGAACAACTTTAATTGGAATTTCCTCATGAAGTAAAGCTGCGGCCTGTTCAGAATCGGATTAGTCGGTGAAAATTTGCGGAGAGAAACGATTTGTACTCTTTGGTTTCCGGTCGGAATCACACAGCGCGCGGTGTGAACAAAGCACGATTGCTCAGAAGCTCGACAATCCGAACGTCTGGATTGCGTAAGGATTTAATTTTCGGCCCGAGGGAAAACTTGCGCGAGAGAAAAGCCCGCTTGCTTTTTCGAGTTCGTTAATGGAATCGGGCCAAGGGCGTTCACGTATCTCGAAGGGTTCGCGAGGTAGGGTTGCGTTGCTATCCTTCGAATGATCGATTGGTGTTTCAAGGCTCGCCGCCTGTGAAATAACTTGGCGCAATCCCTCGGACTTTCCCGCCGAGAAGCCGATCGAACGTTTTGCCAGTAATTATCATCCGCTTTTTTCGATAGCGTGATATTTCTTGATTACATACGCTCCTCGTTTTCTCCTCGATCGCTCCTCTTTCTCTTTTTAACTCTTCGCGTATTCTTCAAAGCATGGGAGCGCGTTCTTTAATTTGCGACGACAGCCTGATGTAATGCCTGGCATCTGCATAACGAATCGATCGTGTCTATTAAAAAGTTTATTACTAGATTACAGAATGAGAGACACACCTGATACACCTGATACACGAGATATATAATTGCAATAAAACGATGGAAAATCGAGTCTCGCAGGAAAGATAGATTTTTTTAACTTTTTGCATGTGCATAGTGTTGTAACATCTTGTGCATTCTTATCAAACTTTGCGTTTTGCATAACAGTTTGTCGCGTGACATATATATTATATAAAAAACTTAATTATATATTTAAATTTAATTAATCTTCTAATATTGTTCATTTTGAGTCTAAGTGAAAAAAATTGTAAAAAAATACACTGACATTAAAATTATTTAAAAAAATTAAAGTACTCACACACACACACACACACACACACACACACACACACACACACAGTTGGAAAATTTGTGTTATTTTGTTAAAAACGGTCCCCGTTAAAATTTTTGTGTTAAACACATTCATGTATTAATTTAACATATTACTGTTGTGTTAATTGAACTCAAATGTTAAATTATTAAAACAACTAAAAAAAAGTGTAAAAATAACACAATGTGCATCTATTTTTAATATTACACAATAAATATGTTCCGTATTATTAGTGATTTATTTGTTAAAATTTACAGAAAAAAAATATTAGTTTTACTTTATAATATAAGTGGGGATGATAAAATGTAAAATTAACAATTTTTTTAGTTAATTTTTACATTAAGAAACTATGTTAATTTTACACAAAATTTATTTTACTTGAAGTTTGCATTTATTTTATGTTAAAATATTAACACAATATTCGATTCACCATTTAACACACATATCCATATTATGTTAAATTAACACAAACATTTCTGTGGACCGTTTGGGACATGTGATATTTGTTAAATTTAACACAAATTTTTCAACTGTGATACATATATTCTATACTTTTTCTTATCTTGAAATTTACAGTAAATTTCAAGGTAAATTTCTGCAGATTGGAGACTTTTGTTTTTGTTTCATTTTTATTTGCCAAAACCTATACCTAGCGAATAGAAATTAGTCGTGTCACCTCAATATTCCTTCATTCTCGTGAGACAATGCGGAGAATTCGCAGTGTTGAATATCACTAAGGGCGTTCTGACCTACCCTGAAGGCATCGATGGGATCAATTGCAAACAGCGCAAGATTCGGTTAAATGATTTTGGTACGGATTTACGGGAGACTCCGGCACTCCGGCGGTATCTTAACGTTACAGAGATGGACAAAAGACGCCGTAACGTCAAACAATAACATCGAATACAATACGCTTTATTCATAAGATGTCTCCTTAAAACCTAATCATTTCATTTGTAGATTCTGTAAAATTAATTTAAAATCGATCTCTTCCCTTGGTGGTAAAAATTCAAGGCGATCTCTTTTCATAAAGCTACAACTTAATAAAGAAGATTATATTTAAACATTCGATAATTAAAATGTATATATATAAACTTTGACCGACGGTATTAAATACTATATAAGCCAAAGCAAAATAACAATGAATAATAAAAGATAATCTTCAGATTGTAATAGAATCAAAACACAATCGCGGCTTCTGTTGTGTGAGATATTTATCAAAATTCTTGAAAAGCATGCTATGGATATTATGAATATTTTCACCTTATTATATTAATGTGACGATGTTTATGCCCGATTATATTACTTAGCATCCTGTTTTAAACCGCCAAATGTATTATGTAAGCGCCGTAATAAATCCCTTTGCTATTCTATTAAAATATTCAAAATAAACGTGTAATTCGTTTTAACGAGATTACAGAGAGAATGAAGAACTTTTGCTTAAAAGCTTAAAAAATAATGTATAATTTATATAAAATAATTTTATGTGTGAAAAATCTATTAAGTTTCCCTACATTTTCCCCATCTGTTTTATATATTTTCATAAATATATAAAACGCAAATGGAATAAGTTAAAGATTCCAACATATGTAGAGAACAATTATTTAAAACAAAAACAGGAAAGGACCAGGGAAAATGGAATAAAACGCTCTGCGAATGCAATGTAATTTGAAATTCAAACTCAAAGTATGATTTTGTCATTCGTGTCTCAGATACCTTCGTGAGAGAGAAAGGACTGCCACTCGTGGAGACTAATTAATCGAGCGTGTGAGCGTTGAATTCAGGTCACCGAGCAAGATTCGGAGGTTGCATCGGCACAATCTCTACGCGAGAGTTAATTGAAGGGCTAAGATATCACCGTTGAAAATGGTCACATCTTCTTTGGGTCATGTTCTTTCGCTTCATTCTATTCTCATCGAAAACTTGACTCACAATTTATATATCTATTGTTGGCTAATATCTATCTATTATTTTTTAATACAAGGCAATAAAAAATTTTATATCAAATTATTTGTTGTCTAAAACATAATTATTTTATAAAGTATTTTGTCAAGAAAACCATACTTTGCTTGCTTAATTCCATTAGTGCTGAAAAAAATAAAATTTAGAATATCTTTAATACTTGTGTTTGATTAAATTTTTAAGAGATTAATTACAATCAAACTGGTATCGCTGCCTTTAAAGCATTTGACACATGACTGTACTATGCTGATCCTTTCTCACGAAATAACTGAGATACGAGAGATTAGAGAGTGCAAATTTACCCGAAAGCCGTTGTAATCTCGACAAGACAAGTATCTTCGTGTACAATGCGCGAAACTTGCGATGGACGCGCATTTTGGCTCGATAAAATTAATTGAAAATAGCCCGAAACTCAATTAAGTCTTCGCTTAATGGCGTAACTTGTATAAGAAAAATAGACGTGTGCATGCATCAACGAAATTGCGAGCGTGCCCGTCAAGTGTTGCGAAGAAGCCGATGCATCCGGGAATTTCAGTTTCGCGAGACATCAGGACGAATGCTTATATACGCGCATTAGAAAATTCTCGACTGAACGTCGGGAATTCGCGATCTGACTTTCGAAAATGGCGAAATTCCTATCATATTACACAGACCTGTTATGGATCCTTCATTATAAATTTAACTGTTTCTCTCGACTGTTTCATGACACTGACGGAAATGGGTCAGCGTAATAAAGAGACCACGGACGTAAAATTTGCGTGCGTATATATAAAATAAGTTTTTCATTAATTTGACATATTTTTTTCTTTATAATTTTTCTAACATTTTGTTTGAAAACCTATCTTCTATCTTTTATCATATCAATCTTTCCGTCTCTGTTGTAGGGACAAATTTATTGCAATTTATAATATGTATATTATATTTTAAAGAGAGAGAAAATAATATTAAATTTTGCCCTATACAATATATCGAATTTATCTCTGTATCAGAGTAGCGCAGAATAATAAGATTTCTTTTTACTTGTTTATTATGCTTCATTAGAATGAAAATTAAAGCATATTAATCAAGATTTTCTGATTACGTTGTAAACTTACTGGTAAATGTATTTCATTTTGACTATAGACATACTATTTATCTAATCCGCGTTGTTTTTTACGTTAATTAATTAAGAAAAGTAAGTTAATTAAGAAAATACGATTAGCTTTTCAATTTAAATATCTCGAAAAGCGTGAACGATGCGTTTCGTCGGTGTATCATTGTTTTACCAATTTTTATATTATTCAAAATTAAATCGTATCGGTTTCGAGAATTAAAACTCGCGCGGCAAGTTTCGCGGTTTCGATCTTTTTAATAATTCGATGCAACCCATTTATGTCAGTTTGCAGTGACGTTTCGCTTTTTCATGCCATTAGTTGGTCAGGCGTAGGAACGATTAAAGATGGGAGAAGAAAACGTATCCTTAAAGTGCCGTTTTTTTTGCACATGGCAAGGACGATCCTTTGATTCGTCCCCCTCGCTAGAAAACTGCGAGTCATCGTTCGTAATGAAAGCTTCTTCGACGCTTCAATTTTTATAAATATACGCTTTTCCCCCTCACGACCGTTTCTCTTTCCGGATAAAAATATATAATTGTAATCGCACCGTGATGAATCATAAACTTTTGCAGCTATTCGCGTCAAAACATCTCAAAAATACCTTTAATTCAGAAAAATCCAATACTGAGAGAAAGATTAGCAATTTGCGACGGAATTTTTCTTTGAAATAGGTTCTTAAACAACGTCAACAGACCCAGAAAAAATTCACTGTCACGCTGTCATTGTAGAAGAATAAAAAACGCGCAATTTTCAAAGTACACACTTGTGGACAAAAAAAATGCTCGTGTCTAAATGAACGTCATGTTGGGCAATGAAACGAATGTCAATCTCAATATCATTGAAGAACCTTCTATTGAAAGTCGATCATTAAAACCGTGTCCCAGGTGGTACAACATGAGCTTTTCCCCATTGTCGTAAAATGTCACATGAAATGCCGCGTGCGCTCCTAAATATTCACTTGACGAGAATTAATTACATTCTCTCGCGCGAATCTCGGTTTTTAGCGCGAATTTTCGCCCACATATATATCTGTGCGAAAAGACCGAATTTTTCAATATGAAAAAAAATTACTCGAGTATTGCACTTTTTCATTTTTTTAGGTTGCATTTCGATCGAAATATTTTATGCAACGTAAAAACAGAAAAAAATTCATAACAGATAATAAAATGCAATTTAATATGATTTATATGCATGTTGAATTATTAATCGTTTTTTTTTTCAATATCATTATAGATTCGCTGCAAACACATTCTCGTTTATATATAATTTCAATATTTCATGTTAAAATAAACTTTCTAAAAAGAAAATTGTAAATTAAATTACTTATTATTTAATTATAATTCTACTTCTTCCTTTTCAACTTAAATAATAAAGAAAAACTGAATAAATATCTCGAGAATTTATTCATTTATAGAAAATATTTCTCAAAATCTCGAATACATCTATTAATTTCTTCGAGTCTACAATTACTATCAATGCAGAGCTTCGAGATATACGAGAAACTTGATTTGGAGTAAATTAATCGCGTTTTGCGCGATCCAAAAAGGGATTGTCTTCATTGAGACATCTCGTTTGCGAAAGAAAGGGATATGTAATTTTGTTTCGATGAAAACGAATTGCTCGAGTTAGATTCGTCGGTGTACTTTGACGACTTTCGGCAGCCATTAAGGAACGATGGTGGGACGTTGATCGATTACGCGATTCGCGGCAAAAAAAAAAAAAATGATGAATCTCGCTGATGCGCTCTCTCTCCCTTTCCAATTCTATTTTTCCTATATCGGCATTCCTAGTATTATATAAAGGAAATTCCACAAGACGATTCATCCATTCAAGATGAGCCAGAATCTCTGACACAACGATGAAGAATAGATATATCGATCGTATCATCGGTAATATCTTCATCGCTTGGCGACTTGGCCTAATTAGTTTCGTCCGGCCCCTATAATCTATTCTCTGTGGACTTTATCGCAATGTTCGATATAATCCGATATAGAACTATTTATATATAGAAACTAATAACGTAATAATCATTCTGCTGAATTTAAACAAGATTACCATTAATAATAATGACGTACACAAAACACCCTGGCGCGAGAACTTGATTGTTATTTCTCGCATCGACAAACAAGGTGTAAATTGTGCAATATTGCTCAAGAAAAGAAGAAGAAAGGAAAAACATAGCAAAACCATCAAAAATTTGCGACAGTCGTACATTTTACATTTATTTGGAATTTCACTCTTTTCGAATTCGAACGTACACAGTTGGAAAATTTGTTTTCTTGTTAAAAACGGTCCCTGTTAAAATTTTTGTGTTAAATATTTAACACATTCATGTGTTAATTTAACATATTGCTGTTATGTTAATTGGACTCAAATGTTAAATTATTAAAACAACTAAAAAAAAGTGTAAAAATAACACAATGTATATCTATTTTTAATTTTACACAATAAATATGTTCGGTATTATTAGTGACAAGATTTATCTGTTAAAATTTACAGAAAAAAAATGTTAATTTTACTTTATAATATAAGTGGGGGTGATAAAATGTAAAATCAACAATTTTTTTAGTTAATTTTTACATTAAAACTATGTTAACTTTACACAAAATTTATTTTAAGTTTATTTGAAGTTTGCATTTATTTTATGTTAAAATATTAACACAATATTCGTGTCACCATTTAACACAATATTCGTGTCACCATTTATCCGTATTATGTTAAATTAACACAAAAATTTTTGTGGACCGTTTGGGACAGGTGATATTTGTTAAATTTAACACAAATTTTTCAACTGTGCACGTGCTTTCCACCAATTTTCTCGAAAATTATTCGCCTCTCTCTTTCCACTCGGAGTTAGTTTCATCGATCATTGCCATTCGAATCTATTTCCACCTTGCATAGAAAGTTTCGCTCTCGCGAGAGATTGATTTTTCGATTTCCTTTTTATAGTTGGCAAAATTTCATTTTATGTTCTAAAATTTTTTGCGGCTTTCCACTCCTTTGCGTTTTCGATCGACAGCATGAAATACTGACTCATCGCGATTTTAAAAGTACTTTATTAACTATTTCGAATCTAAATAACCGCCGTGAAAGATTGTCAATTTTAATTGTGATACGACAAAGTAACTATGATATTATTCTGTCACTGGTGTCCCGATTTTTATAGAATTAGAGAGGGGAAGAGGGTTCTATATAAGATATTTCTATAGTTTCGAAATATTGATAATATGTAAAGAACAATAAAAGATAATATATAAAGAAACTGAATTTTTTATGATGTAAAAAATTAAATTCATAATTATTAATATTCGTGAAATTATGCTTATTATAGAAATTGAGTTTTCAATTAGTACAATAAATTTTATCTGTGTGTGAAAATTATTCTAAGAATGAGGGCTAGAAAACGATCCATTACTGCGACCTTGTTTGTGTGATCTAAAAGTCGAACGATAACGTCGGGTGAGTATGTGACGTTCAATAATGAGAAACCATGTACAATATTTATCTGTTGAACTACTATTTTGATTGCCTGGCATTGCCGTCATTTGTAATGTCACCGCGTAGATTAAAATCTTGGAACAATTTATGTGAGTATAGACTGAAGTTTATATAAAATAAATATGCAATTTAAGCGCGGACAACAGAAGATTTTCTTCGACAAACTTGTTTCCTCGGAAAATTCGTTGCGCGAACTCTTAAGACTTTTGCGCGATCGATTTTCGTTTCGGCGAAACGACCGGCTATTTTCATGTTTCGCTTCGATTGGCGATTAATCTAGTGTATACTAAAGTATACTTCTCTTACGAGACTTCTCTTACATACTTACGTATGTGAAGGAGTTTATACAAAGTGTTATACATGCACACACCTTCTTCGAAACTTGATAAAACAAATTTTCGTCTATCAAGTCGCGCTCGAAATATGTATAAACTAATTTTAAAACTTGTAACAATTTTACGAAGACATTGATAAAATAATATACACTCTTAGCGGAAGCGAAATGTGGAAAAAGCTTAATTTTATATTTCTAAAATAATATTGTAATTTAAATAATGAAACTTTACTCATGCGATGAATTTTGAAATTATATCTTTTTTTCTTTTAAAAAAATGCACGCTTTAAGGTCAGAGAAAAGCTCATAATTGCACAATATTGTGACATGTCTGAGACACTTTCCTCGAAATAATGTATATTTTTAAGATGTTTCGCTACATTAAATTAAATATACGTGTATACGCGTATCCTATGCAATTGAATATTTTTCACACTGAAAGAATTTTCTCTTAGAATTTACCCTGAAAATCATGGTAATTGTGGAACTAAACTGCATAGTAAAATTAATCAAACATATTTTATATTTTATTGTGATAGATATTATTATTTTTATTGTGATAAATAATAATCAAAGAAATTCTCATAAAATTCTTTTCATATCATATTATCTTACAATTACCATGATTTTCAGGGTAAATTCTAAGAAAAAATTCTCTCTGTGTATATTTTTAAGATGTTTTGATACATTAAATTAAACACACGTGTATCCTATGCAATTGAATATTTTTCACACATCGTGGAACTAAACTGCATAGTAAAATTAATCAAACATATTTTATATTTTATTGTGATAGATATTATTATTTTTATTGTGATAAATAATAATCAAAGAAATTCTCATAAAATTCTTTCCATATCATATTATCCTACAATTATCATGATTTTCAGGGTAAATTCTAAGAAAAAATTCTCTCTGTGTATATTTTTAAGATGTTTCGATACATTAAATTAAACACACGTGTATCCTATGCAATTGAATATTTTTCACACTAAACGAATTTTCTCTTAGAATTTACCCTGAAAATCATAGTAATTGTGGAACTAAACTGCATAGTAAAATTAATCAAACATATTTTATATTTTATTGTGATAGATATTATTATTTTTATTGTGATAAATAATAATCAAAGAAATTCTCATAAAATTCTTTCCATATCATATCCTACAATTACCATGATTTTCAGGGTAAATTCTAAGAAAAAATTCTCTCTGTGTATATTTTTAAGATGTTTCGATACATTAAATTAAACACACGTGTATCCTATGCAATTGAATATTTTTCACACTAAACGAATTTTCTCTTAGAATTTACCCTGAAAATCATGGTAATCGTGGAACTAAACTGCTTAGTAAAATTAATCAAACATATTTTATATTTTATTGTGATAGATATTATTATTTTTATTGTGATAAATAATAATCAAAGAAATTCTCATAAAATTCTTTCCATATCATATCCTACAATTACCATGATTTTCAGGGTAAATTCTAAGAAAAAATTCTCTCTGTGTATATTTTTAAGATGTTTCGATACATTAAATTAAACACACGTGTATCCTATGCAATTGAATATTTTTCACACTGAAAAAATTTTCTCTTAGAATTTACCCTGAAAATCATGGTAATTGTGGAACTAAACTGCATAGTAAAATTAATCAAACATATTTTATATTTTATTGTGATAGATATTATTATTTTTATTGTGATAAATAATAATCAAAGAAATTCTCATAAAATTCTTTCCATATCATATCCTACAATTACCATGATTTTCAGGGTAAATTCTAAGAAAAAATTCTCTCTGTGTATATTTTTAAGATGTTTCGATACATTAAATTAAACACACGCGTATCCTATGCAATTGAATATTTTTTACGATCGTAGAAATGTTGTTTTGCATCGTTTCAAATCGATACAGCTGAATGTACGATTGCATGATCCATCGCACACGGGCACACCTTGGCGCGTTGAGTGAGTCATTACGCGCGGGAATTGCGCGGACATATGGTGGCGTCGTTTCGCATAAGAGACGCGAGTTAACGTTTCCGTTAACGTGCGAATGATACCTCTTCAATGTGAAATCGTGTTCGCCATATGTGCGCGAGACCCGACGTAAATGCGGGTATAATAAAAACGGTATTTATTAGCCTTCGTGCTGATATTCGCGATTTTTTTGCAGGAACACAAAATTGAAAGCTATTAAAAGCTTCGAGTAGGGCAGAATGCGGGGAAAAACGATTATTTGCTTCGTTGGCCATGAATTCGTTCAAATAAAATTGTCCAACAAAATCGAATTAAAGATATCAAAAATATTATTATTAATTTAGATTATTAATAATGTTAAAATTAAAGTAGAATAATGTACAATTATTGCGTGAGGGACTAGTGTAGGAAAATGTGATCGAACTCTAGCTGCAGGTCGAAATATTAGAGAAAATTATATACGCGCTAATAAATGTGAAATGCAATCGCATTCACGGCAATTGAGATTTGATGTTTCTTCCGAAAATAGCAATCCAATGCATGAAAATCGCCACTCCAATACATATACATGTATCGCGATGGACGACAAGTGAAACACGTCATAGAGAGCGATGGAGAGAATCGAAATTGCGGTCTACGCAATGACCACATTGAATGCGGCGCCGGTGAGTAATAGAGAGACAATATGGGACAGGATTGAGTGCCGGAACTCAGGGCGGCATAAATCAGTTTTCAATAAAGCAAAACATTCAATATCGCTAGCCGCGCAAGAACGCCGTCTCTCGCGAGTCATATGCGAATGTCAGATGCATTCATTTTGCATCAACAGATGCATCGTTTTGAAAAATTTCGCGCGCACATACACACATTGTGCTGAGCCTACATGAGCGTAATGAGATTGTTCTTATATATATGCAGGATGTTTCTTAAAACATATGTCAAAAATACAAGGGATGATTTCTGAGGTTATTTTATGAAAATTTATACCTCTGATAATTTTTCGAAAATTGCTTTGTTTCGAAGATACAGGGCGATAAAAATTTACAAGAAATACAATATTTTTAATATATTTTTATTTTTATTAACACAATATTTTCTGGCATCACTGATAACGACAATAAAGAAGTTCTTTGAACACTACATTAATAACTTTTACAGATATTAATTATTTTCTTATAAATTTTTATCACCTTGTATCTTCAAAACAAAACAATTTTCAAAAAATCATCAAAGATATAAATTTATTCATAAAATGACCCAAGAAATCATCCCTTAAATTTTTGACATATGTTTAAGAAACACCCTGTATATATATTCTTTGAAATTGTGTTATCAAATAATTATTATACAAAAGTATCGTAAATGTATTCTATTCTCTTATTGTCAAATTCAATGCTATACAGTAATAAAATTCAATGCTATACAGTAATAAAATATTTAATGCTATACAGAAAGAAAAAAAGAAATTCTTTTGAAAAATTAAAACATTTTTACATATTCATAGAATTAAATATATATATTAAGTAAAATTTATTGAAAACATATGTATGTATATAAAATCTTTTTTTAAATATTGTATAAGTAGAGAATTTAAAGTCTACATGTTTTGGAAAATTGTTAAAGAATTGAGATTTTGCATCGTAACAATCTTAATCAAATATTTTTCAGATGCAAAAAGTTATAGTATAGAAATCAATTATGATTTTAAACCGAACATCATATACGAATACATTTTCTTGTGTAATTATTAATTTTCTATATAATATTTATGATTCGTCGTATATGTATAATAATATAAAGAAATTAATAATAATATAAAGAAAAAATATACAAAAAAAAAAAAATATATAAATTGTTCTTTTTTTCTAGAACGCACTTAATATTTCTATAATATTTTTATCTTGCATCTGTTTTTCCTTATTAGAATATGCTGTCGGTGAGAAAGTTTCTCCAGTTCAAGTGTTTACTGCAGACGCAAGTTTTGTGTAAATAATTGCAAATTGCAGATATTAGCGCGAGGTTACAAAGATTTAATAACTATAGAAAGAAAGGTTGTTAAAGTATCGTAAAGGGGATAATTGTAAACTTTTTCGCGAGGTGCAATAAAAGTCCAAGCGTTCCCATGGAAGAAGTCTTCTGAACTACTCGAGAATGTAAAATAAATGATATCTTCCTGTAATATGTACTTTGAAACCGGAAATATAGTTAAAATAATGAAACAGCTCTACAGCTTAAAATACAACAATTTCGTATATATATTACAAAAGCTTTCAACTCTGTATTATTTCAATACATTGTTAGAAAAACAGTCTCTCGCGCAACACAGATATACATTTGACACGCAACCTCCTCGTTGCGGCAATATTGGTCTCTCTCTCGGTATATTTCACTCTCAAGTGGTGATAACTACAGAATTGTTTCTTTTCCTGCGCAAGTTCCTCCGCACCCTATCCATATACAAAAGACGTACTATCTATCTATCCAGAAGAGCTTTCAAGCAGAAAGAATCGTCGAAAATGCCGATAGTTTTCAGCGAGGTGGGAACTACGAGCCGCAACATCGTTGGAGGCGATTTTTCCTTTTCCGCGAGAGAGAGGAAATAGATCGTCCGGAGATCGTGTCTCGTAATTATCGATTGTGTCAGCTGTGCGGGCCCATGCCATCGCAAAGTACAGGCCCCCCGTGCATAGAGAGAATTTTATCTTAGAATTTACCCTGAAAATCATGGTAATCGTGGGACAATATAATATGAAAAAAATTTTTTTTAATATTGATTAATTTGAGAATTGCCTGATCTTTCCGGTATTTCTGTTTAAAATTTCAGGTAAAATAAAAAAATTTGTAGATGCAGCTTTTTAAAAGCTTATTTATTGTATACGCTTTTTAATGTTTTCTATTCATACGAATGGAAAGTTATTAAGAATGCAATTTTTCTAGCATTTAATATTGATTTATTAATTGTAAAATTAATTTGGACAATAACAAAGCGCGATATATCATTATATCTAAACTCTAAAAAATATATGCAAGTTTATAATATAAAATGAAAATAGAAAAAAAAATTTATTATAAACGTGTTAAGAAATATTAATTTATTTAAATTAATTATTTATTAAATTATTTATTTAATTATATATTTATTATCATTTATTGTATAAGCTTTTCAATGTTTTCTATTCATACGATTGGGAAGTTATCAAGAATGCAGTTTTTCTAGCATTTAATATTGATTTATTAATTGTAAAATTAATTTTATATCATTATATCTAAACGCTAAAAATATAATATAAAATAAAAATAGAAAACAAAAAATAATTTATTATAAACGTGTTAAGAAATATTAATTTATTTAAATTAATTATTTATTAAATTATTATGTATTTATTAAATTATTTATTTAATTATATATTTATTATCATTTATTGTATAAGCTTTTCAATGTTTTCTATTCATACGATTGGGAAGTTATCAAGAATGCAGTTTTTCTAGCATTTAATATTGATTTATTAATTGTAGAATTAATTTTATATCATTATATCTAAACGCTAAAAATATAATATAAAATAAAAATAGAAAACAAAAAATAATTTACAATATGTAAGATGTGATTTGCCAGTCGAATTTTTAAACAAGGTTTAAGATTTTATTGACCAACACTGACTAAGACAATTCTTATATTATAAGACTTTATTTGGGAATAATCTCAATTCGAGATTTATTTCCCGACTCCCCTCTAACCCCCCTATAAAATTATAGGCGAGAAAAATATAGATCCGAAAGTCGCTGAATCGGGAATCGTTTCCCAATTCAGCGACTTTCGGATCTATATTTTTCTCGCCTATAATTTTATAGGGGGCTTAGAGGGGAGTCGGGAAATAAATCTCGAATTGAGATTATTCCCAAATAAAGTCTTATAATATAAGAATTGTCTTAGTCAGTGTTGGTCAATAAAATCTTAAACCTTGTTTAAAAAATAATTTATTATAAACGTGTTAAGAAATATTAATTTATTTAAATTAATTATTTATTAAATTATTATGTATTTATTAAATTATTTATTTAATTATATTATTTATTAAATAAATAAGTACTAATTTTTTAAAATATTACCTGTTAAAAAATTGAACAATTTTTTATGAAACTTACATAAGTTCTTGATACTGAAATAGATCGTAAAATTTTAATAAAAATTTAAATATTGCAAAGATGTGTTAGACATATATTTCTTAAGTGTTAAATAAGAATAAAATTATCAAAAGGACAATTTTTTAACAAAATTCCCTAAATCCCAATCAAATTCCATGAGAATTCCCTGATTTTTTCCTGACAATACCAGGTTTTCAAGGTTTCTCCCGGAAGTATACACCCTGCATACTTTTAGTAAATTTCACTACACTTTTAGTAAAATTAATCAAACATATTTTACATTTTATTGTGATAGATATATTATTATTTTTATTGTGATAAATATTAATCAGAGAGATTCTCATAAAATTCTTTCCATACCATATTGCCCCACGATTACCATGATTTTCAGGGTAAATTCTAAGAGAAAATTTTCTCTGTGTTGTAATAGCTAATGCCACGCGTCGTGCAAATCGTCGCGAAATTGATAGTCGAGCTGCGGACGCGGACAGCATGCGCCAGTTTGCCAAGCGGTACCAAGCGGATTCGAGATCGAATACAACCCCGCGCGTTTAACGGGGCAAACGACGACGGATCGATAGCGAATTCGATCGAAACGAACGACGGCGCGTTTCGCCGACAGAAACTGTTAATTTATGCAGTAGTGCTTGCTCTACGCAATCTTTCTCTACTTGTCGACGTGTCTGTCGTTAGATAATATCTATAGACACCGTGTTATATCGTATTTTTTGTATCAATATACATATATAGATATATGTATGTCGCGCTGCAATTGTAAATGTCAAGGTGTAACATTTTCAGAGAGATAAATAAATTTTATTAGAAAAAGTCGTCTCGTTCTCCCCGTTTGTAAAAAGCTAATCCGATGATATAATATTCGCGCGAATTATTCCAACATTCGAATCGTTCGTACATCTCTGTGCGATGTTTTTTGTTTTTGAAAAATACGGCAAACTATGCTAGATCGCTCGAAGAGAAACAAAGTTTGAAATACTTCATTTACAACATCGCGATAGACAGGCTTCATTTACAGCATTACAATAGACAGAATGTAATTGATATTTAGCACAATAGAGAATAGATTGTTAATATGAACGTACAAACGGAACGTCCGCATGGCAATTAAGAATAGCCAAAAAAATGGCCATCGGCAAAGCAGAATCCGGCGATCGGGATTTGCTACGTGTATTCACGTGTCAGAATCCGTTATTGAAAAACACGCTATATAAATATACATATATAAATAACGTAAAGGGGATATTTAAGGATTAAAAGTTGATACGCAACTCCGCGAGTTGAATTTATATCGACGTGTTTTTTCCAGGGTTTGACTAAGTGGGCCCAACCCAATAAAACCCGGTGGGTTTTATTGGGTTAAACCCACTTTAAAAAACTTACTTAAAAACCCATTTATAAAACCCATCCAAAAATGCTAAAAATTTAATAATATTATAAATGAAGTATTTAATATTGATTAATTTTTATTTAATTTTTCTTATTTATTAATGTAATAGAAGGTCTATTACATTAATAAATAAAAAAAATTAAATAAAAATTAATTCATAATAAGGAATTGTGCCAATTAAATAGCCAATTTTCTTAATCATTAGTGAATTATAAAAAATTAAATTTAAAAAATTAAAAAACCCAACAAAATCCCAAAAAACTCAATAAAACCCCAAAAAACCCAATAAACCCCAAAAAACCCGGTTTAAAAAAAAACCCACTGGGCTGGGCTTTTTAAAAAAAACCTGGGTTTTTTAAACCCTGGTTTTTTCTGTCTTTCGCTCTCTAGTTCTAGTTTTTTCTCGAATCGCGCTTTAAATTTGCAACATCTGCAAAATGTCCGCTTGCCATCTGCGCAATCTGCGATTCAGTTATTGTTAATACTGTAAGCTATATCGATTTAAATTTTTTGGCGCGCAAATCGGAAAAAACAAAGCGTTTGTAATCGTGCGTGTGAATATCGGTTGAAAAAAAAAAAACATTACGTTCTGGAAATATTTCCTCTACGGTTATTATATATACGGGACTATATATGCCATGAGCGGCACAAAATACTCCATGGAAAATAATACATATTTTATCACATATATGCATGTTTTATCTATTTCTCTGTTCGATTGTTATGAAAAACATATAGATTAAGCTCTCGCTTTTGTGTATTCAATAGATTTAATAATTGTTTTCATTATATATTTTTTTAGAAAATATATATTTTGTCACTATAAATCCCTTCTTAATAAATTTCTTGCCAATTCTCGCTTTGAATAAATTATATAATAAAATAACAATGTTGTAAATTTATGTAATGTAAATTTAGTCAGATTTTTGTTAAATATTTTTGCTAATAAAATGTTCATAGAATTTTGCCCATTATTTTTAATAAGTAAAATAAATAAATAATGAAACATTGGTATTGAATATATATGCTGAGCATCTGCTAAATAACATCGATAGTCTATTTAACATACTTATATTAACATAATAGTTTTTATTAATTCGATGAATACGTAGCTTTTTGTGTTGTTCGGTGATTACAGAACATTCATAATAAATATTTGCTGTAAAAAGGAATGGCAAATATTTATCATAAAATGCAAATCATTTATTAAACATATTGACTGTTAAAAATTTATAAAAGCACCGGCTATACAATATAAAGCACATACAGGCAAGTATTTATGAGTGTTTAAATAACAATATTTTTTGCTCGCTGATGAGTTATTGGAGGGTTTCTGCTAAAATTATAAAAATAATATATCTCTCTTGTGAAATTAAAATTGGATACGCAATATATACGTATATCGAGAAATTTGGAGATACAATTGAAAATTTTTTCGACTACTAAAATTTGTTTTATCAATTAAAAACTTTTGCAATATCTCGAGATATTGTAAAAGCTTTTAATTGATAAAATATATGTGATAAACAATATAACGTTCTTTTTATTACTCGGTCATTTTCCAATAATCATTAATCACTGATGTTACTCAATATTCTCCCTGCTAAAGATAAAAGACTCGATTTTCGATATTGTGAATCAGGCGCGCTCGCACAAACATAGACGAGAAATTACCTTTGATTTTCGTCGACGATGACATTCTGGCAGTGGAATGTTCGTTTCTGTCTCCAGTAGTTTTCTTTCGCAATTAGACAGTTTCTTTCTTTTTTTTTTTTTTGAAAACTCGCTTCTAATAATATATCTACATTCTCCCTTTCAAACTATTCAATTCTTATTCTTACAATCGTTTCGCGCATTTTCATATTTCGTAAAAATATACTCTCAATATTATTTTCCGTTTAGCTCTCTTTCTACTCGATCGATTCGATCCTCACAATCGTGTATCCAGTGCACCCTATACTTAATAAGATTACTCTGTCACATTTTATAAATCGAGAGAGACTGAGTGGACTATTCTCAACTATGGAAATATTGTCTGCATCAATTTCCTCCTTCAGCTGAACCTCTCTTCTTTTTGTCAATTCTTTTCTCTCTCTCTCTCCCTCTCTCGCTCTCTCTCTCTCTCTTTGCTAACTATCGGCCCTTTCAAAAGATGCCGTTTGCTCGAGTTTGATATTTTTTCGATCTTACATCGACTCGCTCGACGACCATTCAGTCAATGTCCCGCGACGATATCTCCCTCCGATTCCTTCCTTCCGGTCTCGTGATCGCTCTGCGGGTCTCGTTTAGCTTCACACGGGGGCGAGGGCGGCGTCGGTCCTGCCGGCGTTAGGTCGCGCGTCGCACTGAAGGGAGAATCCGAGGAGAGAGCGCGGCTCTCTCCTCGCCCGATATTTCGAACGCAGCCACCTACCGGATGCGCGCGAGCGCCGCTGGAAAACCACCCCTTCCTCGTTCGAGCGAGTGTAAGCTCGCCGTCAAGGACAACGTGTCGCATCGCCGCCGTTCTACTCTTCACTCCTAGGATCCAGAGATTGCAAATCGAAACGAGGCCCTTTACTCAATTTGATTTAGCGGCGAGCGAAACGACAATGTTTCGATGTACCGTTCTGATATCTTCGGCCTCTTGCAATATTCTTGTTCATCGTTGATTATACTCCGTATAAAACGGTATACATGCGTAGTTTGTCGATTAAAATCGTAGACAAACCTCTATTTACAATTAACATTTTAAATTTATACTATATAACACGTTAAAAAAAATTATTTCGCATCAAAATGTCATTTTTTTTGTTACAGCCTCGTTCCAACAACCCTTTTACGATATTTCGAAATGAAGTACTTATTGTTTTTTTTTTTTATTGCGATCCAGCTTCGCGTGTCATTCACAATATTTGCGATATGGAAAAATATTTATCGCACGTCGAGCGGAATTTCTCGAAGAGAATATTTCATTGTACTTCAACGTATATAGGCAATCGTGTCGTTTCACGTGGCTTAAAGAAATTAATACCCGTCAGAGACTCTTTCATACGAAAAATATCATAAATCATCCCCTTTAGCCCATTATGGGCACTGCTTTTCGCATTACACGAAATACGATTACACGAAATATATAAAATCGTTTGTCGAGAAATTGGAGAAAAACGGCGGCACATTTCGTAGAAACGTAATATTACAACCCCGTAATATTATACAATTTGGTGTTTCTCTCACTATCTCAATTTTACATCAAAGCACCGTCGGTAGCTTTGGTTAACATCGACCAACATTGCTCTTATCCGATCTCGTTCCCATGCTGGCAACGCTTCGAACATACGTACATATATGCGTCGGAGGACATTGTAATCCTTTGTCTGTGCTTGACAAGTACGATAATACAGCAGCAATAGGGTTTTAACGTCAGTTTTTGCGAAATAGATCGGAGGAAGTAAGCTCAATCGGAATAATTATCCTGATGTTGAAATAAATGCGATACCGCGCGATATTTTCCAATGTTACAATAAATAGTTTTCAATCGTTGATTCCTCTTAATTTATTACGATATAAATTCTACGACACTTTATTCCGAGCACAAAGCTTTCAATTTTAATTAAAAGTCTATGAATAAATTGATGACAGTATAAATTGATTTCTTCTCATATATAGGCAACGGTTGACAATATTAAGATATATAATTGTAATATCGAGTAATTTTATGTAGATTTATGTAACAATTCATGTTTTCCGTAATATGTAAAAACGTGAAATTGCAAAGCTCATATGCACATGCGATAAAATAGATAAGATGAAAGAGATAGAATCAAAGTACACAAATATCTTGATATTTGAATATATCTCAAATATTTATATGGTATGTGTTATAAATAAAATGAAAGGAAAACCAAAAGAACATATGTTTGTATATACTTTACTTATGTAAGCATGCAAAGTGGTAAAATTATACTGAATGCGATATCGAGTACCTTAGCTAGATTTATATACATGTATATATATTTCGAGGTAAAGAACACGGAGAGATGGCGTATCGATACTTTATATTAAAGATAAAAACAGAACGTAATACACGTTTTGAAATTTTTATTCTTCCGCATCTCGATAAAAAAAAAATCACGTTTAATTCGTCTGCACAACCGCAACAATTTCACGCGAAAAATACATATTTATCTTCATTGCGAGCATCATCAGGTACACGTTGGTGATAAAACGCAATTATGTTCAACCTCTCTTGAATGGCAATTTGATTCGAGTGACCTACGAAAGTTGCATGTAATTGCGTGAATCGAATTTTGCATAAAAAGATGGTCTCTTCTCTAATAAATAAAAGTATCGGAGAGAGTTTCGCAAAAGTTTTGTTCGTCTACTGCAATTATTTCGACCAAACTAATTTTCAGGAAATTATGCATTCGAGAGAGTTAATTTGATCTTATAATCAAGTTACCACTTAAAACGAAATCCTGATTTAAATATCCGTCTTATAATTTTGCATATTTTCCGTATTTTTGTTTTTTTATATTAAAAAATAAAAAGACTAAAATTACAAAATTTTCATTTTCATAGATTATGCTTTACTTATTTTTATTTATCTTTGATCGTTCTCGCATAATATTGTTTCATTAAAAGTGTCAGATTTTCGTTAACGAAACAAAACTTCTCTCATGTACGCATTGATTTTAATTAGAATAATTAAATTTAATTAAAATAATTAACGTGAAGTAATAAGCTGCGACCTTAATGGTTCCATATGCTTTTGACAGTCTTCCGAATCCCGAAGAGCCAACGCAAAACTCGAATGCAACTTACAAATGCAACATTTCTTTGTGAGCGGATGAAAGGACAGAGTTGTGCGGAGTAAGTTTGTGCAGACGTACCGATAATTATAAACTTTATGCCGCTTCCCCCACATTAGTGATTTAAATTCATTCCAAAGCGCAAAACTATTCCATGTCTTTTATTGAAGTATATATTTGGAGTGTTCTATATTATAGAAATATTTTCCAAGTATTGCACTGTAAATTACGAATCTTTGTGAATACTATTAATGCGCACAGCAAGAAAATTTTATGTTCCTTTAATAATATTCATATAAAATGTAATTATTTTGTCCTAAAAGTGCGGATTGAATTGTGCGAAGCAAAGCGAAAAGAGTGTATTTATCGCGTTTTGCATTTCCTCTCGCGCTTCAATTTGCCTCCACAGCCTCTCCTAGTTATACCTTTAGCGGTTAACTTGAGTAAATATAAAATCCGCAGAGAAATATATATTACACAGAGAAACATCTCTGAATAAATATTTCCATCGAAATAATTTTGCAAAATTTTCATCGATATACATATTGAAACTATTTATTTCCATCTTTCTATTTTAATCGCGGGTCCTTCTAAAGTTTCATTTATCGAGAAAAGCACCCAACTTTAGTAAATATAAAATCCGCAGAGAAATATATATCGTACACAGAGAAACATCTCTGAATAAATATTTTCATCGAAATAATTTTGGTAAATTTTCATCGATATACATATTGAAACTATTTATTTCCATCTTTCTATTTTAATCGCGGGTCCTTCTAAAGTTTCATTTATCGAGAAAAGCACCCAACTTGAGTAAATATAAAATCCGCAGAGAAATATAATATCGCACACAGAGAAACATCTCTGAATAAATATTTTCATCGAAATAATTTTGGTAAATTTTCATCGATATACATATTGAAACTATTTATTTCCATCTTTCTATTTTAATCGCGGGTCCTTCTAAAGTTTCATTTATCGAGAAAAGCATCCAGAACTGCATGCCTTACAGACATTCTTGCGTGGGCTCGCCTACGATTGATTCTAGCGCGACGTAAGCATCTTCGGATGACTGTAACCGCGTGAAGAATGACAAAGCTCGCAGTGACAGCAACATCGGACATCTGTCACTCGTCGAGATAATTGTGAAAATAATGTTGCAAGCGTTTGTGCAACGTGTACAAATGTCAGTAAGAAGTATCAAGGTAATAGCAATTCCCTTCAGCCTTCTGGCGGATATCTTTCTGATTAAACCATACATTAAAAAAAAAATATATTAAACTAGTTTCTTTTAAATAAATGCGAAAGTACACTGAGAGAATTTTCTCTTAGAATTTACCCTGAAAATCGTGAGATAATATGGTATGGAAAAAATTTTATGAGAATTTCTGATTAATATCTATTACAATAAAAATAATAATATCTATCACAATAAAATATAAAACATGTTTGATTAATTTTAAACTGCATAGTAAAATTTACTAACTATATAGTAAAATTAATCAAACATATTTTATATTTTATTGTAATAGATATTATTATTCTTATTGTGATAAATATTAATCAGAGAAATTCTCATAAAATTCTTTCCATACTATATTGTCCCACGATTACCATAATTTTCAGAATAAATTCTAAGAGAAAATTCTCTCTGTGTACAAAAGATATATTTCTGTCCAAGTCTTTAAAATAATTAATTTTAGAGACTCGTAATTCACTAAGGACAATTTGATGTATACATTTTTTTTTTAGCTACAGATTTCTTACTACAATCATTTCAGATATTATTCTATTATTTCTAAGTATAATTATAATTTTACAAATATCAAAATATTTGTTCAAATTAAGGAGCAATTATCTATATACAGTAGAAATACAAACGTAATGTTGAATAAGATATTCCTTGATATATTATGTCTCGTTACTGAATAAAACTACCTTTTCCCGACAATATGTCAAGAAGAGATTTCCATGAAATAAGCAAATTTCGTCTTTCGCATAATATAAATGGATTCTACCAAGAAAGTACACATTACAAATGTTCTCTTTAAGAAGCTATCTCTGTCCCCGCCTTCGCTTTTCAGCGTAGGCAGCGAGTGCTGGAAATGGAGCAATAATTGCTTTAGTTTGAGGAAAGTCAAGAAACCGGCGATGTAACATCATTTACTATAACAGTATAAGTACAACGGTTACGACTTGGCGTTATGCGAACGCAATTCAGCGAACGTTTATGCGCGTGTGTTAAAATTGGTAGAAGGGATACATATGTGTATGCAAATTGCATCCTTTCTGCTGATGCTGTTCGTAGCACATTCGGAATCGAGCGCGTCTTAACATCCTCCGTCATAACTATAAACGTAGTGATATAGCGATCTGGGTTCACCTGTTTCTCCTTAACCCGTGATCGTGATTGAATGGTATAATAAAAGATACATCGTTATGGAGAATCGTTCGCGTGAGCGGCGAAAAAAAAAATATTAGCAGAGAGCGAGACGTTAAAACGTTTTTCGCTTAAATTTATACTATTATTAGGGGGGATTAGAAGATACGATAAAAGCCGCGATCGACGATAAATCGCCCTTTCCTTCCTGCACCGCCCACCAGTGATTTGGTTTAATCTACCGACCGGGAAAAAACCGATCGCGGGTGTGGGTTTGGTCGATCGCGGTTCAGTGGTAGCGGCCGCATTTGGATCGGACGAGCTAGTAGTTGTGCTCGACCATTACCGACACGCAGTAGTTACGGTCGATGCATAATCCGCCGCGAGAAATTGACGCAAGAGCCGGAGTGACCTTCTTCATTCGTTTCATTCGCGTGCTATTTTTCTCTGATCGTCATTTTCCTTTCTCGATCAATCATTTCGTATACTTTTCTCTTATTTCATCCTACGTTGTCGCAAAAGGTTCCATTTAAGAGTTCTATTTAAGATTGAATAAACATCTTGTTTTAAAAGTGAATCAAAGTACAAAACACTATATTCGAGAACCTTTGATTCGAAAAACTAATTCAATTGGTTACATATATCGAATATAAACATATTCAATATATTATTTAAAAAATAATTCTATATTTCTTCATTTCTCCAAAACTATAGATAAATCAAATATTTACGGGAGATTATCGTCGTAAATATCTGTCGTTTCTTATAATATAGGTACTTTTTCAAATTTTTAAGCTAAAATATCAAATTCTAGCAATATTAGGTCTATATTAGGTTCATTTAAAAAATAATTTTTAATATATTTCTTCATTTCTCCAAAAATATTAGATTTAGATAAATCAAATTTTTACGGGAGATTATCGTCGTAAATAACTGTCGTTTCTTATAGTATACTTTTTCAAATTTTGTTTTAAGCCAAAATATCAAATTCTAGCAAAGTATAGTAATCTGAACGAGGCCTATATAGCAGCAGTGTATTAACACAAAAACGAAAAAAGCGATGATGAATAGCAAAGTTACTGGGTCAACAAAAATCAGAGAAAGAGGAGCGCACGATTGCAGTGCTCCGAGCAGATAGAAAACATTTTCGGATGACACTTCTATTACGGGAACGCAAAGAATCCGTCCCCGTGGACAACTGAGAGCAACGAGAAGGGAAGGGAGAGAACGGCAAGAAAGAACGAAACGAAAGGTGGCAGATGGATCTTCGGGGGAGACGCAGTGGCGGATTTAGAGGCATCAAGAGCCCTAAGCGAAACGCTCGCTGAGAATCTGTAAATCCTCGAAGAAGGATATCAAACATCTGTGGTATGCGTTTCTGATGAAACGCCGCAAATATAGCAAGTTATAATAAATAATATAAAAATACACAGAGAGAATTTTCTCTTAGAATTTACCCTGAAAATCATAATCGTGGGACAATATGGTATGGAAAGAATTTTATGGGAATTTCTCTGATTAATATTTATCACAATAAAAATAATAATATCTATCGCAATAAAATATAAAACATGTTTGATTAATTTTACTCAACTACACAGTATTTTATATTTTATTTTTTACATATTTTATTGTAATAGATATTATTTTTATTATGATAAATATTAATCAAAGAAATTCTCATAAAATCCTTTTCATATCATAATGTCCCACGATTACTAATGATTTTCAGGATAAATTCCAAGAGAAAATTCTCTCTGTGTACAAACTACAAAATCTAATGGAAGACGTAAGTTATTGCATAATTAATTTATTACTGTGTTTACAGTAATATATATACAATTATAAAACGAAAAATTTTTTTATTTAAACATATTTACAACATATTATTATAATTAAAATAATAATATTTTGTAAGTAATACACAGAGAGAATTTTCTCTTAGAATTTACCCGGAAAATCAAGGTAATCGTGGGACAATAGGGTATGGAAAGAATTTTATGAGTTTCTCTGATTAATATTTATCACAATAAAAATAATAATATCTATCACAATAAAACAGGTTTGATTAATTTCACTATAACAAGTTTTATATCTTATTGTGATAGATATTATTATTTTTATTGCGATATATTAGAGAAATTAATATCAGAGAAATTCTTATAAAATTCTTTCCGTATCATATTGTCCCATGATTATCATGATTTTCAGGGTAAATTCTAAGAGAAAATTCCATCAGTGTCTTATATAGCCTGAATAATATGATAAATTTGTAAAGACTCGAGTAAGATCCGCTTAGATCACTTATAAATCCGCCACTGTAGAATTGCGACTTTTACTCTTATTTCCTCTTTGCCACAGAGCGCGTTTCGTCTCTTTCCCACCCCTTTTTCTCACCAGCTGGCAATAAATCTCCCGGCACTCTGTCGATCGCTCTGAGTCCGAAGCACTGAAATCTTCGCTTTTTCTCTTGGATATACCAACTTGACCGTGTGTTTCTAGATATCTCGTCCGATTCGCGAGCGAGATCGGATCTCATATAAGTACGAGGGAGATGAAATTACGCGAATTGGTTGACCTTTAGTTATCGGTTCGTAAATTGACTTTTGTAATTATTTCGATAGATGGTTCGCCCCAATGTTTAGACCGAACGTGATGATGATTTAATTAAGATTAATAATATTTTCAATTAAAACACCGTATATATAATATTCTTGTGTTAAGAGAAATGAGTGATCTTGATAATTACATTTGCAAATTCAGCCCATTCAAATTAAATAGATTAGAATAATCATTGATAAATGAGCGCGTTGCATTAATTTGACATAAAGTATTACAAGATCTTCTTTATTGCACTAAATGTATTAAATAACAATCAACTTTATCGTTTTCAAAGTAATTTTTCTTAATAAAAATATATAAATGAAAATATCAAATATTGATAATTATACATTATAAAAAATACGAATAAATAAAATTTTTGATGTTATTTAAAAACAATCTGCGCATGCGTGTATGCTAAATATGTAAATATCTTAAATTTAATTAACATTTCTCAAAGGAATGGTTATCGTTTTCGGTATTCGATTACTCGATATTTGTTATCGTTTTCGGTATTCGATTACTCGATATTTGCATATGTATATTAATTAGATATTTGTATTTTCGAAATTATTTCTCTTCGCATTCGTTTCTCTTTCGTTCTATAAATTTATGCAAGTTGGTCTCTCTATAGCGAGCACAGCTGACGATTTTTTTTTTATATTGAGGTTCTTCCCGCAATACCCCAGCGGGAATATTGATTCAATTATATTATATGCCTGGGATTATTATACGGATTATCTTCTCAGAAAAAAGATGGCACGTCCGTACGGAGAATAATTAATTTGACGAGACAAAATGAAAAAAAAGACTCACCAAATGCTGCTTGATGAAATTTCCCAGCGGAGATAACTTTCGGATGCTGGATCTCAAGTTTCCCCGTTCGTTCCTGACCTGTTGCTCTCTTTCATGAAATCAAAAATATGATATGGATTAATTAGATAAATCTGTCTAAAATCGTAGTGATAAATTAAAAAAAGTAAGAACGTTTCTTACGACAAACTGCATCGATATATTTTCGAATGTTTTTCCAAATGAAATAAAGCTACATTCAATTTTCACGTTTTACTCTTTATTTTTTTAAAATCTATTTAAAAATACTTTTCACGCAAATAATGTAAATAAAATGCCTTAATTTTCAACGAAATCAAGAAAATGCAAACGTTCTTAAAAATATATATTATTGCAGTTATATTTAAATAGATGAAAATGTGCGATTCAGAATAATCGTTGAAAAATAAATCATAATTTTTGTCGGACTCTATCATCTTTTTTTATTACTTCGTTGCAAGACTACCGTCTTTTACAGATATTTTTCAATGCTTTGAAAAATTTGTGTTAAATTTAACAAATATCACATGTCCCAAACGGTCCACAGAAATTTTTGTGTTAATTTAACATAATACGGATATGTTAAATGATGACACGAATACTCTGTTAATATTTTAACATAAAATAAATGCAAACTTCAAATAAACTTAAAATAAATTTTGTGTAAAATTAACATAGTTTTAATGTAAAAATTAACTAAAAAAATTGTAAATTTTACATTTTATCACCCCCACTTATATTATAAAGTAAAATTAACATTTTTTTTCTGTAAATTTTAACAGATAAATCTTGTCACTAATAATACGGAACATATTTATTGTGTAAAATTAAAAATAAATACACATTGTTATTTTTACACTTTTTTTCAGTTATTTTAATAATTTAACATTTGAGTTCAATTAACACAACAGCAATATATTAATTTAACACATAAATGTGTTAAATATTTAACACAAAAATTTTAACGGGGACCGTTTTTAACAAGAAAACACAAATTTTCCAACTGTGCTGTAATATTACGTGGAAGCATGCGATATCTAGGTAGGTACTCTTCGGATTTTGATATTTGTCAGAAAAACCGACTACAAGTTTATTATATAATGCAATATTCTCGTCATGCAACAATATCCGAGAATATCGCGATTTAATTCGAACATTCTTTAGTTCGTAGTAAATAATGCGACCAAATTTTCTTTTACACAAAAGGCGATACGTCTAGGATTCGTAATAACAAAGAGCTCGAGTTAAAACGACGAGCGTGCGCGAGGAAACGTTTTCATTCGCGAAAACTTTGCGACGGAATCTCTCACTTCCACAGTTACTTTTCCTCCCATGGTTACTTTCATTTCTTTGTGGAAAGGCGTTAAGCCCGGCGTCCAGAAAGATCTAAGAGGAAGGGGGAGATTCGCGAAGAATGGAATAGAAATGTCAGCCGTGATGTTTCACGTTTTCAGTATGCTCGCCAATGTGTAAGACATAACGGTATGAAATGGCAAACCATACTGTCAGCGACTCAGCACGTTTCTTTAAATTAATTGTTTAAAAAAGTGCGATGATTGTTGTACAATAATTTTGTTTTCTTCTCTGCTCTCTCTCTCTCTCTCTTTGTGGTTAAGTAAAAAAATTGTCACGTTATAGACATTAAGATAATTTCATAATATAATTTGCATAAAGATATCAAATATAACTGGTATTATTTTTTAGAAAATTAATAATATAATTTCTGATAAGAGAAAATGGTTCTGTTTAATACAAGTTCTTTTCTCATTTTTTCAGTTTAATTGTCGCGATATTTATGAAATTAATCCCATGATAACACGAAATTCAATTATACCTGTTATGATTAATCAAGTTGATCGATGGATATTGATTTTTTATCATGCTATTGTCGAGGGATGTATTTTTCCAAATTTTATAGACAATAAATGTCAGAAAAAGGTACAAAATTCGAGTATATTGGCGGATCACTGATGTGGAATATCAAAGAATAATGATTGAGAATCAAAGTGATGTATTGACTGGAAAATTGAGGAGGAATACCGATGAGCTTCGACTCCGCCCCCCCAAAATAGTTTCGTCTTCCCTTGCCTGTTCCCAAAATCGGGAAATAACATTGTAACAAAAATCCAATAATTATGACAAAAGATTATTAGAGAATATTTATTTTACTATGATAACACAGATCAAATAAATTGGTCAGTTTTCAAAAAAAGTAATATAATTAAATATAAAAAATGAAAAGCAATTGGTTATTAAAAATTGGAATAAATTTAATTTAATTCATGTTGTAATATATGAATAAATATATCATTATTTAAATTTATATTTTTTATTTTCTCTTCTCGAATTATATTGCCTGTCCCACTTTTAGGTTTAAGACTTAAAAACATCGATAGAACTTAGAAGGGTAGCGCGTCCTTATGGCAAGCGTATGCAACGATATTTCGCGCTTTTTAGGCTTTCATTTTACGGGAGCAGAGTACATAAATATTGCTGTAGCGAGAGAGCTTGATTTACCGCGAAAATCTAACTTGCGTTTCGGTACCGTTGCTACAAAAGCTATTCATTTTGTTCGGACGACGCGTTTCTTAAACAAAGAAAAAAACAACAGCTTGAGGAGGAAGTAGGTACATATACATGCGAATGAAAGAATTGCATAGATCCGTAAAAATAATTCTCAAGAATCGAGGCGATGATTTGAAACAACAATATAAATATATAAATTGTAAAATATGCGATACGAGAGAGAAAGAGAAATTTAAATATCTCGAGCATTTCGACGAGAATAAAGTAAAAAGAATTTTTTTGACTTTTTCCTCGCTCTCCCTATTACTTTCGAGTCCATCGCAATTCTTTGACCAATGCAGTAATTTATCGCAGGTGGCGGTTTATTGACCTCTTTCCGTCTTCTTGTCTCTCATTCTTTTCAACTGTAATTTATTATCCTGCCAATGAATCGAGTATCGCCGCACGAATATCCGTACAGAAACGAATGGACGACGTTTTACGATCGTTTTCCATTTAGAAAAGGATCCACTATGAATCTTTAAGAACGACTGTAAGCACGAACAATCATTCATTTGTTTTTCTTGCCCTTTCCTAATTATGCAAATTTATACCACAAAACAATTATGGAAAGTAGGAGAAAAACAAACAATTGATTGACATGTTGTTTGGCCTTTAAGAGTTTCGACAGAGATGAGAAAAAATAATAAATTTGTAATGTATTTTAGACAGTCAGACGTGGAATAATAAATTCGAGAATTATTGGACAAAATGCGAAATCTTTCAGTAATAAATTGTAATCTTTATAAATTTTATAACTTTCAAGGGTTCAATTAAGAGATTATTCGAATATAAGAGCGTATTTGATATAATAATTAAAAATTATTAGAGACATCACAAATACAACATTTAAGTAAAATAGCTAATGATATATGGTAAGAATTAAATACAATAAAATATAATATGTTTAATTAATTTTACTATGCAGTTTAGTAAAATTAATCAAACATGTTTTATATTTTATTGTGACAGATATTATTATTTTTATTGTGATAGAGAGAGATATTAATAAGAGAAATTCTCATAATTCTTTCCATACCATATTGTCCCACGATTACCATGATTTTCGGGGTAAATTCTAAGAGAAAATTCTCTCTGTGTACGAACAAGTAAATAAAACAAATGATTTATACTCACAGTGATGGTTTCGTTTCGCTGTCATCTGCATCAATGACAGCGCGACTCAAAGCCGGAAGACTACTCGCTTCGTACGGCGGATTGGTTAAATCTGAAACACGACGAAAATAGCCTTCCTCAGAAGGGTACTACGGCGAGCAGTGCGTCTCACTTATATGAATTTCGCAGAGAATAAAGCTTAATTTTGTCCGAGAGTAGAGAAGGATATAATCCCGCGATACAAAATTAAGTTAGCCTGGCCGACCCGACTCTTATATCCTTATAAAAAGAGCTAGGAGAAATTTTGTCGCGTGACAAACTTTGTCACAATAAATCACTTTATGAAAATTAGATGAATAATTAATTCGAAACTCGGCGAAATGACGGAAGTGGAGAGTTAAAATTATGTCATGCCGAAAAATTAAAAAAAAAAAAAACAGAATTTATATATTATGTTGAATAAAATAAAATAATTCTATGAAGAAAAATGAAAAATATCGAGTTATAATATTTCATTTATATATATTCACTTAATATTTTTTAAACTAATCGTTCCATATTTTATGTTAATATTATGTAATTATGTAATCGTCACGTAATTAATAATAAACAATTATATTCACCTATACTGGAGTGATAGTAATCGCTGTGTCGTCCATAAGGAGGCGCCGCCGGATTCGAGAGAGTATTCACTCTTCGTCTAAGATTCGTTGCCTGCAAAATGAAAAATAAAGACATTCCATAAATTCGAAGAATCGCGTAAACTCGCACCTCTCACGCTATTGATATACGATTTCCACCAACAACAAAAAAAGAAAAGAAAAAAGAAAAACAATCGCGGAAAAGGACAAGCTACGAGGAGTCATCGTGTGCGAGCTTTTTCTGATTTCGATAAAAGATTCACACGATACTCGGAGCTTTTCCTCCTCGTCCTTTTCCATGTCGGGATTGAGACTTGCGTCCTGTTAGAAAGAAGGATCTATGTATGGTCGTCGAGTGGAGAGCTTTTTGCTTTATATTCAGAGTGCGTCTCTTTATCGAGAGATCGATAAGATTTTTATATATTAAACTTTTGATACGCAGATACAAATCTCTTCTTCAGTATAATATAATACTCATCTTCTTCAGTATAACTGTTGCAAACGTAAAAGATAAATAATTAAAGATAAACCAAAAAAAGATATTTTCCTTGTACTTGCGCGATATATATATTTGTTTATGATCCTCTTTCTGAGAGAATTTTGATGATATCAAAATGTAACCTTCTTTTCAAAAGAAAAATTTTTGTATTATAATTTTCTCTTTATCTAAAAGTCTTTTTTTATTTTGCATTTATAATAGAAAGAGAGATAAAGAGAAAGAGAGAGACAGAGAAAATATTAATTAAATACTGCTTTACAAGTAATTATAAACGTAGATTCTTATGTAGCAGGTTTTAAAATTTATTTTTTCCAAATCAGAGCTATCGCGAGAACCGTCATTATAATTTACAGTAACGTGTGCCTCCGTATTTTACATTAATAAAAAGCACTTGGTATATGTGGATAAAAGAAATATAATAATAAGCGTGTATATGCGCAACGAAATGGACATAAAGCCAAAGTAGTATCCAGGAGGGGATATATTATAGGTTGCGAGAAACTTTATAAAACTTTGGCGCCATTCAACAGCCATTCTCGCCATTAATTCTCAACGTGCAAACAGGATGAGTTTTCCGCCAAGTTCTCCGTGAGCAAAAGAAGCACTTACGTGGGAAGTCGGGGAGGAGAGGCAGAAGTCTCATTATGTTCGCAAATTTTTCATTAGCCAGCTACGTAAATAGGACATTTTAAGAGACTGCAAAGTCTTCAACTACCTTGTCAAATACATGAGATTATTGCCTTTCCGCGATAAATCGCGAGGAATTAAAACTTTACCTTCTCTTCAACGACATTCGGTTCTCTCATCTCGTTTACAAATGTCTGTTATACCGCCAATGACAGCTTATATCATCGTTAACGTACTATTAACGTATTAACTACTGATGCTTGTTCATTCATTTGGCTGTAATTTCATGAATATGGATAAATTGAGCAAATACTTGCCGAAACGCGAAATCGTTGGCGAAATGATTACGTAAAGTTATCGAGAAATACAATTTTATAAATAATTGAGACAATTATGGAACTACTTTTTAAATCAAGAGTTTTCCAAATCAATTAAATCGCGAATTTACATACGAATGACGTTGTTATGTCAGCGCGTTACTAGAATTTTTGAAATTATTTCGTGGATTGTAAATTTAACAAGTTTATTCTTCGCCGAGGAATAATTGCTAGATATTCGGAAATCATCAGCAGCTAGATAATTCGCGAATCAAATTGTCAATAAGACAGCGGAAGTTGGTCGGTGAATTATGTGCACAGAGCGCGATTGTATCATTACTAAATATAGACGCTGGTACGGATGCAAATGGGTTAAATGGTTTAACCAGTTTCGCGTGCAAGATTCAGATCTGATACATAAAGCCGCGATTCAGGTGTTTGGATTCCTATAGAACAATAGCTCTGATTAGAATCCAGAAATTTCGGATACGCTTTCCTCGCGAAATCCTGCTTTACGTTATGAGATTCTCATAGCCTCGAATAACTAAATTTAGAATTCAAAAAGCAACAGCTCGTATTTTCTACTGCAAACGTATCATGGTACCGAATCAACCCTTTAATACCTTAAATCCCTAAATGTCTCTAATGTAAATCCCAAATTTTATTTCATTATCTTGTCGATTAATTAAATTTTTATACGGATATTAACGGCGCAAACAAAATTAGAAATGATTAAATTAATTAATAATTATACATACATTTAAATTTCAATATTTTGGACATGCAGGTTATTAATTTCATACTATTTCATTTTATATAATTACATTTTGACAGAATTAATCAATAATTTTCGCACGCGAATACCGAAAATTCTTCATCATTTAAATTGCCATTGGCATTTTAACCACGATGTAAACCGATAATTTAATTTCATTCGCTCATGTACGGCATGGAATCTCGCTGGAAGTTTCTGGCATAAGTTCACTCTCTTTTTCTACGAGATAAAAGTTCGCGAATAAAAAATTGAAGGAGACATCGGCAGAATGTTTTCTCCGGGACTCGCTAAAAGTGGAAAATCTGATTCGATAATTAGGTGAAAATTTCGCCGAGTTTTTTCTGTGCCAATTCTCGAAAATACGAGAAACTGTGGTCCAGTAAAAAATTGTAGATTGAGAAAAGCTTCTGGCAAATGGGAATAGAATCTCATGAATTTTTTTGAACTCGATTAACGAGATCAAGTCTGGATGGCATGTCTCTCAAATTCCTAAAAGACGATAAGAATCGCATATAACTATTAATTATGTCCCTATTCAACATGGTGCGCAAAATGTACTAAACGATATCGAAATCGTCATCTGCTTCGTCTTGGCATAGAGTAGAGATCAGATTAGCTCGAATTAGTCATAATTAACTGAGAGAAAGAAATAGAAATAAATAAATATCAAAGAGAAAAATTATATAATAAGAACAAGAGTATTCCTTCATATTCTAAAATTACATAATGTTCGTGAATTACGTTTGATTAATAACCTATGTTAATTAGAGAAGACATTTCCGAGAAGAAAGTTTCAAATAAAAGACGTTCTCGAGATTCGTCCGTAACAAATAATTCGATCATTATTTAATATCTTCCTGTTATTCTTGACGACTCTCAGCTCTCTCTCTCTCTCTGTGCTGGTCGTTATTCCCTAAAATATCTCTTTTAAAAATGATAAGAAAAAATGACGGACGTGTTTTCAGAGAGTAACTCCAAACTGTCAATTCCTGCACCTTTGTCATTTTTTCGCCAGATTTACTAGAGATTTTTTAAAGATTCCTTTTTCTAAAATAACGAGAGATCCTTACAGGATTCTTCTCCATCAGAGAACGTGTCCTTGAAACTTGCACCCTGCCGTCGAAGACATCCCCTTGAAAGACGCGCGCGTTCTTATAGTCAACGTCGACCACATCGACGCGCTCGTCTTCCGCCAGCGAGCTGAGACTATTGTACCACTGCACGCTGCTGGTCCTGTAGGGCTGCTTCGGGGACTCGTGGCTACGATGAAGATCTTTGCTGAAGCTTAAACTGCGTCTAATCGGCTGCAGACCGCGATTTATCGCCGCCGGTAAAACGGTGCTCCCTTTTAACAGCGCACCGAATTTCCGACGTAACGACGGTTTCCGCTCGAGCTTTCCGCTCGAGCTATCCGTATCCCTCGACGAGCTTTCCTTCGACGCCGATCTCTTGACGCCAGAGGATTTCTGACACTCTGTTTCGACGGATAATGCGACGATATTATTAATAAAAATTTGAATTTTCTCTCTTATATACACGATTGTTTCTTCGAAATTATTTATATAAAAATCTTTGAATATATCTTTAAGAATTGAAAAATAATTTTATACGATTTATTCTACATGTCGAATATCATTTTATATATGTATATCGTTATCATTATAATTATTTAAGTCGCTATAAACATATTCGTACACAGAGAGAATTTTCTCTTAGAATTTACCCTGAAAATCATTGTAATCATGAGACAATATGGTATGAAAAGAATTTTAAAAATATGTTTGATTAATTTTACCATACTTTTAGTAAAGCTATACTTTTAGTAAAATTAATCAAACATATTTTATATTTTATTGTGATAGATATTATTATTTTTTATTGTGATAAATATTCAGAGAAATTCTCATAAAATTCTTTCCATACCATATTGTTCCACGATTATACCATGATTTTCAGGGTAAATTCTAATAGAAAATTCTCTCTGTGTAACTTATTAGCGTTTATTATAATGGAATTTTAACTGTATTCTTATCAGAATAAAATGATTTATTAATTTCTATATCTGTCGTTTAATATTAATTACAGTTAAAGAAGTTATAAGAATTTTATTATTATTAATTGTTGATTTCAAAGCTTATGATTTCTTTTCTTAAAAAAACAATATTTAAATTTTTGTCATTTAGAAGAGTTATTCTAAATTTCACAAATAATGACAACTTTTTAATGACGATTACATCGATTTGACTCAGATATATTAATAACGCGAGTTATTACTTTTTTGACAGTTTCGACATTTGACAGAAATCAGCATTATCCTCTAGAGCTTCTGCTAACGCGTCTCATGTATCAATAATTTTGCAAGGACCGATTAATAATTCAGTGCTCTGCGCACCTGCCTCCTGTTTGCATTCCTTCGCGGGATTTTCCTGCTGCAGCACATTTACACTCTCGTCGATGCAATTCGTCGCTTTGTGGTTCGATTTGGCTACTTTTTTCGAAGACCTCTTCGTTTCCTTCTTCAATGCCATTTTTCCCAACACTATTCCTTGCATAATCCTTGGATAATCACATTGAACAGCGCAAACTATGGCACGTTTAATTTTAATCAATGATCGAATCGCATTGACTTTCCATTTCGTTTTTCACAATCGCGCACAGTACGTCTTACAATTTACGCACACAAAGTAAATTTTGTCGTAAATGGTATCACTTCGATAACGACGCGTTATCATTGCAACGTATATATCAACTATATCGCTAACATCCCGTCCACTCATGCCTTTTTGCTTTCCGTGTATTTAACGAGGCCTGGAAGTCAAGATAAAATCGATCGCGCCATCAGAAGTTAAAAACTTTCTTAACCATCTTTCTTAAGCCTCCTGATCCGATTTACAACTTCATATCTGCCACTGTTTTTTTAACGTTCTCCTACCATATTTTTACTCGATACGAATTGAGCGATATTACGAAATTGGAGACGCGTTTTTCTTAAGAAATTAAAAGAGTACTTTCATTAGAAGTGTTGCAATTTGCTTTCTAAGATCTCTCAATCCTATTTATTTTGTAAAAATATCCTAAATGTTTTAACATTGCGTAAAAGAAATATTATTATTATACATTAAGAAATCGAGCAAGCAATCTATTTACCAAGAGAAGACCGCGTACTTATTCTTTACTATATACATATATTGCCCATGTTATCTCGCCATTATGTTCCATAATTTATCTTTTGGTTCCAATCGAACGATCAATTACCGAAACAAGACTTACTACTCAAATAGAAGACGTAGCTTATCGTATCAAATTGAAAATAACTTCAACATTATCAAGAATGTTACACGTGCAGTTTTTATATAAAGAAAAATTAAATTAATGTCAATTACTTTATAATACTTATATCAGAAAATATTTATATAGAAATTATCCATCTTTTTTTTATAACAATAGAAAAAATATTTATCAATAATATTAAAATTAAAAAATTATTAGTTCAAAATTCAATTTGTTCTAATTGTTAAAGCAACTGACATTCATTTGGTAAAAAGTGATATAATTATCTAAATAAACTTTACTCAGAGTTATGCGCATATTTTCTATTTTCTCATTCAATCAATTGCATCGAAGATAGAGTATGATGCAAAGTTTGAAGTTTAATTGCATTGCATTTGATTGATGTTGTACTATTACAATTTTTATGCGGCTCTTATCTACTGCCTCGTTAATGGAATATTCCTGACTCAGAAATTATGCAAAATAAACATGAGCATGGTTTTGTTTCGTCGCATTAGAGAAGTTGTTTGAAACAATCCGCATATTCCGTAATAATAGATTATATGTTTCATTCTAAAGTCGAATATGTATGCTGGTGATGTGAATTCATATTCATATTACTATTTTCTCTCGTAACACCATTTAATGCGAATATAACTCAGAATAAACAATATTATAGAAATATAATACTGCAAAACAGACTGATAATTAAACTAAAGATTATTTATAACAATGGATTTTAAAAATAATAATTTTTTTCGACTTTTAATTTGTCTTTATCAGCCAATTTAACTAAAATATGATTTCGATAAGTTTGTTTGCTTTTGAGTCGATGCAGTAAAAAAAATAAAAAGATTTTTATGTGTGACGATAAAAGTAACATTGTCAAAGGTCGGTCTCGTCAAATAATTCGCGATATATCGTAAATCTTTTGTGCAGAACTCTATATAATACGAACTATGATAAAAGCAGTCAAATAGGCTCGCGAAATTAACGTACTGGTTCATTATAATTGTTATCGTTACATTAAAATGTATTTCAGCACGAAATAATAAGCCATTTTAAATATATTGCTTATTTCCTTGCACGGTTAATCCAACAGTTTATTTTAGCTATATTTTTATAAATAATAAAAATAATTTTATAAGTTAAATTTACTTGTTAGTTATATAACTTAGACTTAAAAAAATTTTACAATTTAATTTATATATATTATATATATATATATATATATATATATATATAATTATAATTATGTAATTAATAGTTAATATATTAATGACATATTTTGTCAGGTATTTATTACTTTTAATTTCGTGTTTATCTTTTCTTACAATTATAGTATGACGTTAATAAATTCTTGTCAAGTTTCTCAGACACTTTTATATACGACTTATTGTTCGACACTCTCCTTATAACGGTTACGAATAAGTCTGGTAATCTAAGCTGGTTATCAAGCACTTAATTATACCACCGTATCTTCATCGTTCTTTCCGACTGTGCAAAAATAAGAGCGTCGAGTCTAACAGAATTAGCATGATTGCGGCTACAGTCGAATCTCATATCTGGAGCGCGTAATTTACGTATATGTGCTCGCATATATATACAATATCGCGAAATTATCGGCGAGAAAACGGATTATAAGTCTGGCTAATCCTGGCCGCGATAAGCCCGCAACGGACTGCATTTTGTTATCACGCGGTCGCACGGCGAGTTCATGGGTTGCACACGATAATAACGCGAGGACGCAACGGCAATTATTGTCGCCGGAATAAAGCGCGTTCTCAGACGTCACTATTTAATGCATACGAGAATCAGCCAACCGTGTCTTCGACAAATATTTGTCGCCATCGCCTCGCGCTTAATCGCGACAATCAGTCGCACCGGGCTTGCTGGGATAAATTTCGCGCAAACGACATATTAAATTTCCTCAAAATTCACTCGCACATCATTCGTATACGCGAGCAGAGAGCGAATTTTTCAGATTTATATACTAAGATATAATATAAGTACTTTTTATATTTCCTTTTTAAATTTAATACACTAATTTAATATTAAGCATCAAAGATAAATCTTGCTTCATATTTGTGTTGTATCTTTTTTTACATTTATTTTACACAATTATTTTGCGATAATCAATTGCTTATGTTGTGTCTTGTAATATCCTTCATCTACAAATTCTATGTTAATCTCGGTATTAAGGTTTTTTTTTTTTGCGCTGAAGATGGCCCTAAGAAGGGTCCGAAACGTCCGCGAATATTTTATTAAGATAATTTGGATCTAAATAAACGATGTGCGTTTGAATGCTTATATAATACATTTAATTTTTTAAAAAATTGCGCCCTATTAACAGCGCCTAGGCTCTTATTGCCATTTACTCAGTTTAATGTTTATTTTACAACTTTTGTCAAAAATATGATTTTTATCTTGTTTTTTTATTTTCGGGATTGAAAGATTAGAAAAGATTACTTTAATCAAAATTCTTCATTAATAATTAAGTGTATAAATTGATAAATAATAATAGACATTTTCATTCATCTGTTGCACATGTTTGTTTACATATTTATAAATTGTATTTTAAGAAAAGATAATCATATAGGAATGTACATTTTCCAAGAAGTGAAGAAGATAATACGTTATCATGCGATTGTAGCATGTATCGTGAAATTATACGTTACGTGTTACATAATGATTTGTCATGCTGTGCATCAGATCTATAAAATTGAAAGATACGACAAAATAATTAAAACCCCATTTCGATATTGAATAATGAGTATTATTTGCGAGCATCAGCTTGATTTGTGTGAGTTCTAAAATAAACGTGCAAAATATGATTTTAATTGATAAGAAAATCAAATTTCATTTAATCTTTCTTGCGGATATAATTCTATACAAAATTTAAAAAATGCAAATTATTCCGAGAAATGAATTATAGATGAGTCGTTGTAACGGATTGCAACTTGATACCTATGCCAACGCAAACATGAAATTAAATTCATCAATTCAATAGTCATTTGTGAACTTGTGCAAGTCATTGTATATTGCGATAAAAAGGTCCAATTTAAAAAGCCATTTCGTTAATTCGAGAACGTAATTTGCAAAGTATTTCGTCTCCTATTATATACCCCTATTACACAGTTGGAAAATTTGTGTTTTCTTGTTAAAAATGGTCCCCGTTAAAATTTTTGTGTTAAATATTTAACACATTCATGTGTTAATTTAACATATTGCTGTTATGTTAATTGGACTCAAATGTTAAATTATTAAAACAACTAAAAAAAAGTGTAAAAATAACAATGTATATCTATTTTTAATTTTACACAATAAATATGTTCCGTATTATTAGTATGACAAGATTTATCTGTTAAAATTTACAGAAAAAAATGTTAATTTTACTTTATAATATAAGTGGGGGTGATAAAATATAAAATTAACATTTTTTTAGTTAATTTTTACATTAAAATTATGTTAATTTTACACAAAATTTATTTTAAGTTTATTTGAAGTTTGCATTTATTTTATGTTAAAATATTAACACAATATTCGTGTCACCATTTAACATATCCGTATTATGTTAAATTAACACAAAAATTTCTGTGGACCGTTTGGGACAGGTGATATTTGTTAAATTTAACACAAATTTTTCAACTGTGTACTTTTCATCTAGATTAATTTTATTTTGTATCAAAATTTTTTGAAATTAATTTATTTATACCTGTCGTCATTCATATATGTATATAAGTTGCATGAGATAAAAAATACTTTATTGCGATATACGCGGATTATTATTTAGAGTTAAATATTCATCAATCATGGAGAGAGTATAATCTCTCGAGAAAAATTAAAATCATTTCAAAAAACAATTGTCTTAATATACAATGTTTTAATTAAGTAATCATAGTTTTAAAACCACTTTAATAACATGAACAATTTTAATATTACTTTTGCGATATTAAACATCCGCTCGATCACTCTTATCGATTTATTAGTTGTGTGAAACATAAAGTTTTACACACAAGTCACGGCAAGTTTGATTCGCCGATTTCACTCGTGTAATTCCGTCAATTCAAGTTTCTCTTTCGTCACGCTAATAATGTGCAAAGTCGATTGTAAAATCGGTTAAGGTTACAACTTATCAACAATCATACGACACCCGCACAGGAAGAACATTCAATTGGTCAGTCGATTCATAATGGTGTGATGCGAGTCTTTGTTTCTCTCGTCGCATTGAACGTATATACATTAATACAGCCGTTTTTACAACCGCAAAAATAGAAAAAGTATAGATAACTACGATTTTATTGGCTCCATTTTCACTTTTGCCGCGAAATAAAATGCCAGAGAACCTTTATAAAAAAAAGCCGCGTCAAAGGGAGCCACGTGAACTCGCGAGGGTTTTCCTTTTACCGCGTTAATCGTTCGCTTTGTTGGTAAACTACTAGAAATGTGAGTGCCAATCAAATCGAACGCTGCTTTTATCTCGTTATGCAACTCACTCAAGCGTTTAAAATGTTTTAGACAATTTATATTATCCAATATTTCGTTATGTTGTTTGAACTTTCATTGATTTCGACTCTTTTGTAGAATTCTCATCGTAAGATCATCGATTTTAACGCTCCATAACTCGCATCATTAGTATATTGTGTTGTATATGTTTATATTTGTTATATTATATATATTATATATGTTATTAATATTATATATATATTGTTATATTATTTTATGATCGCATTCGCAATTTATGAATGTGATGCTTTGAGAATCAATGAATTATAAAAATTTCATCTACAGTATCTTCCTGTTCTAAAATAAAATGCACATTCGCATCGTGCACTCGCGTTTCTGCACTCTTCACTAAAGTAATAAATTCCATCGCTTCTAATCAAGTCTTTATTATATCTCTATATAAGATACTAATTTCACAAGATAACAAGCAGGCCGAGCTAATCCACAGCTATTTGTTATCGCGACATACGTATAATTGCATCGAAATATTTTATCGATATTAATTCAGTCTACGTTAAATGTGTATTGTGTCGAAAAAAAGCCGATCGCGACAGTTTCGGATTTTCCCTTTTCTTATCGGTGTTTTCTTCTCGACTCTATTTTCCCCGATAACCAGTGGAGCCGAATAAATGTGACACGTAATGAATAAAACCGCGCTTTGACGAAGGTGCTGTTTCATTATTAGCTCGGCATTACTATGGCTGCGGTAATAAACCACGTAACTGATAAACAAAGACGATCCGAAGAAAGAGAAAACAAGCTAGTCACATGTGATATTTAAAATAAAAAATACAATTTTCTCAAAAGATAAAAAAATTTCGCGAAAATCTGTCGTGGATTCTACATTTGCACATTACTTCTTCCATTATTTCTAATTGTTTAAGAAAAAATTAGCTTTAATGTCTCAAAAACTCTAAGTACAGAAAAATGCAGAGGACTTTTTATACATTTCATATATTTTTCTTCGGTATTAATTACGAAACGGATAAAATAGGATAAAACTGAGAATATCGATTACAAATACTTTTAATGTATAATTAATTATTTTGCGTGAAAATTGTGCATGTGAAGCTAAGATTATATTTTTCATCTACTCGGGTAAGATTTGCTCACAAAGATGCACAGCGAAAAAATCGTTTCTATCGCGATCATCACAGAAATAGCGAAAAGAAACAATCCCGTTCTTTCTATTTTTTTTTTCTGAATCGCATTTCACTTCTTTTACGCGATTTGCAATGATTCTTATCAATATTATCTAACTTTCCGCCGGCTGCGGTCTAATCAGAACACTTCGATTTATTATATATTTTTACTACTTCCAAGATAGATCGATCTCACTCGGCGGTAACAATGGTTTACTCACTTGAGAGCAACGAGATAGTATATCCTACCTCTATATCAAGGTTAAAATTCTAAAACTTTACTAAAAGATCAATAGTGAAATTAATTAAATCAAAGATCAAAACTTTAATATCAGTTTCGCGGAGCTCGATGAGACCAATGGCACGATTTCACTTCTGCACTAACTTCATTTATCTTTTCTATATTTAAATTTTACACACGAGCTCCTCGGTGGCCTTTAAACTCGAGTTGGACTTTTCACGATAATTGAAATTTCCAGTCGCTAATCGCGCGAAAGATATATGTATACGAGCGAATAGTTCGCATCTCGCAGATTTGTCAATCAACACTCACGACTATGCACTTTGTATACACGACAGATTTTTTTTCGATCGTATCCTTCATTTGCATTTCCGATCGCGCGCGAGCGAGCGCTTCGCCACGTGAGCGCAAAAATTGCGGCAACAGACTAAGCAAGAAATTAGGAGACAGGTGAGGCGAGGTTCGATAAGCAGTTTGCTGGCTGCGGTAAGAGAGAGAAAGAGAGAGAAGGAAGGGAAATACACGTGGGAGAGAAAAACGCGAATGCGTGCCGCCGACAAGGAGAGATACATTTGTACAATGGAGGGGCATAGCCGCAGTGGCGCTCAATTATAGCCGCAATATGGTTACATGAAATTGCAGTGGCCTAATGATTACGACTATGACTCATTGTTAGTACTGTCTGGGTCGGTATATCGGCAAATATCGACCGACTGAGCTCTACAAAAGTATATTTCAGAAATGAGAAAGAGATGCAAAAATTAAAAGAAATATATATACACTACACAGTTTGAAAATTTGTGTTTTCTTGTTAAAAACGGTTTTCGTAAAAATTTTCGTGTTAAATTAACATATTGCTGTTGTGTTAATTGAACTTAAATGTTAAATTATTAAAATAACTGAAAAAAGTGTTAAAATAACATAATAAATGCATTTACTTTTAATTTTACACAATAAATATGTTCGGTATTATTAGTGACAAGATTTATCTGTTAAAATTTACAGAAAAAAAATGTTAATTTTACTTTATAATATAAGTGGGGATGATAAAATGTAAAATTAACAATTTTTTTAGTTAATTTTTACATTAAAACTATGTTAATTTAACACAAAATTTATTTTAAGTTTATTTGAAGTTTGCATTTATTTTATGTTAAAATATTAACACAGTATTCGTGTCATCATTTAACATATCCGTATTATGTTAAATTAACACAAAAATTTCTGTGGACCGTTTGGGACATGTGATATTTGTTAAATTTAACACAAATTTTTCAACTGTGTGTAAGAGAATTTTCTTTTAGAATTTACCCTGAAAATTATGGTAATCGTGGGGCAATAATGTGGTATGGAAAGAGTTTTATGAGAATTTCTCTGATTAATATTTATCACAATAAAAATAATATCTATCACAATAAAATATAAAACACGTTTGATTAATTTTACTAAACTGCATAATAAAATTAATCAAACATATTTTATTGTAATAGATATTATTTTTATTGTGATAAATATTGATCAGAGAAATTCTCATAAAATTCTTTCCATATCATATTATTCCACGATTACTATATAATTTTCAGGATAATATCTCTAAGAGAAAATTCTCTCTGTGTATAAATATATAAAATTAAGAACGAAAAAATAAAACAATGTAAAATGTTTTTCTATACATATGAATAAAAAATGCTTAGTAAATTTATAAGTTCATATGAAGAATTAGAAAGGATTAGAATATCGAATGAAGTAATTCCTTTTAGCAAACTATTTGTTTGCTACTCGTTCAGTTTATATTTTCTATGAAACGCGCAAAATAATTTCATGAAATCAAATTTATAACACCAAGTTAAAGGTCCAAAGTTAAACTCCCCGCTATAATTTGTGATTTTACGCCAACTGCTGATCCAGTCGTGTTACGTTAATTGCTTGGAAAACTGTCCTGTTTGTGTTGTATCAAGATCCTTATCCTTATATACAGTCCAAATTGAAACTCAATTTACGTTAATTTATACGACTAACGCGTTTAAGATATCGCAAATTGCGCTTATATTTATATAAGCGTCGTGTTTCTTGAGTTTCCTTAAATCAACAGTTTGATTCTGCATTCAATTAGAAGTGTTTGATTTTACGGGCTACGGACTTGGGAGGGAAATAAGAGCAAAGCTCAAAATCCGCGGAAACCATAAATTTTCCAAATGCTTGTAAAGTCTACTTAAAACCCACTACATCTCCCGGTGAAACAAAATTTGCGAAGAATTTCTTCTTTCTCGCAACTTTTCAAAGGGCGCTTACTCCAAATTTTTAGTATAAAAACACTTTGTCGCATTAAACATCAATGAAATTTATCGTTCTCATTAATGAAATCAATAAAATGTTTTCTCGAAGAGCATTTTCGAATAATTAACACATGTTATAATAATGGCATATTTAATGTAGAAGAAAAATAATTCGTTTGCACATCAATATTACGTAGTTTGTGTAATGTAATAAAAATTCCATTTATTACACTAAACTAATTTCAAAGAAAAACATCGCGGAATTAATTCATATAATCAACGAAATATAATTTGGAGTTAGATATAAATAAAGATAATTATAGTTAATCGATAAATCATAATAAATATCATGTAATATCTCTGAGTACATATTCAAATATATATATTTATTTGAATATATATATTTAAATACATATATATATATTTTTTTTGAATCATATGCGCTGGGGAAGTCAAGGAGCAGAAATAAATTTGCTGGCGCGACGTTGTGTCTCGGCGATAGCACAGGTGTCGAGGTTTAGAATGACATGTCAAGGAAAAGTTATTGAAGCCGCGATGTTGCGAGCATTCTTGAAACTCTGACAAAGTTTTGAGAAAAAAATATTAAAGATAATTATATCCATTATACATACCTATATTAAACGGTATAATATCGATATCGATATTCGATCGTAACGAATATCTATTGCAATATGTCACGCACGCGCGAATTAAAATTTCTTCAAATATTTCATAAATTGAAAAAATGAATTATATTATAAGATTTTTTAAATTATCCTTATTATTTTAAAAGTAATGAATTTTTAAACACTTTCCTATAAATACATATTCTAGATTTTAAACGCGCGCTTTATATGCGATTTCTTAGATGCAATATACGCAATTTTTAAATTGATCTTTATGTTAAATCATTTTCTTCTTGAATTCCATTTTTAAATATTTTAATCGAATTAAATATATAATAGTAGCTTAGGTGAATTATAATTTATAGTTCAACACAGTTGTTTAACTTTTCCATTCAATTTTGAATTATCTTCCAAGAACAATGTATGACTCTTAAACGACCTTGTCTGTAATTTAATCACTCGCGTTAAAATGCACTAAATAGCGAATGTGGGTTATCGCTGCTATAAGTTCGGTCGTGTAACCTACGACAGAACACGTGTCATTGAATTTTACGAGTGATGGTTCGGTAGACAGACGCTGATGATGCTTCAACGATTTATTGCCGACAGCAAGGGATCTTCGATTTACTCGCGCGACCGATTTTTCGCTTGCAATTAGAGTAGCGCGAATCAATTCCATGAAATCAATTATTTATTGACACTTCGCCAACTCGATTTTCATGGTGCGCTCCGAGACGGATAATCCCTATCGCGAGCGAGATTTCTGGTAATTTGTACAATGCTTTCGTCATTAAAATGGGGCTGCGATTAGGTGCGTAAGAAAATTGTAAAATTATGCCGCGCACACGCATTTGACTTTTATGGAATCGGTGGAGTGGATCTTTAATTATCTTATCTCTATATACCTTGCGGTCTATAGAGTCTTACGTTTTCTCCACAGATTTCTTTGCATACTTATTAACTTGTAACTCGGTCGAAAAAAAGACTGTATCCATTATGCAAAACATTTCTTCGTGCGTATCATATTAACCTATTTGTAATCGTAACACTATTATCGAGAAGAATTATTATTTTTAATTACAAGATAAAGAAAGAGAGAGCCATTTGGAATGTTTTTCGTGCGCTATAATAAAATTAAAAAAATTTCCAATTTAGCATAATAAACTTCAATCAATATAAATGAAAGGAAGAGAGAAGAGTAAAATGAATTAATAAAAATTGAAAGATTAATATCTATCGTTAACTTTTTTTAAAGAAAAAAATACACAACGAATTAATAAAACATTTTTACAAAAAGTATTATTCGGTACATTCGAATTGAACTTGAAAGATCCTATACGAGAAAGCCATACGTTCCATATCGTTACTTTTACGTTCAAGAACAGAGACTCCGTTACAGCATCCATTTATCCGCGCCACTCCTTTCGCGTAAAAACAATTTTTACGCTTCTGAATGTTAGCTACATTTGACACAAGAAATGAAAGATTATATTCACATATCTCGTAACCGAGCCACGTCGCGCGGGGTTTTCGTATCGCAAGAAAGTTGAGAGCTACCAAGCCCTCTTTTTCTCGCCGCGAAGCCGCGTAAGATAAACGATGGAGAACATCAGATACCTACGAGACGGTGCGACTTAAGCGGATTACACCCGGGCCGGACAAAACGCGCGCGTGCCCGTCACATCCGAGAGGAAGTTGGCAAAATGTCCTTTCCATGTGCTATATTCGCGACGCATTTGCATGGGAAACGCACGCATCGCGGATCCACATTCGTAATTCGCATAATAAATGACGTAATGAGTCCCTGCAACATCAGGTTCCCACGAGCGTCGCGGTTAGAGAGCTAGAGTGCTCGTCGATCAACGGTCATGCTTGTGCGATGTCAAGAATAAATGAAATCTTCTCAATCAAGTGAACAAAAATATCTTCTCACTTTATGTTAATTATTACGAATTACTAAATAGGTTTTTTTTTCATTTAATAGAGCGACGAAAATTAATTAATCTTTTGTCGCAAGAACACGCATTGAGTTGCAAATTGTTTAAAGAAAAATACGAAATATCTGCAACTTTTATTTTATTTAGAATATGTACAACTAAACATATAATGTACAAAAAAAGATGGAAAAAGACTAGTAGTTACGAATTAATGTTCGAAAGATTTGTGATAAAATCTTGAAGATGGAATAATTTCACTTTTTGAGGGTCACTAGATATTAAAGAGTTAAGCGTTCGTCTCGGGGACGTCTTGAGAGATTGTCTAGGTGAAGGATATTTCTCAGCATTGTTTTTTTTAAATCCTTTCGCTAATGGCTCGATCATTAAAGAACAAACGCGGAATAGTAAGACGATTGTATGTCAACCGAGCACGATTGTCGTTATCCCGTTTTGCCGAAGCCCGACAAGCAACTTTGTCTCTCACCGGAGGAATTAGCCTCGCGAATACATTTAATAGCCCCAAAATATGCATTTCTTTTTTTCCTTCGATCGATTTTTGGACTAATGAAACAAAGCCGTAGAAAAATGTATATATTCGTAAATATTTGTTATAGAGCCCTTTAAACCTCATATCATAAAACGAATAATTTTTTTTGCGAGTTTCTCTTGCATTTTATATATATTAAATAACATCGCAAACATATATTTAAAAAAATTAATATAATTAGTTTCTCGGTTTTATTTTCAACGATTTTTATTTTATTAGTTCGAAAGGAAGTTGGCGGAAAAAAATTTTGTGGCATAAAAAATTCATTGCTAAGACGGAGTTTGTCGTTCGAACGAGATAAAATTGCATTTTATGCTGAATTCACACGTAATGCCAATTCAAGCAGAGAGTCGTAATAGCGATTTTACTAAACGGGCATACATAGTTTCCTTGACATCCTTAACTGAGATTTTCTTAAGGTAATGCAAGAGTGACAGTGGCATAAATTATGGCAACGCACTTGTTGCGAGATATTTAACTTAAATATATTTCGTCCTATTTTGAATACGAATAGATCTTTTACGAGAAGATAAATCCACGATATATGCAGAATATTAAAAAAAATCTTCCGTAATTTTACTTAACAAATACACACGTAAAGTTATTATTAGCTTATATAGTAAAAGATAAATTGTTTAATTGTCATGCATCACGTTTCTCACATTTCACAAATTAATCAACAATTTCGTACTGCAATTATTTCTTTGCGCACGCGACGCAACACAATAGCATAACAATATAAATTACTTTCTACGTGAATGTGTCGCAATGACGCCTGCTGATTCGATGGAACTTCCTACGACACGCGGACGTTCCTACTCAATTAGTATTATCCACGGTTGGAATTCGCCTACCAGATATATAGTTGAGTGCATTAATGATGTTCCGTGTACGTTCACATTCAAGAATCTCGTCATGGCGCGCCGATTTTTTGCAAATATTAAGCAATTGAATTACGCGATTAAATACATGTAAGCAAATAAACAAGTTTCTTAAATATATATATTACCAATAATTAGAAATACCAGAAAAAACTTTATAAAAAATTAAAAAATTAATTAATCTGGATATTGTGTTAATTAATTTTATCCAGAACAAATTTTATTCCATTGAAAGTGTATACACGGAATTGCATTTTCGCGTGCAGATATATATATCCAGCATCTTACATGCAGCGGCGTCCTTATAAGGCAGATGACTTCGAGAAAGGTGGCTTATTCCCACCTCAGACCCACAAAGAAACACATGTGCATGACACATCGACTGGGCGTAAGCATGACACATCGGTCATTCGTGTAGATATGTATATGTATGCCTAATTGTGTACACGTGCATTTATGAAATCACGAGATTGGGACGCTTACTCTTTTCATCGTTACCGGCTCTCGCGAATCGTTTCGTGACTCCTTTCACCGGGATTCCTTTTGTCGGAATCGAGTTATATATAATAGAATTATTTTGAAATCGTGATCAAAAATATTAAGTACTCTAGTACTTCTTGTATCTATGCGATTTTCAATTGCAAAAATTAAAATATGAATTTTGGAAAAAGAAAAAAAATAATAATAATATGCATTTTTATGTATTGTTGAGTTTGTTGAAATATCCTATCCTTTCATGATTTCTGTTATGCTTTAATATTCAATTATATTTTCTGAATATATTTTTTGTATATAAAATTACATTATACTATTGTAATTTTAATAATTTGTATACTGTTTTTATATGAATATATTGGATTGATTTCGACATCTTTATCAACTCCTAAACGTATACGTGTTACTATAAGAAATGTGACATCCTGTATTTAGTCAACCCACATCTATTATTCCGCTTTTTTGTTTTTCTTCCACCGACGTGTGGATTCAAATAAGATTAAATGGAAGGAGAATAAGTATGACGAAAGATTCTTGCAAAGACAGTCAAAATATATAGATGTTATTTACTTCCCGTATGTTACTTGGACGTATTGTAAAAGTTGATGAAAAAATTATGTCACTAAAATTTTGCTCCAGAAAAAATCCACTGCACGCGAATTCATCCAAAAGTGTGCAAAGTAGGAAATTCGGACGCGCCTCTTGTGTAAAATTGAAATAAAATAGAAATTCTTATATTATATAATTTTTCCAAGTTCCGAGAGAAATTATAAAAGGCTTTTAAAAGTTATGTTTATTTAAAAATTGCTACTTCCGGCAACGCGCGATAATAAACTGAGAAACATTGATACACAACAGTCCGTTTCTAAATTAGACAAAATATTCGCGCTTTAAGCGGGACTTCCGCGATTCCCGCCGGAGTTCGTAAAGTAGGTCGTCGTTTCAGCATCATTACGATGCGAACTTCTGCCTTCTAGCGAGTTTCGACCTTCCGTAGGTGGTGACCTTATCTGAGACGTATAGCCTCGGTCCCGATTGGTCCCGCCAGTAAAGTTTTCGTTCGACAGAGCATATAGAACTTCCGGTCACCATTATTCGCGATCAAAATTTTGGCATCCGGATTATTAAAGGAATTTCATAATTCCGCTCGAGACCAAAAATTAATGTAAGAAGTCATAATACATTTGCGCGCTCGAATTCTATACATTAATTTATTGATTATTGAGGGTACTGCATCTTATTTTGCTTCAGAATAGTATAATAATTATGTAATTATTTAAAAAAGACATCACTAGGATTGCAAGATCGATGCAGATAAAAACTCCATGAGAAAATGTTATAACAAGTTAATTTAATAATGTAATCAACTGTTTTGAATAATTTGTCAAATGTATAAATAGCGGCAACCATGGATCAAGATAAAGATTTCGAAATCAATAAATGCTGTCAACACCGCTGAACTTTGCTTTATTCGATTATAAGCGTGCAAGAAAAATGAAAACGCACTAGTTATGATATCGCGCGAGCTTTTTTCAGAGGTCATTTATATTCTCGCGAGATCTTTAACCCGTATGATCTAAAATTACGTAAAGTAACGATCGTACATCTGTCATAAACATGTGATCAACTTACGTAATGTAACACTTATGTATGTGTGTAATTTATTATACAGTATATATATAATTTGTATAAAAAAAATTACTGCAAAATGAAGAGAGAAAAAAGAAAAAAATCTATTTGAGATAAAGTGTAATAGGTATATAACATTTTTATGCTGCATTCGATATTTATTGTTATTATTGAGAGACGACAATGAAAAGGTTACGATAGCGCTCCCAAAAATCTCTAAAATATATATTACTATAACGTTTTATTCTCCAATATTATGTATCTCGTAATTTGAAATTTAATCGGTCAATAATCGGAAAGCTTTTTTTTCTTACGCAAAAATAATGTGTTACACAATAATGTGTTGCAATATAATTTATACTTATACATATATAATTTAATAATTATGCTTTGTATTCCATACCTATTTAACTTAAGACGTACTTTAGTTTACATAAAATTTAGTTCAGATTACATCTTATTTTCTATATCATTAAAAAAGATACCGATATTTCCACAAAGATATAATTTCGCGTACCACTGTGCATAATAATAGAACTTCTCAATTTTGTCTGTCTCGTTAAAGGTTGTCGGTACCGGAACGCTATCACCGAATTGTTCCAATATCATGATAAAACAAGATTATTAAATATGGAAGCAAGCAATTGTTGGGTTTTAATTAAAGCACTGTCTAACTAAATCGGTTTATTTATATCAATTTATTACTTTTCATCTCTAGTAATCACAATTAAAATTATTTTTAGGAGTATATATGATATTCCTCGTTCGACAAGCTTTCGGAAAATTTGGATGCCGGATACTTCTTTAGCAAAAATTTGATAAAAGGCAGTAAAAGGCAAACTGACGTATTGTTAGAGTTTATTGTTGAAAAATGCATTTTGAATATCGAAGCTAGATGTGTGTATGAAATTCTAATTAAGGTCATGCGGCACAAAATTCCACACAATTCTCAGCGACTAATCACCAATCGATAGTCATTCATCGACGCGCGCGGCACGGAGACATTATTCGATTGATAGGCATTCAGGGACGAGAGTCAGTCAGCCATCAGATTCAACGAGCGCGCGCGCGAATATTAATTAGCGATTATACGCGAAAAATTTCGCATAAAGCTTCTCGAAACAGCGAAAAGTGGAGAGCGATGGGAGAGTCAGTTCTCTCTTTCCTTGACATGCAAGTTTCGAGACACTTTAAAACTGCTACACGGTTACTTTCCAGACCATTTGTCTCTCGTGAAAATTTACCTTTATTTCTAATTTCTCTTTGTAAGCGACATTCCGCATCAAGTGTTCCGTTTCTACAAAATGACCTGGACAAATGACGCGAGTCACGGTAGCTTCTCTATTTTTAGTATTTATCGTCTAGAAGTTTTCATGCTTATTATATTTTTGCATAGTTGCACCTCGGAAAAACTTTATCGATTAATGACTCAATGAAAACATTAAAAATCCTAACTTGTTCATTAACTTATATAATTAAAATAAGATATAAATATGTACATATATATTAATATAATGTACATATATATATGTATATATATAAGTTATAATTTATTTCAATTAATTATAATTAAATATTAAAAAAATACACACATATGTACTGAGAATTTTTTCTTAGAATTTACCCTGAAAATTGTGGGACAATATGGAAAGAATTTTATGAGAGTTTCTCTGATTAATATTTATCACAATAAAAATAATATCTATCACAATAAAATATAAAACACATTTTACTAAACTGCATAGTAAAATTAATCAAACATATTTAATATTTTATTTATTATATATATTTTATTTATTTTATATTTTATTTTATTGTGATAGATATTATTATTTTTATTGCGATAAATATTAATCAGAGAAATTCTCATAAAATTCTTTCCATACCATATTGTTCCACGATTACCATGATTTTCAGTTTCGGGGTAAATTCTAAGAGAAAATTCTGTGTATATATAATAATTTAATTATATATCTGTAGTCTCTCACATGCGCTCGTAACATTTGTTTTTCGCAAACAACACTGTAACAAGACATGATCAGTTTATTGCGGATGCTTGCGCTAGTTTATCTTTCTAATTTGTGAATAATGCTTTAATTAAAATTTGATAGGTCATGGTAATTAGCGCTAATGCACCTTTAGCGTATGATAATTGCACGACGTGAACGCGGGAGCACGTAGATTTGCGTGACGACGACGTGTACGGGCGCGCTTGACGCGGAGATATAAACGAAATTGCTTTCCGCAACTACTGGACGATAAATATTTGCGTTCGTCGCGAGCGTTTCTCGTTATTCATTACAGCGATCTTATTATCCGATTCTTTATAGTCCATTTCTCCGGAGCATAGGAGCAACAAGGTGAAGCGTTTTACTACAGAGGCGCACGTGCGTCGAGGACGATGTTATAACGTTTCCTTAAAGTATTTCCTCTCACAATTTGACGACCAGTCCCTATCCTCTTTATCATCTCTAACGCCGAAATTAGAATATCTAAAGATCATATTTCAGCGAGAAGAAATTCCAATAGGAAAAATAACTTTTATTATACAAGATGTCATAAAATTGCGACAAGTTGTATCTTAAAAATTTGTATTAGCATTAATCAGTGTGGTTTATTAAGTAAAAAATACATTTCAATTGTGTGTTTCGCAGATTTATCAAAATTGATATTTGTAAATGGTATTTAGATCGGAAGCAAATAATTTCGCGCATTAGATATATATATCTTCGCGAACAATCAGTTTTAAATATAAAAGGAATTTTAAGGAAGATTATTAATCGTAATACGATTCTTAGCAATATTAAGACAAAATAAAGTGTTATTTGAAGACTCTGAAGGAATTAACTCCTCTATTGTTCGTTAATAGCATATTTAATCGTAAAGAAGGACCTAACTCTTGCTCTCCACGTGCCTGTGCTTATATCCGATCGAAATACATCGCTTGCTCTCAGTAAACTAAAGGCAATGATACGTAACCGTATTTAGCATAACGCAGTTTACCGTGTGTTATGGATATCGGAAAAGTACGATTTTGAATTGAAAAAAAAAAGGAGAAGGGAAACGATACGATCTTCCGCTCATTCCCCGAGGATGGAGGCTCACGATTCCGCGATTGAATTGCTGCAGGAATGTCGATAATCCTCTTCTCTATTTTATCTCTGTTCCGCTTTTACGCACGAATGCCATGTTGCGCGATACAAAAAAATTTATAGAAAGAGATACAGAATCGGAACATGATAGTGCGGGGAGAAGACATATCTCCTCTTCTCGAGGAAAATCCAATCACTCTCGAGAATAAAGTAGATTGCATCATCATAAATAATATTTCTCCCGGTTTCTGTTTCCTTTTTCGCAATTTCCACGGAAATCTGTCTAATAAAAAGATATTATCCGAAAGAGGGTCTTTTCTCGGAAAATTTCAGTTAATTAGTCCGTTCATAATTATGTTTTTAAGATTGCAATTCATCTAAACTCTTTCAGCATATAGCGCATTTATTTATCCTGAGGAAAAATCTGATTTTTTAAAGGAAAATTATTCGGAATCTGCCGATAGAATATCGTTAACTACGAAAATAGATCGCGGATGAATATGCGTGTACACGCGATAAGAGTTTTCGAATAGATAAATAATTAAAGTCGGATCGTTAAGAGGTGTCGGTGCAGAAACTTGAATGCGCGTCGATGAAAATTTTCATGTTTTATTAATCACGAACAGGAGAATCTTATAAATAAATATTATCGTCATAAATATTCATAGGAAAGAAAGAAATAGAAGTAGATTGATGCGTACACTCTCTCTCTAACTTGACCGACAGATTTTCGAGGATTTATATAAAATATTATACGACGTCTGATCAAAAAGTCTCTTGCTCTACTGGTTGCAATTTGCAAGTACTATTAGATTTCGAAATATATATAATTGATCTATTTAATATATATTTTTAATCTTAAATTTAACAAAAATTTGATATATAAAAAAAAAGAAAAAAATTGTCGCGAATAAAATGTATGAATACAATAGTATTCTCACCATTTTTGCAACAATTTGCTCCAAGCGCAAATGCATTACAAATGGAAAAGATAATATCGATTTTTAGATACATCATATATGGTTAGCGTCGTCAATATGCGTACTGTTACATTAATCATCCAGGTAACAACCGTTCCGAATTCAACTCTAAAGCAAATTTCCATCTGGCGATCAGCCAACATGTGTACGAAAGAGCCATGTAGAATCGCCACGTTTGAATGCCAAATCCCAAAGCCAGATGTAGATATCTTTATCTTTTATCTTTTTCATTGACATTTATTTTTTTAGAAATCGCGACTATGATATTCTATTGTTTTAAGAGCAAGTCTTGTGCATCAAAATGCAGCGAATTTTCGAACAAAACTTTAAGATTGTACAAATATAGTATGTATACATATACATATATACAATAAAAGTCTAAAATAGTACAGAGAGAATTTTCTCTTAGAATTTACCCTGAAAATCATGATTATCGTGGGACAATATGGTATGGAAAGAATTTTATGATAATTTCTTTGATTAATATTTATCACAATAAAAATAATAACATCTATTACAATAAGATATAAAATATGTTTGATTAATTTTACTATGCAGTTTAGTAAAATTAATCAAACATGTTTGATATTTTATTGCGAAAAAGATATTATTTTTATTATGATAAATATTAATCAAAGAAATTCTCATAAAATTCTTTCCATATCATATTATCCTACAATTACCATAATTTTCAGGGTAAATTCTAAGAAAAAATCCTCTCTGTGTATATTTTTAAGATGTTTCGATACATTAAATTAAACACACGCGTACGCGTATCCTATGCAATTGAATATTTTTTACACTGAACGAATTTTCTCTTAGAATTTATCCTGAAAATCATGATAATCGTGGGACTAATAGAAGGAATTTTATGATAATTTCTTTGATTAATATTTATCACAATAAAAATAATAACATCTATTACAATAAGATATAAAATATGTTTGATTAATTTTACTATGCAGTTTAGTAAAATTAATCAAACATGTTTGATATTTTATTGCGAAAAAGATATTATTTTTATTATGATAAATATTAATCAAAGAAATTCTCATAAAATTCTTTCCATGCCATATTGTCCCACGATTACAATAATTTCAGGGTAAATTCTAAGAGAAAATTCTCTCAGTGTAGGAAGTAGATTTTTTTCTCGAAAAGAAGCTATATTATCGATACCGGCGATCTAAAATGAAATTTATCACGTTGAATTTTCAAGCAACGTGCATTCGCAGTAAAGACACTTTGCATCTGCGCGTTCGTAATGCGATTATATTAAACTTTTTCGACGATGATATTTCGAGACATGCTGGAAGAGTCTCTGTTAGGATTTCGTTTCGAGTCCCAAACCACGTGGTTGCCGCGAGTACGAGGGTGGAAAATACAGGAAGGGACAGACGCGTGTAAATACCTGAAAGAGTCTATTATAATCGTCAGAGCGTAATATCTGCTATACTTTATGGTACTTCTGGAAGATCTCGAAAAGTTATTAATCCAATAAAACTAGATTTGATGGCAACATTATGAAGCGCATTTATAAGTTTCTTAGAGAATACCGATATCAAGAATCTAACCATCTTCTTTGCGAAAGTACATCGTTCATTTAAAATGCAGTTTCTCTAAATAACATTGTTAGACATACAATTGCAAAATTGTATTTTTAACATTATTGAGTTACATGTACCGTGTAACTAGGGAAAAAATATAAACTGATTTTATTTATGCAGAAATAAATCGGAAATGTATAGGATAAAATTTTTTACGCTAAAAAAATTATATATACACTCTTCTCTTAATTGTATTACAATAATTACGTATTGCATTAATAAATTCCATCATTATAATTATATCTATCAGGTGTCCCATTTTAAAGGACCCACTCAAATATCTCATTGTCAGAAACACTGCGTTAAATCGAAAAATGTTTCCTACAAAAGTTGTAGGGTTTCGAGGGGGACATAACATAGTAATATTCATTTGACCTTGGGCGGCGTCTCCAAGGTTAGTGAAGGTTAACCTTAAATGAAGGTGAGAATGAATTTTGAAGAAAATAAAAAAATGCTTCAGATAAAAGTTGTTCAAATTAATTAGTAGAAAAAGATGTTATAATAAAAAATATGGGTTTCCATTTAAAAAATTTATTCTCACCTTCGCTTGACCTTGGAGACGCCGCCCAAGGTCATATGAATATTACTATGTTATATCCCCCTCGAAACCCTACAACTTTTGTAGGAAACATTTTTTTTATTTAACGCAGTGTTTCTGAGATATTTGAGTGGGTCCTTTAAAATGGGACACTCGGTATATATTATAGTAAAAGTGATTAATAAATGTTTTTATGAAACCATGTATGACTTTGCAGAATTATTGGTAATAACATTGACGAACGTAATAAAAGTATAAGAGAGATCGAGTACTTATTCATACTAGTGATAAAATCTTATTACATTACATCTTTGCTATTGCATCGTTTTTTAGTATAGTATCTATATTTTTTTAGGTTTTTGGCTATTATCGGATTTGAGTTTAACGTTTGCGCGACTGCTAGTCATCTCACATCAAAGAGCCTTTAATGTTGATCGACATCGAGTAGGTCTATCGATGCACTCTGTAATGGTATTACGATGTCACTTTAATGTTGTTCGAGCATGTAATCATCATGCTGCTTCTTGACATTCAATCGACAGGGTAAGCATTGGAAAAGAGTCTCTCATCCGTTTTCGAGATTAACGTCAGAACATCTTTAATATTTTTCTGCCCAAGTGTCAAAATATATTGTCACCTTACGCCCTATACGTCGCACTTCTCTCGATACTTTTGTCCCGGTTTCCTCTCTTGTTTACAAAATTCCGGAACTTCCATTGCAATAAGAACCAGTGTGATATAAATAAAGTAGTAGTGCCTTTATATACACGACGGTATATTTTTCAATAGAAAAACAGGTTGCAAATAAGATCGTATAAAAAGCAGAAAAGAATTTTAGTACTGTTTTTCTTTATAGGAATAAATTATTAAAATCTCGATGCAGACTATATATCATAATATATTAAGCTATATCATTTTTTTTAATTTAGAAAGAAATATTCTTCTCTCACACATATCAAGCGTTCCAGAATCGATCTCAATTTTCATGACAAACTGTGCGAATAAAATTTAAATTCTGCTTCGAATGAGATAAAAAGGATGATGAGTTTCAACGGTGTACGAATAATGAAAAAAGAATTCTTTTAAGAAGCGGTGCGAAAAATAAGAGAAAATAACGAAGTTCTACAGATTCAAAGGGGATATCCACGGTACTACAAGTATCGATCGCGGTATAAAACGAGATTTGGCAAACGATACGCACTTGAAGGTCCAACACCAACGTTTCTGTATCGGCATTGCAGACATTTCCTCTTGGAGACGGAAAAAAGAGAGCGAAGATCTCTCTCTTTCTCTCTCCTCAGCGAAATTATTTCCATTACGGAAGAGCATAGTCAGCGCACGAGTCAATTCGATCGAAATGAGATGCCGACACGGCAAAAACGATATTCAAATTGTAACGTCACCGTCGGCTCGAGATGGTATATCAAGGATCGAATACTTAAGGGAGGTTGGACTTATCGTGCGCGAGCTTTAACCGCGGAATTATTGCTACCGGATCGGATGGTGTTACCCGCGCCACCCTATACGCGCGGCATGATCGATACGTCAAACTTCGACTGCAACTGTCCGATAATATTCGCCAAAAGTCGAGGGAGAAGACGAACGAGTTTGGAAGAAGGGTGAGTCTCTCTCAATTCCCCCATAGTTCGGATTTTTTATTCAATTCTAATTTTACAATAAAAAGTTAGAAGTTTTTTTTATATAATAGTGCGAAAAAAATATATATATCATTCTTATAAAATATAATATTTCGATATGGAATATTAAAAAAAAACTATTGAAAATTGAGATTATTACGTTAAAAAATCCAGACTTTCGAAACTTTAAACATATTTGTCAATATTATTAAATTCGATTTAAATAAAAATTTATGTGTATACATATCGTAAGTATATATGTAATAAATATCAATTAACGACAACAGGAAATAAATCCACGTAATTCGATCAGTTGCTTACTATGCTAAAAAAAAATTCGTCGTGCACATTTTATTCAATTTTAATTTTACAATAAAAAGTTAAGTCTTTTTTTATATAATAGTGCGAAAAAAAAATATATATCATTCTTATAAAATATAATATTTCGATATGAAATATTAAAAAAAAACTATTGAAAATTGAGATTATTACGTTAAAAAATCCAGACTCTCGAAACTTTAAACATATTTGTCAATATTATTAAATTCGATTTAAATAAAAATTTATGTGCACACATATCGTAAGTATATATGCGTAATAGTTAATCAATTTTAACAACAACAGAAAATAAATCCACGTAATTCGATCAGTTGCTTACTATGCTAAAAAAAAATTCGTCGTGCACATTTTATTCAATTCTAATTTTACAATAAAAAGTTAAGTCTTTTTTTATATAATAGTGCGAAAAAAAATATATATCATTCTTATAAAATATAATATTTCGATATGGAATATTAAAAAAAAAACTATTGAAAATTTTATTAAGATTATTACGTTAAAAAATCCAGACTCTCGAAATTTTAAACATATTTGTCAATATTATTAAATTCGATTTAAATAAAAATTTATGTGTATACATATCGTAAGTATATATGCGTAATAGTTAATCAATTAACGACAACAGGAAATAAATCCACGTAATTCGATCAGTTGCTTACTATGCTAAAAAAAACTTCGTCGTGCACATTCTCTTGTTCTCTATGACACCAACTTTTCAGAGAGACAAAAAATTGCTTTTACTGCACTTTGCCAGAGAGAAATAGCAAATCCGCAATTATTGCAAATCGAACGATGAAAGTGGTTCCTCGACAAAAGTCGCGAACAGTGACAAATACTCTCTAAAGTCTAAAGAAACGATGACACAACGAAGATTCGCGTTTTCGGCGGTGAGAAAGACAGCACGGGTTAGGATAAAAGGGCAAAGAGCAAAGCGGTCCCGGATCAACCGCTCGAGATTACTACTAGAACGGGATGAAGCCGGATTATAGTATAGGGTAAAATCGGTAGGATCGAGAAATCGCTTGCTACCTAAAACTAAGTTTCCCGAAACAATTCCTCGGGTCAGGTCAATCTCCGCGCGAATAATCATAAACTGCGATCGCAACTATTTAATCGCGCGATAAAGCCTGAGAGTTGTTTTTTGCGCGCAACGACGATGGGAATTTTTTGGGATGATTTTTCAGAATGGATACGAATGGAAGTTTATTCTCGATGGGTGTAGAATGGAAAACCCATGGAAAAACTGCAACGCCTGATGGTAGCGGATTAGGTCGATCGTTATGGTAGGTTCGCCTAACGTAATCGCGGTTCCAGATGCGATATATTGAAACGATTCATTCAGAACGACAGTTTACTCTATGCAAAAATTTAAAATTTAAAAAAAATTTTAAGTATTCACAAAAAGAGGTCAATAGAAAATATAAATTTAAAGATGCCGAAATTAGTGAAATATCCCTTATTATTACAATATTAGGAAGAAATATATTAACATAGACAATACACAACACACACACACACACATATACTGTTGACACAGTTTAGTTATTTTGCAAATTGATTGATTAAATTGAGTTAAAATCACATGTGTCTCTCTCAATTACTGTCACTTGTAATTGCTTGATTAATTGAATGTCATTACGTTACAAATAACCTAACGCACATTTTACTATTTTATTGAATTGAATAAAATCGTGTTATATATAAAAGTCAATTTACATTTACCATAAAAAAGTTGTTTGTATTATATGTTGTTTTAATATAAAATCTCATTGTAAAATTTGTTCTAAATTTGCTGTTGAAACTTAAACTTCTCTAAACAAAATTGGCGATTTTTAAAATTAAATTAATATACTCTTTCCGTATATAAAAAAATACAAATACATCAATTAAAATTTTTTTAAAGCCAGGATTTACACGATTATACTCGGCGTTAAAATAAGTGAAAGTCGTAAATTCTGAATTCGTTGCATCGTTTCGATAACTAAATTAACTTCGTCCTCGAAAAAACACGCCATCCGCCGCGCCAAAAATTGCCCGCCCATCTGCGACTCGCTGCTGAAATATACTGTTAAGCGTATGCGGCGTATATATTTTACGTCCCATTTGGCTGATATTCGCGATTACTGGCCACATGATTTATTCGGGGGATTAAAATTAATCCGTCAAAGTAGACAAAAGTACTGGTGATCGTGGTTTACAGAATTAATCTGTACGACTGGCCACTGCTCTGTGTCGTGCCGCAATGTGCACGTTGTACTTTCCACAATTCAATTATTATAAAAGATAATAGATAATATACAAGATAATAGATATAAAAAATGGACCACCCATAGTCAAATAATTGATTGTAAGACGTATTAAAAATGTAAGCAAATAAAAAATGTCGATTTGCTTATTGCTTTCGTTTACCTTAATGTTCATTAGATATGATCACTTACTACATATTAAATCTGATTATCTTAATTCCCCGAAAACATTTTCTTTTTAAGTCTTATAAATACGCTATGTTTTATTTTCTTTGCCATTTATGTAATTTATAATTTTTTTTTAATTAAATCAAATTCTTAATTTTATCTCGTTTTATATCTAGAAAATCTGGGAAAAACTGTATATAATATGTATACTAAATTATGTTTTAAAGACTTATAACTCATAATAAATGTAAGACATAATCATATATCCTACGTCAGCAAATGACGAGATAAAATCACAATCTTATACTTAAATAAACGTATATAAACGTATAAAAAATGCAACGCAATATAATATTTATCGTCTGAATAAAACATAATAATACAATCATTTCTTTCAAAAATAAAAAGATATTGATAATACAAATATGTGTTTGCCAAATATAGTATCTTCATTCTACACAGAATATTGGCATGTTTCTCAAATTTCTTCAAATATATTTACACATTTATGTATTAAAGCGTTTTTAAAGTTTTGGTACACGAAGCCGGAAATTAAAATCGATCGGCACGAATTCCAAGATATATATATATCTTCCGCGAATTTTTGGCACAACTTTCCGGCCAATTCCTCTAACGACATTTTCGACTATCCCGTAGTTCCATCGGGTAACCCATCTCTTGCCTCGTTTCCGCCAGTGCCTACATCGATTAACTTCGAAATTGAATTGTCGCGAGGACGAAATCAAGAGAAAATATAAAGTGGAGAGAAAGAGACGGAGAGCGCGTTAATATAAAAGAGGGAGACGCGAGATTTAACGAGAATATTTTCGCGAAATTATCAGTTGTCGCCGCATCCGACGAGAAACACTCTGCAAAATTTCGTCAGAAGTCATAAAATTAATTTTTATGTTCCCTCGAAACTTCTTCGTATATATGCGCCAAACGCGCGCTGTTCATTTCTGACAAAAATCATTTTTTAACGACCATTTAGTAGAAGATTTTGCTAGGTGCGAAAAGATTAAGATTCCGTTTCGCTTCGTTTATTTTCTGCCTCGAAAATTGAAGAAATCTCTTTTAAAATGATAAGTATTAAAAATTTAATATAAAAACGCGCATATAATTATCCATGTTACTAAGGAAAGATGATTAAACGCGATTTTATATGTAATAGATAAAAACTTGTATAAAAAATTGCACGAATATCAATATAATTACGATATATTAGATCTGACAGCTTTATATATTTATCCTTGAATTACTCTTTAATCGCGCAAAATCACTATTAAAATATTTAAAAAATTGTACTATATAATTCGCGAATTATTGCACTTGAAAAGACACATTCAAGAACAGCGTTCAATTCCTCTTTATCACCTCGTTAATTACAGCGTCGTTCTAGCTGCATAGTTAATGCTCTCCCCTCGCCGTTTAGTACTTCGAAATCTAAAGGATGAGATAGATTCTCTTCCGACGGAAGCTCTCTCTTGTCACGTGATATATTGCGACAGTGATAGCTGTTGCAACGACTTCGCCACGTGGCAATCCATTTGCAGTTCGTTTTATTGTTATCGTTATCGTTGATGATCGAATCATTTATTATCTCGATACGGTGGCCCTTTCTTCGAAATGTTCTATCAGGCTTTTATCCATTATTATTGCTCATTACAATTAGATCATCTCATATACTAATAAATCATTTACAGGATTAAAAAATAATTTTAAAGCTTAAATAATTAAAAAAAAAAAAGAAAAAAAAATTAATCATCCTTTAAAAGGAAAATAAGCATAATTTTATTAAAATTATAAAATATTTTATAAAAATCTAAACGCTCTTGATCTCTTGGCTTAATTTTAAGGGCAATATAACATGGCTAGAAGTATTTACAGATATTTATAGCGAAAGGCTTTCAATTATTTCCTTTATTTTCCAATAACGCCAATAGCCCACCCCTCGCCCGTTCAAACACACACATCTTCCAAAAGTATCGCATCCGAACTGGCCAACAGAAAATTTGATCGAGAAGGGGAAAAGCGCAGCCGGTACGCGCTCCTCGGTAACAATAAAAATGATTAATGCCTCGCCGTAATTGTAACGTACGAGCAAACTAAAGCTAAATTCATTAAGCACAAAATGCTCGCACGTCTCCAAAAAGGGCATTTTATTTTAGAAAAATAAAATTAATTATGTAATTTGTCGTGATGAGCGCCGATATTTACCGAGCGGATAAGTGAAATTCTCGCAAAAAAAAAGCTACTTATCTCACATATTAAAATTTAAATTAATATCGTATAATATAAATTCTTTTAGTTTCATGTAATCTTTTAGCATGTTTACATATATGTACGACTATATAAGCGTGTAAATATTATTTTTCATATAATATAATACGATTTCAATAAAAAAGTGAATAATATCGCCCATTTTATATACATTCAGAATTATGTCGTCTGACTTCTGTGACAGAATTTTATTGAGTAGATTTTGCAGTATAAATTGAATAAATAGTGAAGTTTTAACAAGATTTAGCTAACGAATTTTTGCTGTATCGAATATTTACTTGAAAGATTTTTGGCTCTAACAGCGTAAAAATCCTCTCAAAAAAATTTTAATCAAATAACAGACATATCCGGCACCACCACGTGAATTAAAAGATTTTTTTTCGTAGATTTTCTGCCGATATATACACACACACACACACAATATATATATGTATACATATATATTGTAATGTGTATGTGTGTATATCCAACAGCTATTCAGTAAATGTGAATGCGATATTTAGTCTCGACTTGTTACAACATAATAGACTAATAGGGATGATGTCGCTCGAACGTGATGATTTAATTAGGGATGATATTGAATAAACGATATAGATGCGAGGCGAGACTAACCTCGAGGAAGGACGCTGACTATCAGCTGACGACGCTGTCACGTGACTTGAACACTTTTCCGACAAGTTCCCACGAATGGAGCCAAGGTGACAAAATTACGAGAATTTACGCGCGGAAATGTTGACGAAATAACGCGAGACCGAAATGATCTCGCGTATCAAATCGTGGATCACAGAGCGATTCTCGTAGATAAATGTCCGGTGTCCTCCAAGGAGCCGCATCATAGAAACACGTGAACGTAACGCGGAAGTTAATCAAATTTCATTAACAACAATAGTATATCATTGACACGTCCATAATTTCTTCCATGTATACAGAGAACGTCGAGGAAATCGCGGAACGATCGATAATTAATTCAAGCACGTGATGCTTAAAACCGAGCGATCGATCGATGCACTTGATCACACTTGTTCAGCACAGAGAAACTTGCGTTGCTGTTTTTCTCAATGTAACTGGGTTCTCACTAATGTCATCTCTTCAAAAAATAACGACGATGTCATTGAGAGTATCGCGAAAAGGTACGTGTGTCACGCGACAATTGCTACCATATTTTGCCAAAAAAATGAACAGAAGGACACAACTTGCATGAGGCATCCGTTTTCCCTCGCCTACGAATGTTTTCGACTAGACTGACTGTGGCAGAGGAACCGCGTGGCAGAGCCTTATACGGGCTGGCACGCTCACCCCCACTAACCAGCCAACCGTCTCGAATCATCCTCCTCCCTCCCTCCTATCGTTGCCACTACCACCCCTTCCTCCAGTAAACTTTGACTCACTCCAGTAGAAATGCTTCGCCCTTATCGCTCTTCAGGTGCACCACGTCTCCAAGTTGCCCTAAACGACGAACGCATCCTCAAGGGAGTAAACGAGAGTAAGGTTCTTTAACCCTCCTAACGGGGGCTTTGTTTCTCTATCCCTCAATAAAATATCTTGGAAAATCTTTATAAATCTTCGACGATCTATGAGTTTTCACATACTGTCACCCTCATGATAGATGCAACAATAATATATGTAAATATAATTTAAAAAAGTCATGTAGAGAATCAAGTTAGATGCATCGGTGAATAACTGAGTATATCAACTCCAAAATGTCTCGAGCAGTTCTTTGAGTTTGCTTGTAATGTTAGAAAGTGGTTCTTGCCGCTAGAGCGTTCAATTAAGCTTTTTATTCAACTTTAGGATTTCTATCCTTGAAATACAGTGTAAGAACAGTCGTGTCGTTTTTGTACGTGAGCGAAAAACTCATAGTTTCTCTTTTTTTTCCCTTATTATTGTACTTAGATTTTATCTTATTGCAAAATTTTTAAAATTATTTTATAACATACCCATTGTATTAAAATTGAAATAAACTTTGGTCTTCAATAAATAGTTAACGTAGAAAAATAACAATGTTTATAAAAATAAAAACTATCTACTTAAAGGATTAATGATTCTGTATCTTCTGTTAAATTCTTCATCATATTACTGATTGCAAAAAGAAAATTGATAGAAATTAATCCAGTAATCTACAATGTAATGCCAAATATAATCAATACTTTTATAACTTTAATACTTTTATGTTCCGTTTATTATAAATTGTTTCTTGGAGAAAACTATTTCTATCAGTTCTAAGATATCCAATAAACGAGAATATATATATATATATATATATATATATATATATATATAAATATAAATGAGGATTGTGATACTAAAACTATTTGTAACTTATGCATAGCGGCAAATACTTAGTAACGCGTAGCATATTCTTTAAGCAAAATATGGCAACAATTGTTAAATTGCGCATAAAGAGATCGCACATGATTGGTATAGAGCGGAAATAAAACGATAATGTGGGAAAAATTACACGAGGACGCGATTTATTTCGAATTAATCGTGCTAAAAATATCCGATAATTAAATGATTTGTATCGCCACGTTTCGATAGACTCACGAGCCGATTGTTCGTAGGAAATTATTTTCTGATATTTGTCGCGATATTTCGAAAGATAATGCCTTCGCACACGGAGCTTCTCGCTGCTACCTTCCTACTCGAGTGTCGCCGCGCGAATGACAACACAAGATGACTGTGTGTAAGAGTGATTGCGCGCATAAACGAGCGCCGAATTCTATCACCGATATCACAATACAATGACGCACGATCGTATTGTTGTCATTTTTCGTATCGGGAGCGATATTATATGTTATGTTGATATAAAATGTAACAATTTATATAATTTGGAAAATTACACTGAGAATTTTCTCTTAGAATTTACCCTGAAACTGAAAATCATGGTAATCGTGGGACAATATGGTATGGAAAGAATTTTATGAGAATTTCTCTGATTAATATATCTATCACAATAAAATATGTTTGATATTAATTTTACTAAAAGTATAATAAAATTTATTAAAAATATGATAAAATTAATCAAACAAATTGCTTTGTTTTATCGCGGAATAAATAGATCGATATTTTATTTAAATGTTTTAGTGAGTATTTAGAATTTTCTCTTAGAATTTACCCTGAAAATCATAATAATCGTGGGACAATATGGTATGGAAAGAATTTTATGAGAATTTCTCTGATTATTATTTATCACAATAAAAATAATATCTATCACAATAAAATATAAAACATGTTTGATTAATTTTACTAAACTGCATAGTAAAATTAATCAAACATATCTTATATTTTATATTTTATATTGTAATAGATATTATTATTGTTATTGTGATAAATATTGATCAAAGAAATTCTCATAAAATTCTTTCCATTGACCATGATTTTCAGGGTGAATTCTAAGAGAAAATTCTCTCTGTGTAGAGATAATTTTGTTTTTCTTCATACAGCGCGACATAATAGATGATGAAATTGTTGGTTCTCTCAATTTCATGCATAGATCGCGACTTCAAACAAGAAAGTCTCAAAAATATGCGGAATTACGATTAATTCGAAATAAACAGCAAGAGACAATGAACAACTAGTAACACGCGAGAATGTGAGTTCGGTGTGATGAATCAGGAATTTCATTACGATATCACTAAATTTGCAATAAAAGCTGCGGTGTTCGGACATTCACGCGTATAAACAATGAGCTGCCAATAATGAAGTGTTCGATTTCTGTCACATTTATCTGCGCGCGGACGCAATACACGTAATATTAATAATATTGACTAAAACGCTTGATTATAGTTAGGAAGTAATGATTCGTAGCTACTGGATTTAAATAGTATATGCTCAATATAAAGAGATTACGTCATGCCAAAAAAAGCATGACAAAAATATTAAATCAGAAGGAGAAAAAGATGTGCCATTTTACAATTATATTACACAATTATTTATCCGCGAGAATATAATGACATATTATAATTCCCTCCCTCTCTTTCCACCTTTTCACGCGCGGTATCTTCTTTTTATGAGCGAAATTTTCTTTCGACGTATTGCTCTTTATTAGTAATTTGTTATTACGACGAAATTTATTATTCACGAACTATCATATTTATTCTATATATTTGTGTATAATTATATTTTTTATAATGAGAGTAATTAAATATAAAAAAATAATATATAATCCAAAAGACGAGCTATACGCGCTATTAATTAGCAAAGCGGAAGTAATCAAAGGCGAATCGTATAGGTACATGTTCTTTCATCGATAGATCAGTGTTCAAAGCACGTGCACGGAATTAATTGTAAGTTGAATCTCTTGTCGTGGAGAACTGATTTTACGTCCAAATCAGTCTTGCCACGGGTTTCCGTAGACTTATTAATTCGCTACGTACGACTACGTGTATATGTATATCTCTTTTTGTGCAAAAGCGCGAATCTTTTTGCGATAGAAACAGCTATGTCCATTTAAAAGCTAAAAAATATGTACATTAGAAACTAATATGAGAGTTCCAATCATTGATGTTAATTATTATTATTCATATATTGTTAATTATCATCACTCTTTATTAATGGTTAAAACGCGCATAGAAGATATTAATTATATTTATACTGTGCGAAGGACACTTCAACCACGAAACTCTACTTCTTTTCTCGGAAATTACGTTGTGTGAGAGTCTTAGTTACGTGAAACTCCACTTAGATCCCTTCTTCGGAATATCAGTCACACGGTATCATTCGCACAGTGTAAACAATTAGTATCTTCACACCTTTGCCTTAATTAAGTTTTTTTTGTCTCCCGGGTGCAAATATAATTCAACGCCAAATCTAACTCGTCTCACACAAATCTTTGTTTGAGAACTTTCATTATAAATGACAATTTTGGCTAATAATATAAAACATTTTTGAAAATTAAACAAATGTAGTGAGAGCAAGAAATATGCAAATAAACTTTAAATCTGTCAGAACGAAAATAAAGATGTTCTTAAAACGAGAGTGACAAAAAAATAATGAAAACACGGAGAAAAACAATCAACTTATACATTAGACAAAAAGAATATTGCTGCTTTACGCTGATTCCGACAAAGTTTTGATATATAATTTTTTTAAAAATAATATCTCTTCTTACACTGAAAGAATTTTCTCTTGTTAGAATTTATCCTGAAAATCATTGTGGTAATCGTTGGACAATATAGTATGGAAAGATTTTTATGAGAATTTCTCTGATTAATATTTATCACAATAAAATATAAAACATGTTTAATTAATTTTACTAAACTGCATAATAAAATTAATTCAACATGTTTCATATTTTATTGTGATATAGATATTAATCAGAGAAATTCTCATAAAATTCTTTCCATACCATATTGTCCCAAGTTTACCATGATTTTCAGGGTAAATTCTAAGAGAAAATTCTCTGTGTATAAATATCAATTAAAAACTGCAACTGCTATCTTTTATCAAATCTTTGCTTTCGAATGTTAAATCTAACATGTACACAGTTGAAAAATTTGTGTTAAATTTAACAAATATCACATGTCCCAAACGGTCCACAGAAATTTTTGTGTTAATTTAACATAATACGGATATGTTAAATGATGACACGAATACTGTGTTAATATTTTAAAATAAAATAAATGCAAACTTCAAGTAAACTTAAAATAAATTTTGTGTTAAATTAATATAGTTTTCATGTAAAAATTAACTAAAAACATTGTTAATTTTACATTTTATCATTCCCACTTATATTATAAAGTAAAATTAACATTTTTTTTCTGTAAATTTTTAACAGATAAATCTTGTCACTAATAATATCGAACATATTTATTGTGTAAAATTAAAAGTAAATACACATTGTGTTATTTTTACACTTTTCTTCAGTTATTTTAATAATTTAACATTTGAGTTCAATTAACACAACAGCAATATGTTAATTTAACACAAAAATTTTAACGGGGACCGTTTTTAACAAAAAAACACAAATTTTCCAACTGTGTAGCAAATGTGTGTTAGAAATATAAAATGCTGTCGATTCAATTCAATTTCTTGGCCGACATTCCGCAGGGGTAAGCAGTGTAGGTCTCGCGAAAATGGAGAATCCCTCTCCGATTATCGATTCCTCGTCCCTCGCTTTTGCGCGCCTATTAAATCTCGCGGAGGCCTCGCGCCATCGCGTGGAAGTTATGCGGCCCGCGCGAGAGCGGTTAACGCTCTATCGCGTCCGCTTCATTTCGGAAAATATTTAGGATGCGCTCGCGTGCCGCGACTCGGTGAATCACGCGGCCGGTTGTCTGATACCATAACGAAACGCTCGGGTCTCGCTTGAGTTTCGTCGCACTTGGATTCTCGGCATCTACGATGGTGAAAGCCGGAGCGCGATATATCTCAACTTCAACCCTTGCATCGGTAACCGCGGATCCCTTGTCCTTGCATGCGCAGACTGTCTGCTTAGAAATTAACGGTTCGGTATCCGACAACATGATCTAAGACTTATATGTTTCCCGTGCGATGGACAACGAAGGAACGAATCCTTTTGCAAGAACACGATCGAGAGTAATCGGACGTTGTTTCTCTTAAAATCCCGAGGTGTATAAAACTTTGAACGCAAAATAAAGAGAGGAATCACAAAGTTAGTTTTTGTCTACGTTAGAGATATTGAAAGTCTACATTATTTATCTTACTCCTTAATGCTGTTAATGCACTCATTATTTCAAGATGTAGCTGTGTGCGCGCATACTCTGCAATATTTTCAGTGAATAAATGTTTTGCTCTTCGTTCGACGTTCTTTAATTTGCGGAGAGAAAAAGGAGAAGACCTTTTTACGCGAAATCTAAAGAAACACTCTTCGATGGATCGATTCAATTATCGTAAATTCGTCCATGAGTGTCGCGACGCGATTCATTCAAGTCGATTCAAGTAAATGGGCATGTAGATACGCGTGTTTTCTTTCATCTACGTCATTTTATTTATCGATTGCTTCCTACAATCGTATTCTTAATACTTAGTTTCCTGCCTTGTTATTCCAACCCGCCAATTTTCTCATGGCTGTTGAATTATTCAATCAAAAATTGTCCTAATTTCAACTCTATTCCCGAGTTTCTCGATGCACAGTGACACGAATACACTATGAGTGCGTCGCACTAATTGCTGCTTCTCTAGATATTCGTATAGCAATTTGAGTGAACGTTTTAACGAGTAACTCACATCACGTTGTTTTACAAGTTTAAAGGCTACATATGTCATTCGGAGATCCACAAAAGCAATATCGCATGTACCGTATATCGTACAACGAAAAAGACTAGTTGATCAATCAAACAGCCGGAAAAAGAGAATAATTAATTAAATTCGAATTTCGAATTTTGATAGTCTTTCTGTCTCAACGTTTAAATTTCGGATCATATCCTGCCTGTAGCAAAGAGAAATTAAGATTATACCATTCTTTTTAAAAAGCTCTTGGATACATTTACTATATGAAAAAAGCCTCGATATATAGTTGAGTTGCGCATTATGGAGATGGCCTTTTCCACACCGCCGATTTCACGATTGTACGTCGTAAGAGAGGACAAATATTTTTTAAAGTGTGATGTATTACTATGTACGAGGGAAAAAATCTATACATTCTTCTAATAAAAATTTTATTTTTAAAGCAAACAATTTTTGCTTTTTTTTTGAAAATCTCAACTATAATTATTTGTCTATTCTTTAATTAACACGTCTTTCCCATTTATTTTGTTATTACGATACGATTTTTTTTCTATATTTCACTAACCAAAACGCATTTGATTATTTCAGAAACATTTTACATTTGCATATACGTTTCGATAAAGCAACAGAAATATCCGGTCGATATTTAAAAAAAAAAAAAAAAAAATGAATAAAAAAGGGAAAGACATGTGTCATTTAAAAGAAATTTTTTGCCTTTTTTATGTGATTGATTTATATACGTTACGTGATAAACGCGCTTCCTCAATGCCTACGTAATGTAATAAACGACAAGGGGAGTCGAAGGGTGTCGTTCTGTGGACATTAGAGTTGTATTTCATTCGTTGATGTACCCGGCTCGCACAATTCGCCTTGTTATTCATACCTGTCCGTCGTATATAACTTACACTTCACCTACATATATGTATACAGCTTCACTGCCTGCTATATCCAAAACTGACAGGACATTTATGGCGTCACGACACGCACTATGAATTTTCTCTCGCTAAACGACAAACTCCAACTCGTAGTCGCGTTCGAATTTTTCCGTCATAAAAAAATTAACCATCTATCTGTCTATGTAAATGTACCTCTTGTGAATTCTTCGTTCTATATGCAAAAAATTCAGATCTCGCTAAATAGCGATTCATGCTGCGATTTTATAATTTTATAATTAAAAATGAACGTAAAAAGTTGAGCAAATTAAAGGCAAAATTTATTGAATATTAATCGCAAAATAAATTTTTCAATGTTCAATTCACTTATAATCGAAATTTTGTGGTGTAGGTATTATAGGTAGGTATTATAGTATATGTAACTGTACTGTAATGTTGGCTAACTAAGAGAAATCATATAATACAACGGGTAAGCTTAATTTCCGGTACTATGAGATCTAGCTTGATTGCCAGACATTCGAAAGCGAGTGACATAATGGCGACATCGTATGACAAATGGTCATTTATTCAAGGTCGACAGATAAGCCGCCTGTAATTCAAGGCTAACTAAGCGATATCGTGCGTGAGAAATCGCGAAACAATTGATCACCGAGTACTTTTTACCGATAATAAATTTTTCAGTCGAACGCATATAAGAATACTTGTGACAGTCGAACGAGAACTTTTCGAGTTTTGCGGCAACAATTTCTTAATTGCCTTAGGCAAACTTGTATTGTACCGCGCTTGAGTGCAGGTTTCAGTATTTACTCGTCTACTTTCAAAGCGAAAATGCGGGAGAGAGTCTTATATCGAACTTTCGAAGAGCGATGAAGCTCGCGGATCGATGGAGCCTCCCCGCTTGTGTCACCATCGGACAAGATGGAATCAACACAAATGTAAACCGCACATAACGCTGGATAATATATCATCGCCCTCTTGACGCCTTCCCGCGTATCTATCGCGCACCACCCTCCCTTCGTTCGTAACCCGGTTATTAAATTCTCAGATCGTCCTTATCGAATTGTCTTATTTGACTTCGCGATGACTAATTGTAAGTTGTTCGTTTAAAAAAAAAAAAATAATAAACTTATTTAATCACGAGGAACGATTAAATAAGTTAATGACTTTTTAATTAAAACCTCTTAATTATATATAAAAATATTCGTCCTCAATTTTCTATATTTTTAAATAAAAAATATAATTATGCATTTATTTTATAATGCACATGCGACGCAAACTATGTACAATGTTAAACAATTTTATTGCTAAATAATAATGGTCGGATTATATGTAGAGTCGTGTTAATCTGTACATGTCTCGTAAGTTGACATTTCGGACAAACATAGCTTAGGGACAAACTAACATGGCACAGTAATGTAGGAATATCATTATTCTCTGTCTCTCTCGATTTCTTACGTCAGTGCATGCACACGACTTGACTTATTCTTATCGTACACGACACGTTCTATTGTATTCGTGCAAATTAATTGCGCGTCTGTTTTTCGAAATTTACATGGTTGTAAATATATCCGACGAGAGTAGCTAACTTAAGTTTATAGGATAAAGAATTAGAAACTCGAGCTCTTTATGCTAAAGCTCCGTAAAAGTCTCAGAGCTATACTATAATTCCGCTGCGAAGCGAATTAATTTCGTTCGTTACTATAATCATTTGCCATGAAGCGAGCTCAGTAAGTGGTCGCTAAAAGACCACTGCATACTATGAGAGATCATAAATAGAGAAGGATTAAAGAGCTTCCTAATTAAGAAAACCCAGAAATACTTTCTTACAATATTTAACTCAAAGGTTATAATTGAGAAAACGTAAACAAAATAATTTAATCTTTTTTGCTTGCATAACTTGCATGTTAAACATATAAAGAAATTATGATTTCAGCCTTCAATAGCGATACTTATTCGACGTTTAATATATTACAGTTTATTAAGATTTTTATCAAGCATTTCATACGGTACTAAAGTGATGATAAAAAAAGTAATGCAAGATAAAAAAGAGAAAAGAGGTTTTATAAGGAGAGATATAAAAGGAAACAATCTCCAAAATTATGCTTGAATTTCGCGTTTCCCTCGTGAGATAATCTTCCGAGAGATAATACGGGCTACGAAAGCAAGATTTTATATATATTTTATATATACGCGCGCTAAGCAAAATAACACATTTCACTTTTTGAAAAATCTAACACAGAAAACCTATTATATATATATCACCTAATATCAATAAGTTTAAATTTTCGAATATTTTTCTCTTTATACTGCTTGTATTGCTTTATTTCGTAAGAAATTCTTGTAATAAAATCTTATAAAATTTATATAGCTCTTCTCTCTCTCTCTCTCTCTCTCTCTCTCTCTCTCTCTCTCTCTCTCTCTCTCTCTCTCTCTCTCAATAAACTTGTAAGCAGCGATAAGCTTGATATAAATATTCTAGACTGTTGGCTGTGCGACAGAAATTTTTTAATTGACTTACCTTTTTATAACGTGTTCTGCTGCCTGCTCTTTTCCTTGCTGTGAAGTGTCTCCTGTCTGCAGCTTGCTCAAGTTCATCGTCTGCAACATAAAAAAGAAAAAGAAGAGAGAGTTAGATTATATTTTATAGATTTAAAAAGTCATGATTGTAAACAAGATTATTCCATAGAATGCGTTATCACAGGGAGTTTAAATTTTTTCAAATATACACAGAGAGAATTTTTCGTTATATTTTATCGCAAAATTCACTTATCATGTTTGATAATAAGCCGAAAATTATCATGCTGCATGTTAAAATTATCATGAGCGATTGAAGCTGGATTGAAAATATTATGCTGTATATTGTAAAATTTATATAAAATATTTTATATGTTTATCACTATTTTAGCATCTATTCTATTTAAAATACTTAAAGAATCCTAAGTTTTTAACATATTTTAAAATTATTGAAATTTTACTATATATTTTAGTAAAATTAATCAAACATATTTTACATTTTATTGTAATAGATATTATTATTTTTATTGTGATAAATATTAATCAGAGAAATTCTCATAAAATTCTTTCCATCTCATATATTGTCCCACGATTACCATATGATTTTCAGGATAAACTTTAAGAGAAAATTCTCTCTGTGTATATTTCAATATCATAACAAAATAAAAATTCTTATCATTTTTATTATTATTATTGGCGAACGACTGTTCGTAAACGCGGCAAGTTAAATTTTACCGGAACTATCTGACTCAAGGTTGAAACTTGGCACGAAGCTACAGCGACTAAAGCGCATAATTCAGTAGTGCAGCAGTATGATTAAGCGGACGTAGTCATAGTCTTTCGCACAAATCATGGAGCCTAGAGAGATTGGACACAGACTTAGTATACGAGCGCAGGTGGTATACCAGTTTAATTTTAAGGTAAGTTCTCTCGCAGACTCGCGGGGCGAAATGAGATCGATTATCGCGTCGGTCGGCGGGCATGCGAGGTAAAACCATTCGAGCCCTTCCTTCGGCATCGAAACCTTCTCGTCCCGATTGTGAGACGATAATTTCTAAATTAAGCATCGCGGAGCACGCCTTTCCGTTTCGGCAACGTCATGTTATTATAATGCTATATTCTGGCCGTTTATGTCGACAATATGTCGCAGCCCGGATCATAAGCTATATCGCTAATCGCTTGCGCGATTATATTTTTTGCCTCGCTTTTCACCGTTACTGAATTATTTTTAAGATTAACAAATTGCGCGCGCACATGCCGCGAATAAAAAGAGAGATTTATTTTTAACCGATAAGCGTTTCTTTCTAAATTATAATATATACATAAAGTTTGTTGTTATAATTATTCGTAAAATAATTTACACTCATGACTATATATATCTGTGTATAAATTTATACAAAGCTTTTTGTGTCGTATTATTTATTGTAGTTTAAGGATAAATTTGTTGTAATTCTCTTGCAATTAATGAAATTATTTATAACTCATATAAAATGTTAGCGAAAAAGATAATAATTTACAGAGTATACAGAATGATATCGTAAAGCGTTGGATAATAGAATGTTAAAAGTGTGCACAACTTCAGCGAATGGATGTATAAAAATGTAACGACGCTAAAAAAAAACCTTCGTACAGAGAAATGCTTTCTCGACAAATGGATCGTGCCGAAGTAGAAAAAACTCACGATCGAGAGAGTAAATACATATTGATTAGAATGCTCAAAAATTTAGCGATAGGTTTCTCTTCTCGTAAAGACGTATATGCTAAAAAATGTGTGAAATATTACATATTGTATCATAGCCAGAAGCGAATTATTAATTAGAGATACTTTTGAGAATTTAACTTAACCAACACTGCATAATTTCCATTTTACGTAAAACGAAAGACGAATCTCTTTAAAGAGATAATTACAAAGGATGCTTAACGAAAACTTCTGAGAATTAGAAACAGGAGTTCTTTGCGCTTTGATACGTAGTCGCATAACGATTTATACTCTGCTAAAGATATCTGCAAAATATTTGATGCAACTAGTCTTTAGGACTCAAGAGAGGTTTACTTTAAAATACAAAGTAGAAGTCCACGTCATTTTATCAATTAACACTTTCTGAATTTCAAATAAGTCTAATAAAAAATTCTTCGCGTTACAAAAATTCCATATTCTTCCAAAGAAGTAAGAATTCTGTATTTAAAAGTACAAGTTACAAGTGCATAAAATTAATACAAATTTATTACGTTGGTTTAATCTTACACAGGTCTACTAGATGGAAAAAGGTACGCAAAAAGGAAAAAAATTGCAATACTACTCGCTAATCTAATAGAGGAAAAAATGCACGAGGAGAGAATTGAAGTCTTTCAGATCTCATGAAATCTACAGATTTTACTGAAATTTTACAGTAAAGTAGTTTTTCATCACATTTTTTCTATCAAACAACTATTCATTCAATTTCTTATTTAATTTTTTAAATAATGATATTAAAATTTAACTTTTCGTAAAAATGTTAATAATTAATAATTAGCAGGTTTCTCACTACTGATGTTTGATACAATTTTTAATTTTTTTACCATGCTATATTTTGTCACCTTAATTATACTTGATCACTTGCCTTATTCAATCGGGTCTCGAAAAGCAAAAAAAGTCTTTTGTCGAGCAAAAATTGATTTCGATATTAAAGATCGCAATTCCATAAATAAAATGTCATTTATTTGTTGATGTTATCTCGAGTATCAATATACTATATTTAACTTTTAATGTGTGTGTATTCTCGCGTTCTTTATATGAATATTTAATAAGATTTTCCAGCACACGATTTCGATCTTCATAAGTTGAAAATTATCAGCGACTTTGTGCGGGAAAACTTTTGGGATTCAAAAATATTTAACCGATACAAGCATCTCAGATTCTACTTTTTGGGGGATAAGTGATCGATAGCGCATGATAATGATGTTACTTATCCCTTGATGAGAGCTGATATACTTAATCAAACTTAATCTTTCCGATGACAACGTTCTTGACGCATGATAAAGGTTGCTTTAAATATAAAAAAAAAAAAGGTAGAATGTGATAGAAAATAATCATGGCAAAAGTTACGTTCAAAATGTAATAAAGTAACCAATAGCAATTAGCATATAATCAATAACAATTGACATCTTTAATATCTTCCGAATTATTGAAAAATAAGAGAATAAATTATCAAACAAGAATTGTGTGATAGAGCTACGAAAGATTTTTTCTTTTCTATAAGTTAAATGCATATAAAAGTGCATGATATAAATGATTAAAGTATGTATATTATTATAAACATATCATGTTCGTATTTTATTATAAACATACCATTTGTTCAATTAAAAATTAATTTATTTCTAAATAAGGTGTATGCGATTAACAAATTTTGATAAAAAATACGCGATATGTTTGGCGAATTAGGAGGTAAAAATATATTTCAGGTAAGTGTTACGCCGCAAAAAAAAAGTTTCGTCACGCACACGACGCGACTAAAGTTTCCCACGCCCCGGTTGAAATTCCCGCAAAGTGAACTCTCTTTCTTTCTATAGAACCATCCTTGTCATCGTCTTTCATCTTCGTTTGCATACGTCGGGATATCGTTGCCTTACGAAAAGTGTTTTTTTCTTTGTCTCCTTATCTTTCTATTTTGCTAGAAGCGTCGAACCACCGAAAATAAACGGCGCGATATATGTGTCGATAACATCTCCTTTTATTACAACCTGGAATATTGTAATCATGCGCGACCCTGGCTACGCGATAACAGATTTTATCGTGGAATACATTTGCAAAGGACCTTAATACGGTTTATACGAAACGAAATCATATATGTGTAAACATGCTCGAGACGTCTGTACACACACATACATATGCATATATGTATGTGCACACTATATAATATAATTATCAAATACATTGATAATTTTGTCTGACAAAGTACACTGGTTGACAAATGTTAAAGAACAGAGTATTACTTTATAGGAAATTCCCTAGCAAATTGTATAACCAATGTAATATTTATTTATATTATTCCTATCGCTGAGATTATTAAAAGTTGAAAGAAGAACTTATGTAATAATATCTCGGTGTAATTCAAAATAATTTTAATTTAAAATATTTATCGAGATATAGCTTTAAAGCAACAAAAATAGAGAGAGAAAGAGTATTGTCTTTTCAAATATTATTTAAATTAATATTAGATTTTCTTCATGACACGATGGGCGCGTAAAATTATTATAAAAGTGCATGTTGTTTCGTATTCTAATCGACTATCTTTCCCCTGCTTAACATCATTTAAAATTCAATCGATAATATTTTTCACTGCGATAATCGAGAATTCCCTCCACGCGCGCTTGTAAAACTTAACGCATCACCGTCGACTTGGTTATTTTTTTCGCTTACCGAAAAGAAATCAGCTGATTCACCATCGAGCCGTGTCGGAATGTTGGAAAATTTTTATCTAGTATGGTTATACAACTGATTTGCTCGTCGTATCGCTCATCGAATGACTTATGCCTCAACAATCATGACACGAATGTGAAAAATAAGTCAACACATGTTCTTTTTTTAAATGCTAACGCAATGATAAAATATGACTAACATTAAATTCAAGCATAAAAGTTCTTTTAAACAGTTCCTTTCGCACGCGTTTGATGTAAACGAGAAATCCAAGTCAAATAGTCACGTTTCACGTTAGGTTTGTCGAGCGAATGTGGAGAAGAGAAAATTCAAACGCAAATTATACGGTAAATGATAAGTCGACATACCTTGTTGAAGAAGCAGCTTGTCCAAGCGAAGCAGGACCTCGTTTTTATTTTTCCGGAAACTTCCGGGTAGATCCATACACACATCCGCTGCAACGATCCAATCCGCGTACCATTGCTCGCCTTTCCTCGTCGGCATGATGATCTGCCAATTACGTGTGGAAACCTAAAACAAATTCAACGTTGGTCAAGTCGAGTTATATGGAACGAAAAACGCTTTCTGGCTCAAATATACTCGGTAAATTAATTACGTAAACTCGAGTTACTTCGTCCTTTGAAATAACTTTACACAGTTGAAAAAGTTGTTAAATTTAACAAATATCACATGTCCCAAACGGTCCACAGAAATTTTTGTGTTAATTTAACATAATACGGATATGTTAAATGATGACACGAATATTGTGTTAATATTTTAACATAAAATAAATGCAAACTTCAAGTAAACTTGAAATAAATTTTGTGTTAAATTAACATAGTTTTAATGTAAAAATTAACTAAAAAAATTGTTAATTTTACATTTTATCATCCCCACTTATATTATAAAGTAAAATTAACATTTTTTTCTGTAAATTTTAACAGATAAATCTTGTCACTAATAATATCGAACATATTTATTGTGTAAAATTAAAAGTAAATACACATTGTGTTATTTTTACACTTTTTTTCAGTTATTTTAATAATTTAACATTTGAGTTCAATTAACACAACAGCAATAGGTTAATTTAACACATGAATGTGTTAAATATTTAACACAAAAATTTTAACGGGGACCGTTTTTAACAAGAAAACAAATTTTCCAACTGTGTAGGGTAGATTGAGACTCTTTTCTTCATAAAAAAATTACTTTTCTTCATAAGAAAAATTATTATCTCATTTAAGATATAACTGTGTCGTTTGTGTAAAATACCGATTCTAAATACTCACTGAAACAATTAAATAAAATATCGATCTATTTATTCCGCGATAAAACAAAGCAATTTGTTTGATCAATTTTATCATATTTTTAGTAAATTTTATTATACTTTTAGTAAAATTAATATCAAACATATTTTATTGTGATAGATATTATTATTTTTTATTGTGATAAATATTAATCAGAAAAATTCTCATAATATTCTTTCCATACCACATTGTCCCACGATTTTCAGGGTAAATTCTAAGAGAAAATTCTCTCTATGCAAATTCCACGCATATATTTAATGTTAAACATGATTTTTATATGGTAAAACTGCTGTACAATATCAAATACAACCTTCATGTTCCGAATAAAACTCGGAGTCTAAGTCAGAACCTAATGTAAAGCTAAGTTTAAAATGTTAATACTAATGTCTATGTCATCGGACGAGACAATTTCGAGGCGCGAAATATTTAACCATACTAGCACTTTGTACAGTTCCATAAATACGTTCCATGAAATATGTCTCGCGACTCAGAGTGTCGCGATTACTTTTCCTTGAGGATGTTTCGGAAGTCACGGAGGGTCAAGAATGGACACGCGATTTTCCGCTTTTATCGCACGCGTGCCGGCGACACGTGAATTGTGTAGCATGACATATTCACCTCTCGTATAGACCAGGAACAGCTTGCGCTGTCGTTCCATCAGCCTCGAATTAACTGCCATTTGTATCGCTCGCGAGAAACGAATGCGAGCTACGAAGATTAACGACGCTCATTTTTTAATTAAAATGCCGGAATATGTTGACCCTTTTTCGACGGTTTAATTATCATCGCCGCGCCGACTGGCTATACAACCCGAAATTGTTCTTTCGCGCGCGCGCAAAAAGAAAAAAAAGAAGAAGAGAACGATTAGAGACTATATCAAACTTCGCCAAATATTTCTGCGCTTTTAGATAAGCGATGCCAAGCGCCTGTCGACGCTATCGCTTCGCGTGCAGAAGCTAATTTCTATATTTAAGTGAAGTTATCTATAACGCGCGTGCGAAATAAAGTATCACATACGTATTATATATGCTAGCTAGAATAATCGATAAATCCTGTTCGCATCGAGTAATTTAGAATTTTTGAATTTTTTGGCATTCAAATCACCGAATTCAGATGCCGTTTTTTTTGCAATATGTTAATAATTATACATATATGAATATAATAAAAATTATTTTACATAAAATATTAATATAGAAATATTCCATTATAATTTCATTCTATTTTTAGTGTCCTTACACGCAAAAAAATTTCTAGATGTCGCAACAAAAATTATCGCTATTTTTTGTATCTGATAGAATATCGTTTGTCACAGATAGAATTATCGTTTGTCACAGATAGAATTTTTTAGTTCTGTCTCTGTCATTTAGATTGATTACGTGCAAAATATATACGATATTACAATATTTGCTAATTGTTTATCTACCTCAGTTAATTTTTCGCACCTAAAAAATTTTTGCTATAGTTGCAAAATCATTTTTTTGAGTGTAATTTAATCGAAATATGTTACTATTAAAAGAAACGGATGATCACATACTTCGCGTGCTGGAAACTTTTTTCCCATCCATGATAAATTTTTTGTAGCAAATCGAAACTTTTCCATCGTTAATATATCGAGAACTAATTGAAATTTAAAACCATCACATCGCGTAAAGGGAGAGAAATCGATTCCATAGTATAATTTTATACTTACAAAGAAATATATGTTTGAGTATAAAAGTTTCTTGTAGGAGAATTTTCGTGGGACAGGTGAAGAAGAGCATCGATGCTGAATACGCGAGAGAAACGAGTACACTGACCAGTGGCCTCTACCTTGACTGCGAATTTTCGGTCGCCCGAGGGCCCCAGGGCTCCGAACCGGGGGCCCATATTTATTACATAATCATGCCGGCGAGTGAACGAGACGTCCGGTATATAACCCAGAAAACAGGCCGCGCCGAAATTACGGGGTCTTTGCATGACACACGTAAGACCGGAAAAAACGAGAACGCGACGCGACGAAACAAGACTGCTCGAGTCTTTAAGGGAGAAATAAATTTGAAATTATACCATAGAGAATACTATAATAGAATAAAGAATATATTACACATATATACACTGAGAGAATTTTCTCTTAGAATTTACCCTGAAAATCATGGTAATCGTGGGACAATATGGTATGGAAAGAATTTTATCTCTGTGTACAAACTACAAAATCTAATGGAAGACGTAAGTTATTGCATAATTGCATAATTAATTTATTACTGTGTTTACAGTAATATATATACAATTATAACGAAAAAATTTTTTATTTAAACATATTTGCAACATATTATTATAATTAAAATATTTTGTAAGTAATACAGAGAGAATATTTTCTTAGAATTTACCCTGAAAATCATGGTAATCGTGGGACAATATGGTATGGAAAGAATTTTATGAGAATTTCTCTGATTATTATTTATCACAATAAAAATAATATCTATCACAATAAAATATAAATCATGTTTGATTAATTTTACTAAACTGCATAGTAAAATTAATTAAAAATATTTTATATTTTATTGTAATAGATATTATTATATTTATTGTGATAAATATTAATCAGAGAAATTCTCATAAAATTCTTTCCATACCATAATGTCCTACGATTACTATGATTTTCAGGATAAATTCCAAGAGAAAATCCTCTCTGTGTACAAACTACAAAATTTAATGGAAGACATAAGTTATTGCATAATTGCATAATTAATTTATTACTGTGTTTACAGTAATATATATATACAATTATAACGAAAAAATTTTTTATTTAAACATATTTGCAACATATTATTATAATTAAAATAATAATATTTTGTAAATAATACACAGAGAGAATATTTTCTTAGAATTTACCCTGAAAATCATGGTAATCGTGGGGCAATATGGTAAGGAAATAATTTTATGAGAATTTCTTTAAATAAAAAATAATATCTATTACAATAAAATATAAAACACTATTGATTAATTTTACTAAAATGCATAATAAAATTAATCAAACATATTTTATATTTTATTGTAATAGATATTATTATTTTTATTGTGATAAATATTAATCAGAGAAATTCTCATAAAATTCTTTCAATACCATATTGTCTCATGAGTACTATGATTTTCAGGGTAAATTCTAAGAAAATATTCTCTGTGTACTATAATAGAATAGAGAATATATTACACATGTTCTGTGGATGACAATTAGTCCCTTTAAAACTATATAATATTTTTGCCTTTTAAGTTTGATTGTTTTAATATAGAATTTTATGAAAAAATATATATATTTATATAATTTATTTAATTTATGTCTCCTTGTTCAATTTTTCTCGAGAAACACATTTTTATTTGATTTATGTATTAATATAAAATAATTTTCTAATTATATATTCTTTATTATCATTAACTCATGTTTATATCAATTATAATAACTATTTTATAATAATTATATATATACATAATATATACAATATATATATGTATATATAAAATATGTAAAATAAAAAAATAAGATAAAAAATATTATTTAAACTAAACATCAATTTACAAATTTAATACATTAAATGTATACGACATATTTAACAAAAATCAAAGTCAATTTTTTATGGAAATTAAATTAGAATAGAATAACAAAAGTAGATTATAAGCTTTTGTCATTGATAAAACAGAACTCCGACAGTTTTCTGTGTAATCAGTAACAGATAATGTACAGCATATAATACCAATATAAAAACCAATTTATGTCGTAAGATGGCAACACATTGTAAAATTGCTATTTATATTCAATAAACAGAACTTCGTCATTGAGTGCGTGGATAAGATCTACGTATGCATAGTATTTTTCTCTCTCATAAAAGAGTGAAATTAGGACCATTCTCGATCAAATTCCGATTAACTTAATTGAGAGTTGATTAACTCAATTGATATATTTACTTAAACCAAATTTCTAATTGCAAAATTAAATTTTAAACCATAATAAATTAGTGCATATTGCCCATAAAATATTTTTCAAGTATTATTGATAAGTTAAATTGATTAGATAGGGTTCGGTTTAAGTGTAACCTTCAGTGTATTTTTCTACTTGATAACATTCAGTTAGAATTTGCTCACGTTGGTGCTGACAATCCGTTTTAAATATTATAAAAAGGAGTGATCATCGTAAAAATTATTATCGACGCAAAATCTGGGAATAAATAGATATGTACGAAAATATTTCCTTAATGCAAAAATTACAGATAACATGTTTTATGCAATTCTTCTTACTCTGTGATTACATAAAATTATATTAAATAAATAAATTTAAAATGTGTATAAATTTAGAATCGTATATAAAACAAATATACGAGATTGAAAATAATTTATATAATTATTTACCAGCAATAAATAAAACGAGATATCATTATTTTTCTTATTATCGTGCAATTGTTAGACGTATATTAACAATGTTATATTTGCGAATACATATATCTTCAGCAAAATATAAATAATATAAAACAAATTTTATTACTGAATTCATTCGGTTATAAATAATAATTGCTCATACATATTTGAGGAACTAATATTTTCGTTAATTATATGTGAATATATATATTTTTTTATTTCACGTATTTTTATTCCATTAATTTTATATTCAATATTATTTTATCAAATTTATATTTTCATATTTCAAATTTATATCTTTTTATGATGACAAAAACGTGACAATTGGATTGCTAGAAATTTTCGCGAATTTAATGTATAGAAAATTAAACATTAATCAAAATTAATATCAATTTTAATCTTTCTTTGTATCAATTTCACGATTTATCGTAACATTTTTTTAGGAATAAATTTCCTTCTACTTATGTCGAGGGCTTTCACGATCCCGAAGCAGTAAAAATTATGGAATACAAAGAGCTTGGAAAAACAGGCTTATTTGTAAGCAAATTATCTTTTGGCTCTGGCCCGCTCGGTTGTCATTACGGGTAAATTATTTATTATTTATTTGTATAAGTATTATATTTAATTATATGATTTTTAAATTATATTATTTCTAGCACGTATGACGAGGCCGATGCCATCGAAGCAGTACGTCAAGCAATAAAACAAGGTGTCAATTATATTGATACAGCACCATGGTATGGTCAAGGTCGATCCGAGGCAACACTCGGCAAGGTATAAAAATTTATTAGAAATATACCAGGTGTCCCATTTTAAAGGACCCACTCAAATATCTCATTGTCAGAAACACTGCGTTAAATCGAAAAATGTTTTCTACAAAAGTTGTAGGGTTTCGAGGGGGACATAACATAGTAATATTCATTTGACCTTGGGCGGCATCTCCAAGGTCAAGTGAAGGTGAGAATTTGAAGGTGAGAAGGTGAATTTTGAAGAAAATAAAAAAATGCTTCAGATAAAAGTTGTTCAAATTAATTAGTAGAAAAAGATGTTATAATAAAAAATATGGGTTTCCATTTAAAAAATTTATTCTCACCTTCACTTGACCTTGGAGACGCCGCCCAAGGTCATATGAATATTACTATGTTATGTCCTCCTCGAAACCCTACAACTTTTATGGGAAACATTTTTTGATTTAACGCAGTGTTTCTGAGATATTTGAGTCCTTTAAAATGGGACACCCGGTATATATTTTATATTGCAAAATTTTTTTATTGCCAACACATATATTTAATATGTTATTTCGCAAATTTATTGTAGGCATTAAAAGGAATTCCGCGAGAAGCTTATTATATCGCGACCAAAATTGGCAGATATGAGTTAGATTACGACAATATGTTTGATTTTACTGTTGAGAAAGCTAAGAAGAGCTTTAAAAAGAGTTTAGAGTTGTTGGGACTGGATTATGTCGATGTTATTCAGGTAAGAGATATTGTTTCGCGTCGAAATTGATAACGTTTATCTAAAAATCTATTTGTAAATTAATAAAAATAAAATATGTACACCTTGCAGGTTCACGATATCGAATTTGCACCCTCGTTAGATATAATTATCACGCAAACTTTGCCGGAACTATCAAAACAAGTAGCCGATGGAAAAGCCAGATATATAGGTATAACCGGATATCCAGTGTCCGTATTGAAAGAATGCATCGAAAAGAGTAATATAAATATATCCTGTGTCTTGAGTTATGCAAGACTCACTCTGATCGACGACAATTTATTAGAATATATACCATTCCTCAAGGTTTGTTATTTTCTTTATGCATTGTCGTTTTTTAATTATTTTCTACAATAAATTTGCAAAATAACATATTAAATGTATGTTCGGTAATGAAAACAATTTTGCAATATAAAATATATATATATTTCTAATAAATTTTTATACCTTGTCGAGTGTTGCCTCAAATCGACTTTGAATATCTAATGACACCTAATGATAAAATTTTTATTAACTCTTGTGTACTTTGTAGAAGCATAACATAGGCCTAATCAATGCTGCTGCACTATGTATGGGTCTTTTAACAAATGATGGTCCACCGAGCTGGCATCCAGCTTCTGACGAAACAAAGAAACAATGTGTGAATGCTGCACAATATTGCAAGGTCCGTTAATAACAAAGATATCAAATTAATTTGTTGCATAATTATTGCATATTGATACTTAAGATATTGTTTATTTAATATGTTATCAGTATATAACGCTGTTAAATTAATAAAATATACACAGGACCGTGACGTAGAGCTTTCCAAAATGGCAATATGGTATTCTATGCAATATACTAATGTGGACACCAACTTGATTGGAATACAAAACACAAAGCAATTACAGATGAATCTGGATATATTGCGAAACGGCATTACAGAAAAAGAGAAAACAATATTGCAAGAACTTCAAGAAAAGTAATACTCGTTAAACTTTTTTTTATTGCAACACATTCTGTATATTTTAGCCTATTATTTTAAACTAAAATAAAATTTATTCTAGGTTTCTATCAACAATAAAGAATCAACATTGGGAAGGTGAAGAAATCCAAATGTATCAGAAAGCTATAAAGAACAAAATGTGATACAAATATATTTCCACTTTTGGAATTCGAGTTTTATGGGGGAAAAGAAAAACATGTTCAACAGCATTTAGAATATCTAATAAATATTTCGTAAAAAAATAAAGCTTATTTTTTTGGTCAAACTATAAAATTAAAAAATACTAAATATATATCATTTTAACGTAAAGATCACTATTTAATTGCACTTTGCTTAACACATTACATACAGATGACAGATCTCGCTTTGTTGAAATTAAGTAGTTTTAACAGGACAACGATTTTTAACTACTAACATAAGTACTTAAAAAATATTTAATACAAAAATAGTTAACTACTGAGTAAAGTTAACGATAAAATGTCTGATCTGTAATGTGTTAACAGAAAACACAGTCCGATCAGTCTCATTTATTTTTTAAGAGAAACTTGTTGTCCTAATTAATATATTATTCATATTTATATAAGACACAACAGAACTCGTCCAATCAGTCTCATTCATTTTCTTAAGAATTGTTATTCTAATTAATATATTATTAATATTCATAATTAGTATTGATTTAAAAAATTGTTTTTAATCTGAGATAAGTAATCATCCTCACTAGGTTTAATTTGATATGTTAATTCATACATTAATATAGTTATATATGATCCTAGAATAGGTTTGTGATACATCTGTTCCAATTCAAATCCCTTTTTAAGGCACAGTTCTTTACCACCTTCCACATATTCGGAAGCTACTACATTAGCACAACTATATCCTGCTTCAATCGCAAATTGTACAGCAGTATTGAGCAAGCACGCTGCTATACCTTTCCTCTGGTATTGCTTATCCACACATAGTCTCTTTATCCACGCACATTTATCTAATCTATGACTTTTGGACAAACCAATAGTTCCCACAATCTTTTTGGCCTGCAAAGGAACGTCCTTGTTGGTTTGGAAATACTGTTGTTCTGTGAATACAGTATAATGAACTTCTTTAGGCTGTCTTGTCATTAAGTAAGGCTGAATAGCTTCAGCGACCCAGAAGCATGAGAAGGCATTCGACATATAGAGCCTATATAACAAAAATGTTAAAACGTCTTGGATATATCATCGTGGTATATCTTATTTAGATGTTGTAAGATCTACGTACGATACACTACCTTGGAATGTTAATCACTTCTTCATTAATCTCTGCTAGCTTTACAGCAAAGCCTATGTATGTGCTAGCATATACCAATATAACAATTATAGGTATAACCACAAGGCAAATGGTTAATGGCATTCCAAAGAAAATAAACATTATAGCAGAGAGTAAGATCATCAGTTGAAAGGTTATTTCCTTGAACAACATTCCACGAAACGTGGCACCCAAGGAAGACGTCACGCTCTTCTCAATTAATTCCTTGCAACTTATCTCATCGCCCGGCTTGAAGGCACGCACAATTACGATGTGACTCATTATCAAAAGGCACTTTTATGCCAAGACTTTTTTACTTTGAGAATGTACGTCTACTTTGAAATATATCCAGATATGTTTGTCAATTTATTATATATTTATAATAAATATATAATAATATATATAATATATATAATTTTTTTTTTGTATATTTATTTATTTATTATTTATTTATTATTATTGTTATGGCTATTCCTTTAACATGCTTTATCAACAACTAGCGGTCTTCAAACAAATCATTGCACATGCGTACGAGAAAACTACAGGGAACTGAAATATATCCACCAATAGAAACAGGGAATAGATACTGCTGCCTGTACTTTTGTATTGTGTGATGGGCTTAAAAACGTCGTGATCTGAATTACATACTCTAGGTTCTAGGTTATGATGCTATTGTATGCAAATTTTAATTTTCATCATGTAATATTTTTTTTTTAATTATAATTTAATGCAGTGTAACTCGCGTTTTTAAAATGTGCTAACATCCGAGAAGGTTGAGAATCAAATATTCTTTATCACTTTTACGCAAAAAATATTTGTCCTTTATAATATAAATTAGTGTATGTATACCGGGTGTCCCATTTTAAAGGACCCACTCAAATATCTCAGAAACACTGCGTTAAATCGAAAAATGTTTCCTACAAAAGTGAAGGTGAGAATGAATTTTTTAAATGGAAACCCATTTTTTATTATAACATCTTTTTCTACTAATTAATTTGAACAACTTTTATCTGAAGCATTTTTTTATTTTCCTAATATTTTTTCTTCTTTTCAAAATTCATTCTCACCTTCATTTGACCTTGGAGACGCCGCCCAAGGTCATATGAATATTACAATGTTATGTCCCCCTCGAAACCCTACAACTTTTGTAGGAAACATTTTTCGATTTAACGCAGTGTTTCTGACAATGAGATATTTGAGTGGGTCCTTTAAAATGGGACACCTGGTATATCAAGTATATTATATGTTTCAGCCTTACTTAATGATAAGACATCCTAAAGAAATTCATTATACTGTATTCGCAAAACAACAGTATTGCCAAGCCAACATGGAAGTTCCTTTACAGGTGAAAAAAATTGTGGGACTAGTATAACATATATACATATATATAATAAAGAAGCGATAATTGATAGTTGATAATTTTCATCATGCGTCACAAATTTGTAAAAAATCTGAACGTATCGAGTAAGTGCTAAAACTCTTTTTAATAATCCTTTTACGGGTATACTTTTGATTATATTTAGCTAAAATTATTGATTTTTGTATTAATTGCATTTTATCAAATTAATATTCTGAATGTCCCAAAATTTTAAAAAGGAAAAACAAAAAGAGGCTCAAATTTCAAGCCTACTGTGTTATATCAATCTATTTTACAATTATAATAATAATAATCTTGTGCAGGTATAAGAAAAGAGCAATGTTATACATTTAATGTGTCCGAAAGAAAAAGCACAATTTAATTAATTAAATTGGTTAAATTAATTTTATTTGAATATATATATATAAATATATAAATATATCAAACTATGTACTTACTGTGAATATTATATAGAAATGTTTTTTAATTTAGCAAATATATCTTTTAGTAAATTAATCATGCATTTAAGTCAATATTATTCATATGATGTATTATTATAATCTTATTACCATTTTTTGTAACAAATATATACGATATATATAACATTATATGATACAAGATATATAAATACTATAAATTCAGTAAATTATTAAGTTATTTCTCTGATATCAAAAAGTATGTTATATTAAAAGTAGTATATCACCCCCATAAAACACAAATTATTGGAAAATAATTAAAAAGTATATATTGAAATAATTATATTGAAAAGTAAATATTTTATTATCTAATATAGATATATATTTTCAGTCAAACATTCAATATGAAGAATGAGAGCGACATGTTTTTCTGAATTTCTTATAAATAATAAAAGATCGTAAATATTTTATATACTTTACACATACACACATACATATATATAAAAATATGTTTTATATATATAGTATATGTATAAAAACGTGTCAATTTACAATCAAAGATTTATATTGAACAATTTTTTACTTTTCTTGACACATTTCCCATTTATTCTCTATATATTGATATTTATTCTCAGTAATTTTATTAGTACTCACTTTAATAATTGGCCATGATCGCGTAGGATTCATTTGACGGAATTGTTGCACTGTCGACGAGATAAACTAACGATGGTCGCGCGGAGTTCACTTGACGAAACTGTCGTATTATCGGGCGCGACAAACCGTATCGATACGGTCGCGCGGAATTCACTCGACGGATTTGTCGCCTACCGGCGCGACGCGACAAAACCGTCTCTACGGTCGCGCGGAATTCACTTGACGGATTTGTCGCGCTATCGACGCGAAAACGATATTACCGTATAAAGCGACGATCGCCCGATACTTTTCTCGGCACTCCCGACATTACAAGTTCATTTGCAAGCAATATTTACTTTTGGCAACTAAATTTGAGCAGTTAATTCGATGAACACGTTTGATGCATGTCGTCGCATGTTTGCACCACCGACGCGATATATATATATACTGTATATGTGCAAATATAATACGATAATCGCCCGATGCACTTTTCCTCGGCACTCCCGAACTGCACATTTAGTCGCAAACACGATATTTGCTCTCAATAATTCGAAATCGTGTCTCGGATACGACTCAGAGATCAGAGACAAAGTGACTCCGTCTACTCTGATCTCAGCATCCTGTGATAATATACGACTATAACGTTCGCGACGTTAAATCACAGTGGTCAGTTCCTTTCCTGCGACGTTCGCGACACTTACGGACACTCGATCGCGACACTTATAACGCCCGATCGCGATTATATCCGCCACGACGAAGCTCCGCTGCCGCAGGTGATCGCGCGCGAAACGACTGCAGAGAACGGAAACGACCAAGTATCTCAACTTCCGCCCGGCGATATGCGCGGTTCAAACATGGCTGCCGCGCATGCGCATAGACATATTAAATATATAGGCCGGTATTCATAGTCGGTTCTTATATAGAATGTCTTAGGCCGGTATTCATAGTCCGTTCTTATTTCAAGACCGTCTTAAGTAATGTCTTAAGATGCAAATACGGCTCTGTGATTGGTTAATCACATCTTAAGACATTCTTAAATATAAGAACCGACTATGAATACCGGCCTTTAAGTACAATCTTACGCTGGGTCCACAATAGGTGATTTAAGCCCTAAGCCTTAAGAAATTGATCAATCGCAGTCAAGTATGAGGAGAAAACTCGACTGTGATTGGTCAATTTCTTAAGGCTTAGGGCTTAAATCACCTATTGTGGACCCAGCGTTAAGATGTGATTAACCAATCACAGAGCCGTATTTGCATCTTAAGACATTACTTAAGACGGTCTTGAAATAAGAACGGACTATGAATACCGGCCTATATTTAATATGTCTATGGACATGCGCGACGCGCATGATTTAAGTGCCAATTTTTATGAAAGGGGTGTAATTGCATTTGTCGAATTATCGAACGCAAGTGTGACGAATTATCGAACGTATCGATTTTCAGAATCGGATCACAGAAGCGACACAGAATAAGTAACGAAATTGAATCGGAATTTTGGCGCACAATCATTTGCAGCACGATCAAGTACTTATTTTGTCTGCCGAGTTATTGAGAATAAATATTGTTTGCAAGTAAAAACGTAGTATCGGGAGTGCCGAATCGTATACGTAAATATATATATACAGCACATCGGTAGTGCAAACGTACGATAGTTTTGTATGCGCGATCGTAACCTTAAATATTAAATAATCGTATAAGTAAATAAAATATCACGAGTAAATAAATGTTGTTTTTAAGTAAGTATAGTATCGGAAGTGCGGAAAAAAGTGTCGCGAGTAATATATCATCGTATTACGATGTGCGAACGTGTGTCATATAATATTCGTCCGTACGATTAATGTAGCTGCAAATGTTGTGTGATATTCTCCTTAAATACAAGTACGGTGAGTATTCAGTGTGTTAAACACTCAAACATATATATGTACATACAACGTACAAGTTATGTACATACGCATAATGAGGTTATTTTTTTATAACATGTTTCGAATATTATCATGTTCGACGTTTGATCTTTTAATAATTTCGGTCGATAATCAAGTTGCACGATTTTACCTACAGGTGCGTTTAGTACTTTCATAGATGGCGCCTCGTGTACTATCGCGTCGCCGCTTGTGCATTTCGCGCGAAATTGTTGCCGCGCTTTTTAATTACGCGCCCTTTTTAGTCACAACATGTCGGACGCGACGAGCCATCCGTATTTCGTGTTATTTATTCGCGTATATGGCGCGTTATAAGCGTCGGGAATGTTGTACCAAAGTGACGAGTGATGATTGTACGCGCGCGTGATATTAATTAGTCGTGTTTTTTTCGATCGGCAGGTATTTTCGCGAGTGAATATGCAGAATAACGGGACGACGAGGAGACGATGGATTCGGGCATCGGCAGCAGCGAGGTTCTCGGTGAGTTTAGTTACTGCACAGATAATTTTCTCTTATTTTTACCCTGAAAATCATGGGACAATATGGTAAGGAAAGAATTTTATGAGAATTTCTCTGATTAATATTTATCACAATAAAAAATAATATCTATTACAATAAAATATAAAATATATGTTTGATTAATTTTACTATGCAGTTTAGTAAAATTAATCGAACATGTTTTATATTTTATTGTGATATAAATATTATTATTATAGATATTATTATTATATAGATATTATTATTTTTATTGTGATAAAAATATTAATCAGAGAAATTCTCATAAAATTCTTTCCATACCATATTGTCCCACGATTATTATGATTTTCAGGGTAAATTCTAAGAGAAAATTCTTTCAGTGTGCACTTGCATAATTAATCATTTATTTTATTCGCAATGGTTTATTATTCTAATTAATAATTTATTATTTAATTCGAGATTTGGCCGTTCACGCATTTCCGGCACTGTATATAACGAAATAAATTTATATATATATTCCTACTTGAGATATACAAAAAATAATTATATATAGAACTATCTATATATATATAAAATTGTACATAAAATTTGTAATATTTTTGTTTATTACATATTAATGCAATAATAGCAACTTTATATTTTTACATAAATATCATAGCAAATTTCTATTAAAATTGTTCTCGCGCTTTTTCATTACCCATTCTTTATTTAACATGGACGCGATAAGCGATCTGCGTGTTTCGTATTGTTTATTCGTGTATAAGTGTCGAAAATGTTATATACCAAAGTGATTGTTGTACATTAATTAATTGTGTTTTTTTTTTCAATCGACAGGTATTCACATGAGTGAATCCAGAACTATGAGGAGATCAGCGGGATTCTCGGTGAGTTTAATTAATGCACTTGCATAATTAATCATTTGTTTTTTTCGCCATGATTTTCCATGATTCGCCATGATTCGCCATGATTGCGATTTATAATCTAATTCGAGATTTGGCCGTTTATGCATTTATGGCACAAATAATGTAATAAAGAATGAATTATATATTATATAAATTAATGCTACAGACGCCAGATATATACTAGAAAGATGGATAAAAATGTAGAATCTTTTAAAGAATGATCGTATGCGCGTGTTTTGCAAATATTTCATTTATTCTAATAAAAAATCATCACATCAGAATTGCATTATAACGGTGTACAAAGCTCGTTTTTCAATTCTACATACAATATTTCATTCATCTCGTTTGAATTAATTGCGGTATTTGTTCTGCAATATTCCCACCTGGTTGAGATATAAAAAAATAATTATATATACAGTACAATATATATACATATACAAATATAATTGTACACTGAGAGAATTTTCTCTTAGAATTTAAAATCATGGTAATCGTGAGACAATATGGTATAGAAAATTTTATAAGAATTTTTCTGATTAATATTTATCACAATAATAATGCAGTTTAGTAAAATTAATCAAATATGTTTTATATTTTATTGTGATAGATATTATTTTTATTGTGATAAATATTAATCAGAGAAATTCTCATAAAATTCTTTCCATATCATATTGTCCCATTTTATTACCATGATTTTCAGGGTAAATTCTAAAAGAAAGTTCTTTGTGTACATATAATTTATGGTATTTTTTATAAATATGAAATTTTTAATGTTTATGGTATTTTTGTTTACTATATATTAATGAAACAATAGCAACTTAATATTTTTAAATATGTAAATTTCATAACAAACTTCTATTAAAATTATATGTCGCATTTTTACCTGTGGCCTTTACGATCTTCGATCGTAAGTTTATTGAAAAGTATTACATTCATCTCTGGAATTGATGTACTATTTCCCTCTGTATTATTATCAAAGTGTTGATACGAAACAATGCCGGTGATTGATGTAGTATCTTCATGTAAAGTATCGAATTCTGCCGCCGCAATGTTATGAAACGTCATTCGTTCGTTTCTTTGTTTCGACAAGCTTAATAACATTTAAAACAACATTTTATTACGAACAAGTTAGCGCTGAATTAACTCGAATGGCACTCGAGGATTTATCTCTTTTAAATTATGCAATATCAATTATTTACATTGCATACATCAACAATACATCATACAATGTATGGATCCCGTGTTGAAACATGAATAATTTTAACATATTACATTTAAACATATTAAAATTAATATTCTTCATATTAATATTAGAATTGATGCTCGTTAAAATTAAATTTATGATAATTATAATATTTGATGCAGACTGTCAGTTAGATAAATATACATAAACTATTTTTATTTATAGATGGAATATTTTTTTTACTTACGTGCATTCAATCTTAAAAAGTGTTGTAGAATTGCCGAGGAAAATTTTGAAAAATAATACACCAGATGTTTTCGGCATATCTTCGGACAGCATCACTGATGCTCTAAGTGGTTGACCTAAAGTTTACGAGTTTTTTTAAAATTATGATTTGCAGAATATAATGTGAAATAATAATAATTATGTCGCAGTTATAATATTAATTTAGAATAATTAATTGTCTAAGCTTATTTTTTAATTTTTTTTTCTCTAAATTAATTTCTTTCTCTAAATAATTTTCTCTAAATTTATGTAATAAATTCTCAGTTAAAATATATAATTAATTAATATTGATCTTTTAACCGTCAATAATGTGCTTCAATATATATTTTCATTTTTTCAAGAAGATAATTCATTAATTTTTGTAGAGAAAAATTTAAAATATTATTAATTATAAAATATTATTCTTGCCAAATTATCGGCTTCAATAAAGAAATTCAACTATTGGTATATTCTATTACCGCAAAACGGTGTTTCAGCTCTGGTCGATAGATAATAGATTCCCAAGGGCCCATGATTAGCCGCGTAACCCATTTCTTGATTCCAATCGGTCGATTCCATAGGGAAACATGTTCCCTTAGCATAAGATATTCTTCCTTGTGGACAGGGCCATGCGATGAATTTACACATTTTGTTTTGCGAGCGTATGCTATCCACAAAGAGCTGCCAAGCTCTTATATGACTACATGCTATATTTCGATCTAACTCTTCTAAAATTAATAATTAAGAGAAATCAATAATTTATAACTTTATAAAAGCATACATACTTTAACAAGAAATAGATTAAATATAAGAGAGTGTGTGCAAAATAAATCTTTATTTATCTCAGGCCATTATTAATTAATATAATTTGTTCCATATATCTATGTCGATTTTATTGAGATATTCAAAAATATTGTTAATTTTTTAATATTAATATTAATATTTCAATATTTTAATATTAATATATTATTTTTAATATTAATATATATATATATTTTCAATATATATTAATAAAATTAACAATATTTTTGAATATCTCAATAAAATCGACGTAGATATATTTATATATTATTTTTGAAAACTGAATTTATTTAAAATCATTTTGACTTGGACACGACAAGTTTTGATCTGATCAAAATATTGTTAATAATATTTTTTTTTTAATTAAACATATTTAAACACACGTAATTAAATTAAACAAGTTAATATTTATCCACGCTTAGATTATTCAAAATTTGCACCTTTTAAATGACTGACCACCACCGAATTCTTAACATCGGTGCAACCAGGTTGCTCTCTGCCGCCATTGGGAAAGAAATCGATATGTCCGATTGGTTTAAGTAGGCCAAAGCCATCCGCGAAATCTTGAGAACCGTCGGTATGAATCACATCGACGAGATGAGCGTCAGTAGCATCCAATTTTCTCGACTTCTCTCGAAACAGATGATGCCTAAAGAATGGGGACGCTGGGTCGAGACCTGTTATGCGACCTAAAAGCAGATCCTTCCTTTTCAATACTTCCGAGGCGCAACCGGCCACATGTGCGCCAAGACTGAAACCGATCACATGAATGTCGGTAGGATTAATCCCCAAATTAATAGTGTCCAAAAGAATCAAAGCCAATTGTCGGCCGACCAGTTCGCTATTTGCCACTGCAGCCGCGTAAGTAGTGCCTGCTCCTCTCGTCCAATCCAAAATGACGACGTTTGCATCTTCCTGTATGAGAGAAGTTGAACGGAGTTTATTGAGAATGTTAATAATTCGGTGGTGCGATATGGCTTAAAGATTTTACAATTGTAAATCGAAAAAAAGATTGACGATGATCAGCGAGATAAATTAAACATTACTCTGTCGAGAAGCAGATTAACGCCAAGTATAGCGCCGATATCACTTCCACTGCCCTTATAACCGTGTATCAACACTTTGAGATGCTTGGTAACATTGAATCGCGAATGTACAATGGACCTCAAGTCATCACCGTACTGTAAAGGCTCTGGATTTTGTCGATCTACACGCGTATAGAGATAGAATCTAGTTTGAATCACACTAGGATGTTCAGGCGGTCGTTTTATCGATAAATGTTGCGGCGGATCCGCGAAGCAACCAACTAAATCTGAAATGTTTTACATATACTATAATATTTAGAATTAAATATTATATATACATATGTCTCTCTAAAATCTATATTACTCTATATCTAATATATTACTCAGAGGAATTATAATTCTATAATAAAAAGTTTATTTATTTTATTTTATAGTACTTGTATATTAAGAAAAAATAATTAAAAATGATATTTAAAGATATATAATTATTTGGAAAGAAAGAAAAGCTGAACTTTAGCATAGTTATCAAATTTAAATTCACTTTGTTCATATTAATATTCATATTTTATTAATCGTCATTGAAAATTCTAGACAAAAGTAAAATTTAGATTTTTTACCGTAGCAAACTTTAGATTTTTCCTCGCGAAAGATTGCAATCCGTCTCAACATAGAGCGATTTCGTGCCCCGCGAAGTTTGACTGTAAGAATAAGAACACATTATGTTGACGAGAAGTTCAATAACAAGATTTTAATTACGAAATTTAATCTGCATATTATTGTCCAACTAAAAATTTCATTCGTCTCGTCGCGACTTGCGACCCCACTTGTATTTTCCTTTCACTCAGAGCACCGTAAATTATTATTCGTACAATATTATTCACTTCAGTACGATTTACGCGCCGGTAGACTCAATATCTTGCACTCGCATAATTATATCAATTCAGTCTGTCACAATATCTATTGCATCATGTAATCAATGATAATAATCGCGTTGTAAAAGCGTGTCGCACGCAAATATAATTTTATAATTTGCAAAATAATAACGATTGCTACCTCTCCTCTGCAAATTATTGCGAATACTTATTTTGTGCATATGATGAATGTGTATATGGTGGTTTGTGACATTCATATAAGTTCTCTTTTAATATATTTTTAAACATATAATCGAGATATCTGAAGATTCTGGTTTTAGTTTTATTCATCCTATAATAATTATTTACAATTGCATAACAATTATGCCACTGAATCGACAATATTGCAAACCATAAGTACAATTATTTAAAGTTATTTAACTAAATAATGTGAAAATTTATAAATAGCACTGCATTTATATCACACACACATACACAGTATATTTTAGATATATATTTTATTTCAAAAATATATAAATACAATGAGAGAATTTTCTCTTAGAATTTACCTTGAAAATGATGGTAATTGTGGGACAATATGGTATGGAAAGAATTTTATGAGAATTTCTCTGATTAAAATGTTTATCACAATAAAAATAATAATATCTATTAAAATAAAATATGTAAAAAATAAAATATAAAATACTATGCAGTTTAGTAAAATTAATCAAACATGTTTTATATTTTATTGTAATAGATATTATTATTTTTATTGTGATAAATATTAATCAGAGAAATTCTCATAAAATTCTTTCCATACCATATTGTCCCACAATTACCATGATTTTCAGGGTAAATTCTAAGAGAAAATTCTCTTTGTGTATCCAAATAATAACTGATAAATGATGCAATATATATATATATATATATATATATATATAATTATATAATAAAATATAATCTCTGATTTTCACGCGAGAGAATTTGATCGTCTATTTATCATATCAATATAATAAGTACATTTGCACTCACCAGGCTGCAACTTTCCAGCAAATGATGTAGTAACGGCGATTATTAGTAAAGCGAAAAGAACGCGATGAAGAATGTTGACTGGCTGCATCTTGTCACTGGGTCGTCGACGCCTTGTGTCCTTCGCACAGGTCGCGTTGCATTCTTTTCCTCCCACCTCTTCCCACCTTCTCACCCAAACTTTATATCCTTCCTCTTCTTGTTCCTCTTCTTCCTTCACCGAAATGCTTCGCGTTTGTATCACGACAGACGCGCTTTTTGTTTTTCTTTGCCGTCAAACTCATCCAGGGGCGGGCTTTATCCAGCCGTAGAAAGCGTTACCTTCTATTAGCGGCCTTCTTTTTGCGCAACTGCCTTTCCGCTTGCCAGAGCCTAACGACTGCTCCAACATTTGCCTAACAATTTGGTCTCAACATCGACAAAGAAAATCGTTGTTCCGAATCGTTAATTTTTTTATTCCTTTTCAGACTTTTTCACATCAAATTTGTTTTTTGTCAAAATATCAGAATACTCAGATATCTTTACGTGTATATCAAAAGAAAATATAAATAAATGTCACACAAATATCACTATATACACATTCACCATATGCACAGAATAAGTATTTGCAATAATTGTATAAAGAGAGAGAGATTGAGAAAAAATTATGTAATACAATAACGTGGAACATCTTTTATTTATTTTATAATAATTTTTTTTAATAAACGTCCAAAACGAATCTGAACATTTGTCGATGGAAAATGCTTGATTGATGATCGTCTCTCGATTAATATTTGTCAACGATGTTAGTCGGTATGCGTCAGTACGCTTTCGCTGCAAATAACTACGACGTTCACCTTAATATGATGTAACTGTGTCATACCATCCTCCAGTGCAAACAGCAGAAATTGCGTACGCAGAGCTGAGCACGTGTCGATGCATCGCTTTCACTAAGTGAATTATACTATGTGTCCTCTCGCATAATATCCGACATCAAACAAATAGAAAACAAATTGATTTGCCCATTTACACAAAAGAAGTTGGTGTAAATATGTTGAGGCTGCAACTGTCTGTTTTACGTGAATATTTTGTTAATTGACATATAAGCTTATCATATAATTAACATGTAATCTCTATGAATTATGAAATGTTAGGAGAGAAACATAATGTGTTAAATCATTTTAGAAAACGTATACATACTAGTACAACGCGGAAATTGATTTAATTTCTAAATATCAATGCAACGACATATAAAGGCCGTTTTTCTTTCATTTAATTTACGTGTAAACCGATCGAGTGAGTTTCCCAATTATTCAAGTATTCAATTAAATTATATAAGTCAAATTAATATCTCTTACTCATTAAGAGTTTTGTTCATTTTTGTTTTCTGTCTTTGCATCAGTTTAAAGTATTGTGTAGAAATAATTCTTACTTTGTCCAAAAACAATTAATTGTATGACAAGTATAAAACAGCTATTTAAATCGACGATCAAATACTTCAATTTTTTAAATAATACATCGTATATATATATATATATATATATGTAAGTTATTAATAAATAAGTAAACTAGGAACTTTTTTATTATTTGTTCAATTATCAAGTTTCATTTTTTGCAATATTGCGAGAAACTTTTAATTCATAAAGACTGGCTAATTTTACTCTCTATTTCTCTCTTTTATCATAACATTTCAAGATCAATAATTTTTTTGTCATAACTGTATATATTATATATTACTGTAAACACAGTAATAAATTAATTATGCAATTATGCAATAACCATTAGATTTTGTAGTTTGTACACAGGGAATTTTCTCTTGAAATTTATCCTGAAAATCATAGTAATCGTGGGACATTATGGCATGGAAAGAATTTCTCTGATTAATATTTATCACAATAAATATAATAATGTCTATTACAATAAAATATAAAATATTTTTGATTAATTTTACTATGCAGTTTAGTAAAATTAATCAAACATGATTTATATTTTATTGCGATAGATATTATTATTTTTATTGTAATAAATATTAATCAGAGAAATTCTCCTAAAATTCTTTCCATATCATATTGTCTCAGGATTACCATGATTTTCAGGGTAAATTCTAAGAGAAAATTCTCTCTGATGTGTATTAACAATTATGAAGAACCGATTATGAAGGAAACACAGGCACTTACTTATAACATATTTATTTGTAATGTTTTATTAATATACTCCTTACCGTAGACATATATTTATATCGTATGGCAGCATATTATTATGATATTGTATAATATAGGTGTGAGGTGACTGACAGAACGATTCATTATTTCTCTTATTACTCTCCGCGGCCGAAGAACGACACATGCTTATTCATCGCTCATTCATACTCGTATTCACACATTCGCTTTTATAGTTATTCCATTCATTCTGCTACCATCGGTCTCTCTTTCGTCCCTTCCTCTCGCTTCGTCTCTCGCGAATCGACGAAATCGCTCAAAAAATTTATTGAGCTTTTTCTCTCGTCATTTTTTTTCATCCCATTGCGATCTCTCCCGTTTCACGCTTCGTCGATTCGTCTCGCGATTAACGCATTCGACTAATTAAATGCGTCGCGCGCGTCACACGCGCACCGACCGCACGTGCGAACCTTCTTGGTAATTATCGATCATCGTCTGCGCGATAATCGTTACGATAATAATTATGATATATAGTCTCGTTATATTACTCTCGCTCGTAACATTATCTCATACTTATCTCGCCTAGTTAAAATATCAATATACATTATAATATACTCTAGTAACGATAATGCAACGTCGTTAATTTATTATACTTTGCAACTTAGAAAAATAGTCCTGGCTAGAGTAGCCGCGGCCGCGTCGCGTGCGCTTTCCCGCGCGATCGATTAAAAGCGGTCGACATTACTACGTGCATGTGTACATTCGACATATACTCTACATATATATATGTATATTTATCTATATATATATATATTTTTTTTTTATCTTTCTCTAATCCGGGGCTTTTTCGCGGTCCGTCCGGATCCACCTATGAGAAATATTCGAGAGGATTATCTAATTGACTAAATCAGTCGATCGAAATCGCAAGGTTCTAGATCGATCGCTCGTTTCCGAGATACGGAGGAATCACCTCCAAAGGGTTATCTATGAATTCTATCGATTCCTTCATCCATTTCGCATAGGTGATCGACGAGTATATTTTCGAACAAACGCGCAGCTTCGAGCACACAGTGAAAAATCAGTACATATTTCATTATTTTTATATGTCGCGTTTTATAAATCTTTAATTTCTCGTTCAGAACCAAAGTGGGTTTGTAGAATTTTGACGATTTATATAATTAATACATTTATTCTTTTGATACATTATTATCATTATTTTTTATTTTATAATAAAGTGTAAATTTAGAAAAATCACGTAAAATCATTTAATAAAAAGAAAATTCCAAGTTTCTAAAGTTTATTTTGTTTTTTCGTGTTTAACGTCAAAATTATCAATTCTGTCTATTATCTATCAATTGGGCACCAATAAAAATTTCAATCTCATAGTTGAACAGAATTATTGACATATAGTTGACATTACAGCGCGCGTTGTTTTATTGAGAATAGCGATAAATTAATAATTCCCGCGATTATCATTTTGTGCTTGCTTCCCGATCGCGGATGACTCGACGCGGTCGCGATGCAATAAAATCTATAGAAACAATTAACGGAACAACGGTAGTATTACCCCTTTGAAATTGTTTCACGCTCTACTATATCTACTGTTGATTCTTTTGTTTATAATCGGTTATAACGAAGCGCTTGCTCGCGCATCGTTGACTCGCGTGTCGAATTGACTGGCGCGAACCTAGTACCGATTCTTTAAAGCGTCGCTTAATTAGCGACGGATTAAGCGAAACCGGAGTCCTATATACGTATATCATCTCTCACATCGATATACTCGACAAAGCTCATTCGAAGTTAACAATCGAGAAAAATCTCGTTCAAGCATTCGAAAAAAATTGCGACGGTTTAATTTTCCCGATTGAGAATAAACGATCCATTTCTCTAATTGCAACTAAAATCCAGCGATTTATTTTCGCATTCCTCAAATTTAACAAACCTAATAACAATGGAACATTTAATGCTAAATTTCGTTTAAAACGAAACTTACTATTCGGCGCATCGCGCGATTACCGAATTCACAAGACACTTAACAAATCTTGTCCCAATTTTTCGTCAAACTTTGACCTAATTATCAACGAATTGTAATTGTCTCTAAAGATTAATTTTTGTATTGCAAAAAATTTTTTTTGGTGTTAAAGTCAACTTGTATTCACACACTGCGCTCTCTTGCACTTTCTTAAGGTGCGTTCAGCTTTAACAATCTTTTTATGAGATATCATTTATCATTCCTTTTCTTCGTTAAAAAGAAAATGCTGACAAAGATTGTGACTCAATTTTAATTTCAATCTAATTATAAGTAAAATTAAAACAAATAATTTTATTAATATAATTTTATTAATATTATAATTACGTTTAATTTATATTATTGTTTTCCATCGTAAGAGGGAATTTCAATTAATATTTCAAAGATTGAAGAAATTCATCAATTACTTTTAAAATTAAAAAATATTATACAAATTATAAAATTATATAAAATGACACTTGCTATGTCATAGATTTTTGTTATACTTTATCGCGCATCAATTTTTCATGTATATATTTGCAATTTATCCGATTGAGATTTTTAAGAAGGGTCAAAATTTACAAAAGTTACGCTCGTGTTAAGGCTGAACGCATAATTTACAATTGACGCAATTTGTATCTCCGACACATATTTTCACGCATTCGTATACGCACAACACGCAATCGTTCCTCGTTCTTCATATATTGAGTTTTTCGTATTTTATCTTTCATGTATCATCGGTTCGCATAAGCGGCCAATGGTCGGGCATGAGACACGCGGCGACGCATCCTCGCAATTATAACACTAATATACCGACACGCTACTATATTTTTTTTTCGTTTACTCTTAAATATACATCTACTTGCTTGATATAGCGATCAACGATAGTCGTTCCTTTTTTTCATCTGTTTTACTATATGATTCTTCGTTCGCCCAAGCCTTTCTTGCTTTTTCAGCCGTTCAAATATTGTATCTTTGTCTTTTCTCTTTCTTCTCTCTTTCTTACTCTCCATTTCTTCCCTCTTTTTATATACTTTAATGCTGCAGTTTCGATTAGAGAATAGGATTAGAGAGGAGATCCAAGTAAAATCATTAAATGCTGTCAATAATATTTATCTAACAATAAGTCGCGGTGATAGTTCTTGATTACTGCATAAATACTGATAGATATATTTGTCCGCGTCGTTTACGTTGCATCATCAACTTCTCGTCTGTCTTTTTATTCTCTTTCTTGTTTTTAGTCTTCGCCTTTTTATTTATATCTTGCTCGTATCTTTTTTTATATTTATATATTTATATTTGTATACCTCTCTCTCTCTCTCTCTTTTACTTTTTTTCCTTCCGTTGCATCTACATCTGCATTTCGTTTCTCTTTTATTTTCTTCTTTCTGACTTTTGTCTTTCTGTCATAAATATATTTTTAGACTTAGAATTTTCAATTCACAGAAGCTGTGCACAGTTTTGCTTTTTTCGTATGTATATTTCTTTTGTTCTCCTATTTTTTTCTCCTTTTTTTCTTTTTCTTTCACAATTACTCTTTTATTCCTCATCTGTTTCGCATTCTCGCATCAGATGCATTCTTTTCCTTTCGCTCTTTCAATGTACATTAACAACTATAGTTATTTTGTTTCGTAGACGTCGATTACTCGCCGATTATTATAACTAATTTAAATTGATTTTTCTGGTTACAATCCTGGATAGCACGTAAAATCTTTGTATTCCATTTTTATAACTGAAATTATAATAGCAAGTTTACATATTCGATATAAGACAACTGTAATATTTATATTATTATTCGAAAATTTAATATATTGCAAGCAATATATATAAATTAATTTATCTCTTTCTTTTTATATAATTAATTAAATTTATCCTAACTTTCCGTAATATAATTTTGCGATTATATTATGATTAAAATTATATAAGAAATATATATATATCTTTAATTTTCAGAATGTTTAACAATATAGAAAATAATTTTAATTTCCGATATTTCTCTGATATTTATTGCATTATTATACTTAGGCTACTTTTAATTTTGGTCAATTTTTATTTTCTGTTATATTTGCACGGTGAAAAAAATTGAATTATAAGTATGCTAATAGGAAGAATCGATTGAAAATAATTGTATACCTTCGACGGTAATTAACGTTTTCGCAAATCCTCTTTCAGTAGTCGTGTATGATACATTTAATAACTGTGGTTGCCCATTCGCACTATATCTTCAAGTTTCGACTAACAGAGAGTTTACAGGCTTCGTCCCTAAGCACTAGAGTAATCAATCTCTCACCCCTCTTTCCTCTTCGCGCGATAATGATCGATAATGATATAGTTTGCAATGATATAGTATGTCTGCGGGAGAACGAATGCGTCTCTGTATTCACGCTTGTTTTATGCGGATAAACGATGCGGCGATTTATAGAAGCGGAAGAAGTTTACAAAAATGATTGCTATGAAACGCGTGATCGTGTTTGCGTGACGTTCGCGAACATGATCGCGAAACAAGCAATGCACACAAGAATAATTATCGTTAATCGCGCGAAGATGACGCTCGTCGTCCTCGCAGAACGCCGAACGAATTATTTTTCTACATTTTCCTTGCTTTCGCGTCTTTTTTTATATGAAAACTGGAAGAAGTAGGTGAACTTGGGTCGTCCAAATGATTACATGTTCGATTTTATCACTTAAATTGGAAGTCGCAGATTTGTGCAAGCTACGTGCTGAATGAAGCGCGATATGAAAACGAAGACAGTGTCAAGTTGAATGCTTTAAAATGTTATTTGTACTGGTTTGATTCAAGTCCAATCAAATCGCAATTTTGCGTCACGAGAGTACGTGAGAATTCGGTCGTGGCATTATAATTTCTGTGTCACTCTTGATTCTGAATGATATTTATTGTAAAATTTTATAATCGCTGAGTCGATGTGCAAAAAGATATTCCTTAATAGAAAGAAATGTTTTTAAATATATTAAGAGTAATTATTTTTATCATCGAAGATTTGGACAGTAATTTCTTGAGAAATTTTCTTTGATATTTAATGATATCATTATAATAATATTTTTCATGCACAAGATATTTTTATACATGAAAAGCTGAGCGAGTATCAGTTAAATTGTTGTTTTGCACATCACGCCTACATCTTATTGTTAGTTATTAATAGGTATGTCAGAAAGATGAAAGAGAATGAAGTGATGTCATGTAGTAGAGAAAAAAAAAAATGATACAAGAGATACAATACGTGCTTCCCGTGCTTTGTCTATAGGTCGAAGCTGCGACTAATCCTAAAAGCGTGTTTCATCGTTCGTCTCGATTGTACGAAACGCAATTCACTCCCCTAACAGATAATACACAGTGTTGTGAGGCCCATTTTGTTTATATTTGTGTTTCACCCCTAACCCACTTTGCTCCATCTTCACAACTCTAAATACAATCCGCAAATTTTCTGTCGTGTTCGTAGGCCCGTCTCTTCCTTTTTGTTGAGAAACGAAAATCATTTCTCTTCTTTGTTTACCTATGATATGTAGGACGATGAAAGCTTTAGGGTAATTAGCCCTATGATCTAGTGATGCTCTTATTCGATGAAGAGTGGAAACGATCAGACATACGATCCATTCGATAATTTCATTCTCATATCAATCGTGAGAAAAATCTTGAAAAACGCTACTTGAAACATGAATGATTTCATAAAGTTCAAGTTCTAATTTCGTCAACGAATCTTAGTATAAAATTCTAGTTTCGAATTTTTGAAAAAAATTTTAAAAATATTGTGTAAATATTGTACGTGTTATCATGTTGTTTGTGTCGATGTGTGTGTAATTTAATATATTTGATAGATAGTAAAATTCCAGTTTCTCATAAGTATAAAAGACTTATTATATGCACACCCTGTAATTTTATCAAATAATTTTACTTATATTATTCAAAAACTTTTAAAATAAGACAAAGTATAAAATGGCGTAAAAAACGTCGTATTTTATGAATTGTGTACTGACTGAAAAAAAAAACTTGAAGAATTCATTAATACTTTTATAATTATCATTGTAATTATTCATTCGAAGCAGCGTTTAATCATCTTCCTCTCGATATTATTCACAATTATCTACAACTCGCACGCATTTTGTCTAAGTAAGTAAATATAATACATCCTGGGTGGGATATGTGTTCAGAGCGATTTCGAATGATATTACATATTTCGATAAGTACACGGGAAAAGCTACGGTCGAAAATACATGTATATGTACATGTGACCATGTACATGACGTGTATGTTTATGCGTGTATGCGTGTATGTGCTTGTGCGTGTTCCGCTTCTTCCCTAAAGCGCGATTAACATGAATATCTCGTTCATGTGATAAATAAAACGTAATTCATTATTTACAAGCAGCGTCTCCGCCTCCCTCTTCGACTTTCTTCACTTAATATGATTTTAATCTTTCTTGTGTTCGGGAAACTCTCTCGAGAACAGCGCGTTTTTCACGATTATTTAAATTATTATTATTATTATCTCTTTCGTTATTATGTACAGCGCATCTCGTTGCTTGAATATTCTTCTTTTCGAAGAAGAAGCGCATCTTAGCTTTTCTCAACATTGCAGCTCGAAATCGAGAGAAATTTCGCACGATGTGGTGAAAACGACATTCTTCCATTTCTCGGCCTAACTACAAACCGGATCTTCTTAAAATTTTAATTGGGAAAAATTTGAAAAAAAAAAATTATATTCTAAATATTAAAGATACTAAACTGCATAATACTCTAGTAATATTAAAATATATAATTACTAATTACTAATTATAAAAAATAGAAATAAATATTGTAATTTGACGTTTAAATATTAATATTTTTCCGTAAAAGAGCTGCTTGTTTTATATGACGATAGAGCTGATTAAAAATCCACATTTGCCAAACGGTGTAACTTTGAAAATATTACATTTAACAAAGAAGCATAAAAATTAGCTGTCAGATACAGCGTCTTCACCACCGAAATCTTTCGCATCAGATTGAGCATGATTACGTCGACGATGAGACGGAATGACTACGCTTATTTTGTTAACATATACCGACTATCAGCTATTATTATCTGTTCAGGGTTATTGAGCACCAAAAGGAATGACAGTACATTATTACTCTCTGTTTTCTCTTCACTTTTCCGGCGACTATTTACATACTAACACTCTGCACATACCGTGTCGCGATCGGTCACTCGAGGAATTCGACTCTTCCGCGATCTTTTCGCGCGATCTCTTCGGAAAAGATTCTCCGCGGATTGCCTGGTATCCGGAAAGACGAAGGAAGAGCAACGTAAATCGTCAAGCTGAGCTGAAAATTATTTCGAGATTTTTTTTCAAACGCCGCGCCCTGTCGATCGCTCTGTAATTACGAAATCGCGGAGGCACCGGCGAGTACGCTCGAGTTTTTCTGATCTGAATCCGATCGTCGTTTTTTTAGCTTAAATTATGCATGGGATTCCTCGATGATACCATCGTCATTATCTTAAACGAAGGATACGCGATATAATGGTCTTTGCAAAATACTTTTTTTCCCATCAGCTAAACTAAGCGTTCGACCGCATTCGCGATCGATCCATCCGTATATACGCTGATTTAATTAACTTCTTTTCACTAAAATTCGTTCTCGCCTTTTCGATCTAAGCAATTCAATCTACGGTATTCATCAATCATCGGTGATTGATAGATGGTCTTCATCAAGGATCGATCGCCGATGCGGATGTTGTCAATCTCGTAAAGATTCGAGGACTTTGAGAAACAGCTAAAACTATATATATATATATAGTATATAAGTATTAATTGTAGAAAGTTCGATAATTATGATTCATTTACGTACGAAATTTATGCTGTCGGAGCGCGGAAGAAAAACCGATGCGCCCCGCTACGTTCTGCTTCTAACTTATAGAAAAATTATGGAAACATTTTTACTTTTTCTTTCTTTCTTTCCCTATCTCTCTTTTTTTTTTAGAAACGTTTCAGTATGACAAACGTGGTCCATCGTATATATATTTATATGTTAGTGCTAAGATTCGATGATCCATAAAACTTGTATTCACGATTTGATATAAATGTTTGAAAATTTCTTATATGTAATTCTTAATATTGCATACGATAATTTAATATACAAATAAAGTACGCAATAGTGTTGATATATCAAGCTTAAAAACATGTGAAAAATATTTGTGCGTTCTCACAGCTGTGCCTCTCATAGTTACAATCGATTTGCTTGGTCAAAAATTTTTCGTTTTAAACATGTAAATTAATATAGTTTTTTTTTAATTAGGTGCCGCGAATATAAATATATTAATTGATCATTGAAATTAAAACAAAGTAATAAATAAAATATATGTTTCGTGTTATTATAAAGAGATTTAGTTAACACATTTTGGAAATATCAAGTTTTAGAAAGATATATAAATACTCTAAAAAGTTTCAATTATTATTGATAAAAATATTTTTTATTATAAATTGTTAGTTTAGCGCAAATTTAAAAAATCTACATATCAAGCCTCTTTATATAAATGTCTCGAGTAAAGACGAGATAAATTCTAAAATCGAGAATACAAGCATTTGAATCTGTTTAACGCGAATTCCCTCACAATAATAATAATTCATTGATTAAAATAAAATGCGATTGCATGAGAGAATCAGGTAATGTGTGAGCACGTAAAAAATTATATTTTTATATAAACATTACGCCTCTAGTTCATTTACTGCCCGACATTTTTTTCTCATGTAATTATTCATTTTCGATATTTTCATCATTTTGCAATTATATAATTATAAGTAAGTCCTTGCGAATTTTTAACGTGGCTCTCGAGCGTCTTTAACTGACTCTTTTCTGTCCCCGCAAATTTTGTTGTATCTTTTCGAATTTTCCATCTATGTAACTCGATTCTTTCAGATGTTCTCCTATATATTTTATAAATCTGACTTTGCGAATCGTGAATCTGAGTTCGTAATGAGTCATCAATAATGCGCGATCAAAATACTATTTGTTTTCTTTTTTTTTCTGTTTTTTTTTTGTCTTTTGGTATCTTTTGGTATCGCGGGGAAGGAGATATAAAGAAAGAAAAGAAAAATTAGGGGGGGGGGATCAATTGTGGAAAAGTCGAGAGCATAAATTATATTGCATCTGTGGCTTATTTTGCTCGTTCGCTTAGCTCGATTCGACCAAGGGATTATCCTTGCCAAGCGATGCGAGAAAACTTTTGAAGGACGTCGCGTAACGTCCAGTTTATAGCGCACGAAAATAGAGATGAAATTATTATTGCGGATACGGGATGCACGACGATCCCAATGAATAATAACATTCTTTAACCAGCTTCCACTTTCGTCAATCCTTCGACTAGCTACTGTCACGTTTTCTTCTCATTAAAAAGAGAAACTGACGATGCGAAAAATTGCATGTGTGTTTGTCAAGATTTTATAATATTGTGATATTCAATACTTGTAAGTTTGTTAAATATCTAATTATCTTATTTTTAAATATTTTGGGATATTCTTAGATACGCAAATGTTCTGCAAGATCCAAAAATATGAATATCCCTGGATGTATTTAGATATCTAGTATTTAGATACCTTCGTATATAGAAATGCGCGATTTTAGAATCTCCCAAGTGCGTAATAATTATTTAATAGGGACTAAACGTGATTTTCTCCGCCGTCGAAGGATTTTAATTTATGATTTCGGACAAGAAACCCGCACTTTTTTTAGCGGAAGAAACTGACTTGAATTAACTGACCATATTCTGGACTTCCTCGCGATCGACACGTATCGCGGCTCGCTAATAGTCTTGGTTAATAGATATATATATGTATATGTATGTACGTAAGTATAGGTATAACAACAGTCAATTATATAAAATTGCGGCAGTGTGCTTTCACGTATAAGTTAAGTTAATCTTGCTCCCATACACACACACACACTCTCTCTCTCTCTCTTTCTATCTCTCTATCTCTCTTTTTTCGCGGCATAATTGATTTATTACTAGAATCAGGACGGCGAGAAATACTGGATACCGTCTTAATAAGTTTATCTGTCTCTTCTTTACGATATACATATAATTAGTCAGTTATATCAAAAAGCATGAAATTATGTGGATCATGTTAAACTTATTTTAGAATATATGAAGCCTAAAACGCAAATAATGCAAATTACAAATTATTTGTGGACACTGTCTCTTGGTTCTATTTATGAAATAATCTATATAATTTATATTATAGATCAATACATCTATTTTTTGTTAAGAAATTGAGAAAGTAATCTTTCGATAGACAAACGGTGGTAATTTTTTGCGTTTTTGTTTTATTCAATATGATTATTCAATTCCTCTACGAACAAGTAGAGATGATAGGAACTATGTGACATCTCAGTCTGATGAATCAATATAATTTAAAAATACAATTAATGCAAAAACGAATAATCGATATGATATAATAATACAAATAATTACGTTAGAATAAAATTATAATAAAATTTTACATTACGATTTATAATTATAGAATTTGTCATCTGGACACAAATTGAAAAGTTGGGACATAGAGCATTCAAAAATTTGCAGCAACCAACTTCACAAATAATTATATATCTAAGTATTTAAATTTATTTATGAATATACATATATTTCATTAGATCTCTGCAAATAAAAGTTAAAAGATAATTTATAATGAAAATGTAATATCAGCATTAAACAAGCATATTTTTGTTGGAACAAAGAAAGAGAAATAATGAATCGAGAATAGATTGGTTTGCGAATTCTACTTCTACGTAGAGTTAAGGAAACTTTCATCTACTATCTTGAAAAAAAAAGCTATTTCGGTACCCGGCATTTCCTCGCACACGCACATCGAACGACAGTCACACGATCTGGGACTGGATAAGATAACTAGGATTACAGCGAATCATATAATATATATATATATATATGTATATATACATATTACACTCAACTATACAATTAGTCTCAATTTCGCGGCTACTTTCCCTCCCGTCTTTCTTAAATATTCCGCGCGGTAACACTAACTGTGCGAAAAGAAGAGAGAGTACAGATGTATTTATATATCTATTTATACGTGCGTGTTTATACAGATTACAGTGCATCTTTTTTTATGTTTGCGAACCAAACCACGAGTAATCGCGAGATCGAACAACGGTAAATGACGGCGATGGCGATGCGTTACAGTGATAAATTAATTATGGCGATGACAGGCAATCGCGATCCGCTCGTGGCTTCATTCTGAATTCGTAGTGCGAATCTCATCTCGTCGCCAAATTGTTCTCAACAAGGGCGACATTTGCGTGTCTACGTTTAATCTTCCCTTCTCCTTTGTCTGTTCTTCTTTAAAATCGTTTGTTATATTTTTATATTAGAACTATTCGCACATCTCTGCTCTTTCTCTCCCTCTCTCTCTCTCTCTCTTTCATTCTTTTTCATTCGCACTTTTTCTTTCGCGCGATCATCATTTTACGGCTTTAGACGTATAATAATACTGGCTATTTTTTACTCGTTTTTACGTTTTCCTTTTAAAAGTATAGTTAATTAATCGTAGCATTTCTTTGTTTACTCGTAATTATTATCATTTTCGGTCAGTTTCTCTCGCGGTAATTCTTTCTCCCATTCTTTCTCCTTCTACGTTTTCAATCCACGATCCAATCTCGGACAATCAATCGACACGATATTGATACAATAGCCAGTTGATTATCCGATATACCCTTGATGCAAACATGTCCAAACGATTCCTATACGTTCTATTGTCGACATGTTGAAACACCGTCGTGTGCCTTCTCGCACTCCCTCTTTCCCAACGCATATATATAACATCTTTATATGTATATTATGTATATCGTCTAGTTTAGTTGTTTGTTTATTTGTTTGTTTGTCGATTTGTTTGTTCATGTATCTTTTTGTTTTTGTATACGAGAGCTAGCTAACGCTACAAGTAATAGTTTTTTATCAAAAGCACACGTAATATCGTGACTAGTCTACGTATGTATATATAATATGTATATATAGTATATATTTCGCATATAAACTGATTATTATGTATGCCACGTGCGCATCCTCGTTGACCGACTCGCTCGCTTAAGTTCTGTGTGTTGTGTATCGATTGTGTGTCATGTTGATGATAGTGAGATGCCGACGATGACGATCGCGGAGGGACAACCTTGTCCCTGCCTCTTCTTCTTCTTCCCCTCCACCTTCTTCCTTCCTCATCTTTATGCAATCTCCCGGAAAAGAGCATCGAGGGCAAGGTGTAAATGCGATGCATTTATTTGCAATCCATCTCCATCTGCTTTGAGAGATCATGACTCGAAAAGCCATTACTCGAAGAAATTTCCATAATGTGTGGAGGACTGACGTGTTCGGTTGTTGAAATTGCTTTCCCAGTAGCCACTTTCTAATATAGTGAATACCCTCTTCAACTTACGGAACTTGTTTTATCATTACGGTCCCGGCTATTGTTGCCTCTGGCAGAACGAATATCGGTGTCTCTGTTTTTCTATGAATAGGTAACAGTCGTAGCACCTGTATCTCTTCATTTGATAGCTTCTCAATAATGTGTTATCGCGTTTCACATATATATTTAACTATATAAATCTTCATACTTAATCTTTTTATTATGAAACTCAATTTTGATTAAAAAAACAAGACGTAACATTCAAGGGAAAAAATTTAATCGCTAGTTTTAATTTCGCTATATAGCAATTCTTCAGCATAATCTCGCTATGCCGACTAAATAAGATCATCTTCTGTACTTCTTTTTTTTTTTGTTCCCTTTTCGTTTAACTTTAACAAATCCTTCTCTCGCAACCATGCCCAACACAATTGACTAAAATCAATTAATCGCGATAGCTCTCGATCTAAGATTCTTACGAATCGACACTCGAATATTAGCACCGTGCAACACAGATCGAGAAGATTTGCGTCCGAAGACTTTTCTTCACTTTGACATGTTTCCCACATCTCGTATCTATAAAACTAAGCGATTAATCCGAGAACAATTACAGGACGATCTTATATGAAATTAACGAGTAATCTATTTCGTGCACAATTCCGCGTTTTAATTTTCTGGGTCGATCGACCTATTCTTTGGCTTGTACGTCCAGCCTCGATAGACGAAGCAATAGTACGTACAAAGCGCACGAAGCAGTTCTCGACCTCCGACGTATACGTTCGTTCGCGAAAAGTCGTCTCCTCTCGCAGCTTCTTCGTTACTCACTGCGTTCATCGCTCGCGTGGTGTCAGCGATTAATGCGTTTTAGGTATATGCTGATGTCGATCGTCGTCGCTCGCCTCGACGTCGCCTTCGACGCCCTTCTCGCCCTCTTCGGGATGATGGGGATTGCCTTCTTCGGTGTCGACGCTGCTCGTCGGCGTTATCTGCTCGACGCCGGCACCGGCGCCGCCGCCGATACTAATTCCGCCCGACGCGCTCGACGTCGTCGTCGTCGTCGTCGTCGTCGTCTCGTCGCTCTTTTCGTATCCTAAATTGCCCAGGAGGCCCTTGTTAATCGGCTCCGGCGAGGGCTCTGACTCCTCGCTGCTAGGTGAACCGGGAGACGAGACAATCACCTGCGCGTACAAAATGGACCCACCGTCAAGGTGTGTCGATTAGTTGCGCACGAGGCCGGAATTCCGGCTGTATTTGTACACGAAATTGATCAGATGATGTTTTTCAAAACTTCGATAACATTTTTTTATACATCATACATTTTATATTTTATATATGTATATTATAAAACAATGGAAAGACAACGTTTTTTTATAGCTTATATATTATCAGAAAGAGTAAATATTTTAATATATAAAATAATGCTATTGCATAATTTTTTGAAATTTTCTCGAAACATTTGACCAATTTCGCGAATCGCTGTAAGATATTCTCTGATATTTTACGAATAGATAGTTTCCAATGTTAAGCTCGTTACAATGCATACAAAAGTTGTATTTCTTATAAATATTATGCAATTTATATTATGAAAGAAATCTGATATGTATTTTCAGAAGTTCTTTAATATTTATGCAAAATTCCTATTTTTAAATCGATTCTGCATAATTTTCGCGGATACCAGAGAGTCGTGGAAGTGAATATAACTGTGAACATACGTAGAAATATGTGCTACATTAATATAAAAAAGTATTTACAATATTCGGTACATGTCGGTAACATTTAGATTGCATAAAATGTGATGGCATGAAGGTAGAATGAGAGTTACATGAATGATACGTTTCTCTGATATCTGAATCGGGCCATGCATGTGACAACGAACTAAAGTAGCGGATGTACATGATAATGAAAACGATAATAACGATGATACCTGTGCAAGAAGCGGCGTCTCTGTGCTGTCAGCGGTTTGGTAGAGCCGGCAATTTGCGCTTGCTCTGAAGAATACGTGCCCAAACGAAAAAAGATAAAGAAGACAACGTAAATTGTTATTATAATAGGAATGACGTCGAAACTATATACACAAAACGGAAATCATCATGACCTAGTATTTTGTATATACATATGAATATGAAAGATACAGAAATGACATCGAGACATGCACGAAGGCATTTCACATAAATAATACGTATATATATGAACATGATAAACTGTGAAACTTATGTCGCGAGATATGATGAATAATGGTAATGATAATGAATGGCAATCGTAAATCATTTCGGCTAACAGTGGTTTTCAAAGTACAGAGATTAATCTTTTTCCAAAGGATAATTTTTTCAAGAATAAATCTTCCAAATTACATATTTTTCGAAACACTACATACCAAAATGCTTGCGAGAGTTTGTTATAAATAAAAGTTCTCTGATCAAAATCTTGTCACGAATGAGAACACTTGATGTGATTTGATGAACATATAAGCAGGGCGAGTAAATGATGACTAAATAGCATAGATTCGATTTCATATATAGAAGCGTATCGCGCGATTGAGGTTGCTTGCAAAGCGAACAAAGAAGAAATAGAATCAGTAGCTTTGCCTACCATGCTGTTCACAATTGTTTCAATGCATAGAATACGAAGATAAGCGAGAATAAAGGAAACTGAGTATACACGTTTAGAATATCTGACAGACATATTCTCGATTGATTTTTCTAGTTGCAAAATTTTGGATTGCTTGAGGAGAGATTTACGCAAATATATAAATTCATAGAAACTAGAAAAATCAATGTTTTTAACCCTAAACAGTGTAAAGTATATTACTTACGTAAAAATGTTGAAGGTTGACACTCTCTCTTTCTCTGTCTCTCTGACCCGATATATTATTATACTCGACTTATAATAAATATTTATTTGTCACATATTCTTTAAATCTTTAAAAATTAAAAAAAAATCTGTATTTTTTTACATTATAAATTTACTTAAAAATTTTTATAAAAAGTTAAAATATAATATATAATATAGTTGTAATTTAATAAATAAAGTAATAGAATAATTTACAATTGAGAAGAACAGAGCCTGCTCGTACTGTTTAGGGTTATAACATTCTCTTGATAATAAATTCGACTCGAATCGTGCGAGAGATGCACGAAAAATGACGGACTCACCTGACGAGGTTTGACCGGCGGTGGAGGACGAATGGAGGGTCCGAGGACTGCGGCTGCCGTAGTTTGGGGTTGATGATGAAGTGAGGGTGGCTGCTGCCAAGGCAGCCCTGTGCGCCCCAATGTTCCCTGTAGTTGCGCCTGCAGCTGTTGTTGCACCAATTGCTGCGCCTGCTGCAGATGCTGCTGACTGCTGCTGCGCTCGACTGCTGGCATAACTCGAGGAAGTGTTGAACCGACTGAAGAAGTCTTCCGAACTGTCTGTGAAATTAGCTACTGATTACTCGGCTTTTAGCTCATGTTTTATTCTTAATGCATGTCACTACGCATATGTAACGCTTATAAAAACGTTATTAATTTTTTTCCTTCGTGTTGTTGCGCAGCGTTTTAAGTCTCGAAATGTCAAAATTAATGAAATTAAATTAAAAAGTAAACTCTTTAAGGAGATATGTTAAAAACAAGTACATTACCTGACTTGACCGGCCAAATCTCCAGCAAATATTTAAGCACGGCTATCGGTTGTTGGAAATCGAGCGGCGGTCCATTTTCGTCCGAGTGCAACATCAATACCGGGCCGAAGCAAACGGCAAGACTTGCTGGTGACATTTTATTGCACTGCGATACCACCATCGCCAGATGATCCAGCAAGTAAATCAACGTGCACTATTGGCAATCAATAATAACGTATAATTAAATAATTAAGAAAACTGATACAAGTTTTCAACAAATAAGAATCTCGTCATATTTATTTCTTCTCATTTCTCTGTCGTAATCAATGCATTTAAAATTGAATTAGGCATAAATACGTACCCTATTGACCTTAGGCAGACAATCTAGTATACTAAACATTAGCTTAGCGTTGCCCTGCGGGTCGTCCGGCAAACAGACGGCCAGTGCATCGACCATCATTTGGTAGAGGCACTTCGTGAAGAGAGGTTCTGGAAGTTCTCGTAAATAATCCTTCAGAACGCCTGAAAATCGAAACGATCGCAGATTAGCGCCATTAGTCGCTTATTCTCGAAACAGTCTTACGTATTTAATACGCGGCGTATTACCAGTGATGACATTGATATCCGGCACGTTGTCGGGCGACAGATTCACGGAGCGTGCGTTCCTTTCGAAAGCTTCCCTAAGTATCCTCTTCTTGGTCGCCGAACCGCAGAGTCTATATAAACCTGTAGCACGGAATAACGTGATAATTTTTATAGTAATATTCTTAAGATTGTTTGATACCGTACCGATGATATCGAGCCCTCTTCTCTCCACCTCCTCGACACAACGCCACACGATAATCGGAATGTTCGGCATTCCCATCGCCAAAGCCGTGGAAACTCCACCGGGAACTCCACCAGTCTTAGTTTCTCGACTTACCTAATTATTTAAAAAAACAAAATTGCATCTTTTTACGATTTAAATAGTTTAAAATTAAAAAAAATTTTTTTTTAAATTTATATATTTCTTTAAATATACAATATCTTAAAATATATACACTGAGAGAATTTTCTCTTAGAATTTACCCTCAAAATTATAGTAATCGTGGGACAATATGGTATGGATTTTATGAAAATTTCTCTGATTAATATTTGTCACAATAAAAATAATAATATCTATCACAATAAAATATAAAATATGATTAATTTTACTAAACTGCATAGTGAAATTAATCAAACATATTTTATATTTTATTGTGATAGATATTATTTTTATTGTGATAAATATTAATCAGAGAAATTCTTATAAAATTCTTTCCATATCATATTGTCCCACGATTAGCATGATTTTCAGGTTAAATTTTAAGAGAAAATTCTCTCTGTGTATCTATAAATTATATATCTATAAAATATGTATAAATTATATATATATAAATTATATATAAATTTTTAAAAAATCTATATATTTTTGAGTAAACAAATTAACATGAAAAATTTATTATTGTAAAAAAACGAAAAACTTACTACTGTATCCAGATCAACTCCGAAAAGAGGCGCGACTCTCGTAGCTAAGGATATGACCGGTAGACCTCTTCGACGGAAAGTTTGTTGAGCGTCGGTGTATCGTAATTTTAAATAGATTGTGCCGCGTGGTTCAACTTTGACAGCCAGCTGATGCTCGGGCGATTCTTTCAACAGACTCGCTAAATGCACCGATCCCTTGTAACAGAGTTTATGTCTGTACTGTGGGTCCCAGGAGTAAACGAGCAGATCCAGCTGCCTATTGCCTACGAGATCCAGCTCGAAGGTCTCGTCCCAATCGAACATTAAATCGCCGGTTCGCACTACTGTTCGCGCTTTGTGCACCCTATCGCATTCCAATACGCAGTACAAGTCTCTCAAACCACAACTAGCTGTAATTATTTTTGGCAAATTAATAAATTTATTTAAATAAAATTATGTATAACGTAATATAGATAATAGCATAATATATATAATATAATATATATATAATATAATATATAATATATATACTATATGTATAATATAATATAGATTTTTATAATTTTGAAAATTAGCAATTATATAAATTGCTCGAGTGTATGAAATTGGCATAAAATAAATATATATAATGAATAAAATAAAGCGAATAAAATATCGGCTTCGGACGAAAAATATACGCAAACATAAGATTATCTCATCTGTCGCACCTAAATTCGGCTGACCGGAGGGAGTGGAAGGTGTAGTGGCAGCCGATGAGGTCGTAGTCGTTCGAAGTCCTCGTCCTGCTAAAAGATGGACCGATAATAATCCGCTGACTCCGCTCGAGAAATCGCCACCAGTCGTCTCCCCGAGTGAACTCAAAAGGGAGCTCGTTGAGCTCGGAGTGCCCACAGTCGGTGGCTTCTCTATCTTATACTTGAGGAACTCTGCGGGAAAAGAAATTGATTCCTCAGCGTTTTTCCTTCCTATCCAGAATGAAATAGAATATAAACGAATAGAATATACTTAGACTAGTTTCACCTGCAGGATTAATATCCAGCAGTATTTGACCCTGAGTTCTGGTAGGCGTTGGGGTAGGTATGCTCCTCGTGGATTCAAGGTCCAACAGATTTCTAATTCTCCTGACTGACGTCGCGCGTTGGCTCACGGAGCTCGTTAACGACGGTTTCTGGCTCACGAGCGAGGAGCGCGCGCTCGACGCCACCGAGGCTGGCCTTGGATTCGTTGTACCGCGATGACACGTCGAGCTGATTGCCGTCGATGCTCTGAGATTCGCGAGATTGACCTGTTGGGCCGACGCCGATCTTGTCGACAGGCGATCGAGCGTGCTCGAGAGCGGTCTATACCCACCATAACTGCCATAATCACCCTACGAACCAAGGAGATTACTTTATTAACATTCGATTTAAGCAAATGAGTTTATCGTTAATATTTGTCTTAAGAATATAGATTATCAGAGTGTATACTTTCGGACACTGGCGGATCCTGGGGGAGGGGGGGGGGTTAAATTTGTTTAAAAAATATAAATAAAGAAAAACAAACATTAAAGAGCTATCCACGTCAGGATCCGCTATAGTGTATATATATAAGTATAAGATACACTGTAAATTATACTCATTACGCATTCAAGGAGTTAAGTGTAAATTAAGTCAGACATACGACGAAATGAGATAATTTCATTGCACGAAAATAATTAGGTGAAATTCTTTATATCTATATAATATATATATATAATATATATTATATATAATCTATATAATATATATATATATAATATATATTATATAGATACAAAGAATTTCGCCTAATTATTTTCGTACAACAAAATTATCTCATCATTTCGTCTTATGTCTGACTTAATCTACACTTAACTCCTTGAATGCGTAATGAGTATAATTTACAGTGTATCTTATACATACATATTGTATATATTATATAGATATAAAGAATTTTGCCTAATTATTTTCGTGCAACGAAATTATCATTATTTCGTCCTATGTCTGACTTAATCTATACTTAATTCCTTGAATGCGTAATGAGTATAATTTACAGTGTATCTTATACTTTTATATATATATATTTTATATATATATTATATATATTATATATATATATAAAAGTATAAGATACACTGTAAATTATACTCATTACGCATTCAAGGAATTAAGTATAGATTAAGTCAGACATACGACGAAATGATGAGATAATTTCATTGCATGAAAATAATTAGGCGAAATTCTTTATATCTATATAATATACATATATAAATATATATATATATATATAAAAGTATAAGATACACTGGAAATTATACTCATTACGCATTCAAGGAGTTAAGTTTAGATTAAGTCAGACATACGACGAAATGATGAGATAATTTCGTTGCACGAAAATAATTAGGCGAAATTCTTTATATCTATATAATATATACAATATGTATGTATAAGATACATTGTAAATTATACTCATTACGCATTCAAGGAGTTAAGTATAGATTAAGTCAGACATAGGACGAAATGATGAGATAATTTCGTTGCATGAAAATAATTAGGCGAGAAATTCTTTATATCTATATAATATATATATATATACTGACGGATCCTGGGTGGGGTTAACCCCCCCCTTGCAAATTAAAAGAAACAGTTTTGCTAAATTTGTTTAAAAAATATAAATAAAGAAAAACAAACATTAAAGAGCTATCGACGTCGTTGATCCTGGAATAAAAGCTAATCATGAAACCAAAAATATTAAATAAAATAATTTTGCAAACCCCCCCCCCCCATTATCGACGTCAGGATCCGCTGGTGCTCCCGGGAAAATCCTTGAAAACCTGGTATTCTCAGGGAATTTTGTTTTACTTTGAAAAATCAAGGAATTCTCATGGAATTTGATTGGGATTCAGAAAATTTTTTTAAAAATTGCTCTTTTGATAATTTTACTCTTATTTAGCACTTAAGAAACATATGTCTAACATATCGTTGCAATATTTAAGTTTTTATTAAAATTGTATTTAATTTTTTTTATTGACGATTTATTTCAGTATCAAGATTTTATGTAAATTTCATAAAAAATTGTTCAATTTTTTAATAGATAATATTTAAATAAATTAGTACTCTTTATTTATTTAATACATAATTAAATAAATAATAATTTAATAAACAAATAAATAATAATTAATTTAAATAAATTAATATCCCTTAAGACGTTTATAATATTATTTTTTGTTTTCTATTTTTATTTTATATTATATTCTTGCATATATATTTAGCGTTTAGATATAATGATATACTTTGTTATTGTCCAAATTAATTTTACAATTAATAAATTAATATTAAATGCTAGAAAACTGCACTCTTGATAACTTTCCAATCGTATGAATAGAAAATATTAAAAAGCGTATACAATACAGTATACTAAAAGTTGCATCTACAAATTTTTTTCACTTTACCTGAAATTGAAGTTTAAACGAAAATACCGGGAAGATCAGGGAATTCTGAGGGAATTTTTTTACAAAATTTGAGTAGACACCCTGATTATATTAATTTATAATTTACTTATTTCTTATTTATTTATTTATTATATATTTATTCATTTACTTTATTTTATATTTATTTATTTTTTATTATGAAAGGCTAATTATTTTGTATTTAATACTGAAAGTTTATTCAATAATATAGATACGTGATGAAATATAAATAAATTTATGATATATGTATATGTATATACATATATAAATAGAAAAATAAATTACAAATTTTTATCCAAAAACCAATATAAATACAAATTTATAAATATAAGTTAAAGAGTATAAATTTTGATGGTCAAAGTCATAATATACAGCGAATAAATTCTTGATACATGAAGCACATTATAATAAAAATCTAGAAAATTTCAGAATCGATTAAAAAAACAACGCCTGTCTATTTAATAACAGAACATCAAACATGATCTATCACCATTAAACTGTTCAACAAAATTAATATGATAAAATTAACGACTGATTACAGACATCTCGAGTGATACCTGATTGACGGCTGCGTGAATATTCTCGGCGCTGTATGTGTAACGAGGTGGTCTACTTGTGGTCGCCCTGATCTGCTCATACAGGGCGCTGGTGCTCGGCGTGCGACTTAGCCAGGCGCGATACTCATCCGATGTGAATACACTCGGCGAGGACGGTATCCTGCCTGTTGCGACACAGCGTCAGTCCAGAGTAAGTAAGCTGTACGTTATCGTCTCTATTATTTAAGCTTACCTCTGTCACGCCTGATGGAAGGCAATTCCGGCGCTGATAGAGCGCCGTCGCTATCCTCTTGATCGATCAGTCCGGATGCGACCGTGCTGAGACCCGATCTGAGACCAGGTTGCTGAGGCAACGTCCGACCGCTTCGTGGTAACGAGTTTGACCTTAAACCTGTATGACAAATCACGTGATTTATGACGCTCGCCCGTAGAGAACCGCGTCTTGCCAGAGGCTTTGGATTTAAGACTATCAAAGCGCTTAAACCATTTGTAACTCTATATCAAGGGGGATTTAACATAATTCTCTAAATACTCCAAATATTGCATATTAATAATAATAATTAATAAGCTACATTTTTGGAATTTTAAAATAATATTCTCTATATCAGATTACGCGCTAATGAGGCTAAAATAAAAACATAATATTTGCTTATTCAGAAAAATTTTACATTACTTAAATCTCAGAGAGTTTATTAAAATTGCAATCAAAATTTATAAATGATATACGATCTCCGAAAAAAGGCGAGACGTAATTTAAACTTGAGTTATTTCGACTCACCTGAGGAACTCTGACCGATTTGTGACCTCGAAAGAGTAGCTAAATGCGATACAACGCTACTTTGAGGCGGATTGTTCATGTTGTGCCTATAATAGTAATACGCTGATTTCGGCGAGCTGGAGCACGTAGCCTCGGTATCGGAGGCATAGTCCAACGAAGGTCGGTGTCGCCTCGTCAACGTGCCAAATTGTCCTTGTCTCTGCGCGGCGGACGTTATGTCAGTCTGTCCATACCTCGTGTTGTACCGCAATGCTGATGAACCTAATAATGACAGAAAAATGTGTTAGAATATAGCAAGGGTATAGATTTAATATCACAAAGAGAAATTTATTAGATTATATTTTTTCTCACTTTTATCTCTCTCTCTCTTTCAAACTTATTTGACTCTTGGAGAATAAATTTCTCTAAATATATTCTCTATTGCATATTTTTCCAAACCATTGTCGTCTAGAATAATATATATATTGAATTCGAAAATAATTAAATTACAAAAATATTCCTCAGAATTTAGTTCTAAAGAATAAATACGAGGAATATAAGAAAAAGATACACAGAGAGAATTTTCTCTTAGAATTTACATTGAAAATCATAGTAATCGTAGGATAATATAGTATGGAAAAAATTTTATGAGAATTTCTCTGATTAATATTTATTACAATAAAAATAATATCTATCACAATATAAAATATAAAACATGTTTAATTAATTTTACTAAACTGCATACTAAAATTAATCAAACATGTTTTATATTTTATTGTGATAAATATTAATCAGAGAAATTCTCATAAAATTCTTTCCATATTATACTATCCCACGATTAGCTTCACCGTGTAATTTCTTTGATAAATTATTAAAGTTTTTAACAGCTTTATACATACAATAAAAATAATATCTATCACAATATAAAATATAAAACATGTTTAATTAATTTTACTAAACTGCATACTAAAATTAATCAAACATGTTTTATATTTTATTGTGATAAATATTAATCAGAGAAATTCTCATAAAATTCTTTCCATATTATACTATCCCACGATTAGCTTCACCGTGTAATTTCTTTGATAAATTATTAAAGTTTTTAACAGCTTTATACATACAATAAAAATAATATCTATCACAATATAAAATATAAAACATGTTTAATTAATTTTACTAAACTGCATACTAAAATTAATCAAACATGTTTTATATTTTATTGTGATAAATATTAATCAGAGAAATTCTCATAAAATTCTTTCCATATTATACTATCCCACGATTAGCTTCACCGTGTAATTTCTTTGATAAATTATTAAAGTTTTTAACAGCTTTATACATACAATAAAAATAATATCTATCACAATATAAAATATAAAACATGTTTAATTAATTTTACTAAACTGCATACTAAAATTAATCAAACATGTTTTATATTTTATTGTGATAAATATTAATCAGAGAAATTCTCATAAAATTCTTTCCATATTATACTATCCCACGATTAGCTTCACCGTGTAATTTCTTTGATAAATTATTGAAGTTTTTAACAGCTTTATACATACAATAAAAATAATATTTATCACAATATAAAATATAAAACATGTTTAATTAATTTTACTAAACTGCATAGTAAAATTAATCAAACGTGTTTTATATTTTATTGTGATAAATATTAATCGGAGAAATTCTCATAAAATTCTTTCCATACCATACTATCCCACGATTACTATGATTTTCAAGGTAAATTCTAAGAGAAAATTCTCTGAATATATAAATATTCACTGACGAAATTTGCCACTCGAAAATAAACCATTGTCGTCTAGAATAGTATATATATTGAATTCGAAAATAATTAAATTACAAAAATATTCCTCGGAATTTAGTTCTAAAGAATAAATACGAGGAATATAAGAAAAAGATACACAGAGAGAATTTTCTCTTAGAATTTACCTTGAAAATTACGGTAATCGTGGGATAATATATGGTATGGAAAGAATTTTATGAGAATTTCTCTGATTCATATTTATCACAATAAAATATAAAATATGTTTGATTAATTTTACTATGCAGTTTAGTAAAATTAATCAAACATGTTTTATATTTTATTGTGATAAATATTAATCAGAGAAATTCTCATAAAATTCTTTCCATATCATACTATCCCACAATTACTATGATTTTCAAGGTAAATTCTAAGAGAAAATTCTCTGAGTGTATAAATATTCACTGACGGAATTTGCCACTCGAAAATAAGCTCGCGGTAAGTAAACTCATTACGAACCTGATTTCAAACTGGATCTAAGAAGGGTATGTCGCGCCGGCGTCGTGATACTCGTGTAATCGACTCGGGGTAGATGCTGGTCGGAACCGCTCCTCGGCATGATCCTTCCGCTTCCGGTGTGCTGGCTGTAACCGTAATGGGTCGACTGCGCGGTTTGACCCGACAGTCTGCCGCCGACTGATTGCATTCCGCCACCCGTCGACATACGTCGGCCATTCGACGAGGACATCATGGGCCCCGTGTAGAAGGGGTGTACCTACACTCGCACGGTTATATAAAGAAATTTTAGTTACGATCCATAAACATCGTATAAATAAATTTCCTTAAGGTCACCAATCGTGAATTATAAATATTCCCCTATTTTTCCGCTAACAAATACGTTACGTCAATATTTTATACAATTTCTTACATACATATGTATACGTTATAACTTGGAAAATTGGAATTTTTGCATAAAAAATCGTAGCAATTACAACGATAACGTTTTTGTCGAAGTCGAGCCACGATATCGACTGCTTCTTGTTAATGACATTTATTTCACACTTATAATTCGTATATGTTCTGACAGAAAATAAATATGATATGTTAAAGTTTTATACCAACACAGTTCATGAGAAAATATGTACATAATTCTGCACATAATTATATATATATAAATTTTCTTAAAATATGCTATAAATTAATTAAAGCTTCACCGTGAAATTTCTTTGATAAATTATTAAAGTTTTTAACAGCTTTATACATACATATATAAAATAATGCACACAATATACGGGCAATCGATAATCGTTTGGCTGTGATAAACATTAATCATGGTAGCAGTTAACGTTATCCAAAACACAGACAGGAAATGCAATCGAAAGAACAAATAGCAAGCTTATAGCAAGGAAACATAAAGTTGGGGTTCACATCATACAAAAAGTGGCAGCAGGTGTTCGCGATTTCTACGTTTTAAATATATACATATATAAATATCCATTAATTTGCGTTTTCTTCTAAGAAAAACTCGTTAAACGAATGCACTATAATAGTGCATCGTGCGTGGAGAATGAAATTAAAAATTTCAGTCGTTTACCATTAAACTTTTCGCGATCTCTCGTTCCATTTACTAACTCTTAATTATATCCTATTGCAGAATAATTTATTCTCCCGCGGACTTCCCTTTTCATTAATCTCTATCGAACTTTAGCTTCGCAAGCTTCTACTGGAAATCCAATTTTTATGATTACAAGAGAAGCAATTTAATTAATGAATAATTTATAAATTGTTGTTATATAACTTATTTCGTAATTCGATTATTGAAGAAGGTACTATTAACATAATAGATATATATATACATACAAACTTTGGAAATCTTTTTCGTGTATTAATAGTCTCTTTTACTCGTATTTTACTCGATCTCTTCATATGTTTCAAAATTAAAAAGATTCTCGTATTGATCTTGGTATCATTACTTGTACTTTTTTTAAAATATAACAAACCAAAATTTGCCATTTATTTTTGAAATTGAAAGTGACTAACGATGGGGAATTTAAAATACAATGCATGCACTCGCGCAATCGTTTGTTGTCAAGTATTCGAGAGACTGAGAAAGGGGAGGTGAGGGGGAAAGAGTATATTTATACTCGCGTCCATTAAAACATTACAGAAAATTGCAATCATACACAAGTCTAGGTATCAAGATAGAGTTTGTATTGTCTTTACCTTTGTAAAATCCTGGTTAATTTCAATGTAGCATTCATTCATAGAACCGATTAGTCATATGAAACACGTGGTCTGTACGCGAGCGAATCGATTCTCCGCGTCGTTCGGAAAAAATTCAGACATTTGTCTTCCCTTACATTTATTTTCGCAACAAGTTTGCTTTCGGGACCATCGATAGTGATTTGATATTCAGTATTAAAAAAATATATTTCTTTTATCGTTGTATCGTAAGCAACACTTTGAGAAGTTAAGCGATTCTGTAATGTATTTTAATTTTTTGCCGAAAATCAGAATTTTTGGTGAAATATCAGAAAGTCTCGTTTTGCTGATTCTTTTCCATTCGAATAATCCGAAAGACTCGGAGATCGCGACAACAAGTGTCCCGAGACATTGCCACGAGTTCACCACTTTCTTTCAGCCGTAAAGTAGCATTCATTGGAGACAGTGAAGGACAAACAAGTATCGAATTGGTGCAGACAAGTGTGAAATGGTGCTCGATCCACATCGTCTAGAACATCTATGCATATAACTACATCGGATCGAGATCATAGATGCGACAAAATATTTGAAAATTGATGACAAATCATATATTAAGTGTTGAGACAAATAATATCATAATGAGATTAATCGTCAGTTAAAGTGCAATGATATTTTCCTTGTACTATAAATACTAAATAATATTGGAAAATTATTATTACATCTTAAAAAAAAATACTATTAATATTTAATAAGGAAAAAATAAATATTAACTACTTTATTTGTATAATTGGCAATTTTAATTGTGTCATACATTATAATTGGAATTACTAAATCGTGAAAGAGTTTGAGAGTTGTAAAAATTTATTTATTATTTTATTATAATTCAAACAAGAAATTGAAAAAATCTATTTCTCATTATTTTTAATTTATCTCTCTTCTCGAACATATATTTTCCGTCGTTCTGATGGATCTCGATCCGCGTAAAGATTTTTGTATCGGCGCGTGAAACATTTGCGCAAGACTTACTTTCTCAGCTAAGCTCTCCAACGTTTTCGGATAACCGCGCTCGTACGGTTGAAAATGTTGCGTCGACGAAGGTTTCGGCTGGTGCGTGATAACCGGCGGCGGTGGTGGTTGATAGGACCAGTGACCCTCCGGCCGTGAATTATAGTATAGATCACCGTTGCTCGATCCGAGATCCTGGCTTGATCCCAAACCCGTGAGACCGAGTCTCGATCGCGACGGCAACATTTCGCGTCCGTCGCCTCGTCTACGGCTACTGCCATCTCTGCATAGAATAATTTCAAATTTCGTACACGGAAGGTTCTATTCAAAGCTAACAAAACGATAGGATTTATAAAGTATAAAATTATTTAATTATTTCTTCATTTGTGATAAAGACAATTTAAATCATCGACGTCGAAATTATCCGAGTATGTAGTATAAAAGATAATTGTTCTCCTCTTTCTCTCCCCTCATGGAATATCAACTAACTGCACACACATATTAAATATTAACAATCAATTTACATTTTTAACAAGCTTTTAAATAAGAAGAAAATAAAAATGAAAATTTTTTAATTGTTAACAATATATAAAGTGATTTATCTTTATACAGGGTGTTAAGAAATTAGACTGACAAATTTTGAAGGGAAATAGAAGACTTCAAAATAAATATTGTTTATACTATTTTTCTGTACGATGTTTTTAGTTTTATATTACATGATATGAAATAGGAGTTTATGACTTAAACAATAAATAAACATATAAGTGGAAAAATTAAATTGTATTTTAATCTTGAATAAAACACGGAATAAATATATAAAAGTAATTCACTTTTTTTTACAGTAAATGCTCAAAAATTCCTCCATTAATTTTAATACAAAGGTGACAAACTGAAAAGTCACAAACTCATATCTCATATCATGTAGTATTAAAACTAAACGTTGTAGAGAAAATTAGTATTGACAAAAAATGTTTATTTTGAAGTCTTCTTTCTCCCTTCAAAGTTTGTTGGTCTAATTTTTTAACACCCTGTATATAAGAGATTTATCTTGAAATAGTAAATTTATGTGTGTGTGTGTGTGAGAGATGTCATTTTTCAATTATTATCGAAATTCGAAATATAAATATTGCGAATGAACAAAGGCGATACCTGACATGGTTACTCGTCACGTGGTCATTCTCGTCCTCGTTCAATTCCCTCTTGATGACAACCACGGGTGGCGCCTTGTGTTCAGTCTGGCGAACAAGTGAAATCGGTTGATGTAGACCATGTCTCGTAGCTAGGACGAGTCGCCTCGGTATCGACATGATGATGACGACGTCGTCCAGACTCATGTGCATCACGTCGACCAGATTCACCGCCAGAATCTCATCACCCACCTGCAAGTGCGAATGCATGATGGCGAATAACTGATGGATGTGCACACAATAAACGATATCTAGCCGCGAGAGACGAAAGAGAAAATAAACGTCCTCCCCCTCCCCTTCTTTCCCCGCGAATACGATCGATGCCGGATTCGCGAAATGTCAAGGTGCAAAGGTATAAATTTAATTCGTCGCGTTTTCGCGCGCCACCGATATCGCGCGTCCCGAAATAGGTTCCAGTCCTAATAGACCAGTTTGTTTCGAGCGGCGGCGGCAATTAAGTTCTCGCTTGACAAAAAGAAGGCGAGAGGACGATTCACCGCTCCGCCTCGTTCTCTTTCGCGTCGGTTTTTCACTGTCCCGGCGACAGAGGGGTGAAAATTCGCAAGGCGAAGGTGAGATTCTCACCTTCAAGCAGCCGCTATTGTAGACGGCAGTCTCCAGAGCTATCCTGGAAATAAAAACCCCGTCGTTCCTGTCGACGCCATTGCCCTCGCGTATGTAGAGACCGAGGGTCTGCCCTGGTCGTTTGATTATCTCGACAAAGTAGATAGGCTGCTTAGGATCCTGAAATGAAGATTGCAGGCGAACATATTTTTAATTCGCGCGATGAAAATATATCACAGCGTTTGCGCGTGCTCGAACAGTGTGGAAATTACGCAGCGCAAAATTGTTTCATTGTCGTGAAAATAATTCTCTCCGTGCTCTGGTGCGGCAAATGCTCGCAATACAAGCAGATACTGTTATATCTGTTTGTTTAGTTTCAGAGGAGTTAAATTCACGGCAAATATTATTTCAACATTATTTTCTTTGATAGTCATACTATCAGCTTTTTGTTATAATTATTGTTAAAGATGAAACAAAAACTTGTATTCACAAAAATTAAACAAATCGAAACCAAAGATTTATTTCAATCTGTGTTTAACTTCAATTTAAATTTTCATATCCAGTTTGATATTTGAATTATGCATTCCTGCATTTGTATAAACTATTTTTTTCACATTGAATCTCGCTTGTGTGTGTGTATCTTTGAAACTATATGATTCAATAAAAAAATATAAATACATGTGCATATATCTCCACATGTTTTTCTTATATCGGCAAACGATGATAAGATATAAAATAGCAATATATTATTCTGCAATTAAATTATATAAAATATTAAAGAGATAAAGACCAGAAAGATATAATATATACGGAGAGAATTTTCTCTTAGAATTTACCCTGAAAATCATGATAATCGTGGGACAATATGGTATGGAGAGAATTTTATGAGAATTTCTCTGATTAATATTTATCACAATAAATATAATAATATCTATTACAATAAAATATAAAACATATTTGATTAATTTTACTAAACTGCATAGTAAAATTAATCAAACGTGTTTTATATTTCAACGTGTAGATATTATTATTTTTATTGTGATAAATATTAATCAGAGAAATTCTCATAAAATTCTTTCCATACCATGACTTTCAGGGTAAATTCTAAGAGAAAATTTTCTCTGTGTATACGTGACGAAAAAACACTGCGTGTACTAATTTATGACAAGATATATTACGCGAATGAATGACAATCTGTCGGAAACAGACGGTTCGTCGATAACGTACCTGCATGGCGATAAATTTTTTCGCCGCCTCGGCAGCCTGTCTACCCATTTGCCGAGGCTCAATGACACGCACGACCATCTCGCCTCTCCGCTCGACAGCTTCGAGGGCCAACGCTGTCGAAGCATCATGATCGTTTTCGACAGTCTCGATCTGCTTGAAGATCTCTGTACTGATCCCGCTCACCTGTAACGGCAGATCCTTCCGTTTTACGGAATGCATAGCAAAGCTTTATCATCATAGTTCATGGATCAATGAAGTTGTCTCGACGACAAAAGTAACTTTTTAATTCATCCTCATTATTTTTACTGTGCAGCAAAATTCTAAAATATTTTCAATAAAAGAATATAAATATAAATATAAAAGATGAAAATTATATAATCGCATAATAAGCGGAGAATGAAACAGTCCAATAAAATTTGACTAATTATATGTAATAATTTAAACAATGTTATTTAGATAATATTTTTATATTCATTAAAATTAATTTGTGACTTTTAATCTCTATGGCGAACATTAGTAAGATATTATATTTCATATCTTTGCTTATTTATTCATGCATACCAAGAAATGGAATAATTTAATTTATATTTCGCATGTTATATAATAGCGATCATAATCGTGTGAATAATTCATAACGATTAAAGCATGCTAATATGTTTCTACCAGTCGTCGAGATAGCTTCACGAGCAACACAATAGTGTCGGAATCTATCATCATGCTGTTTGCCAATTGAAGTTTGTCGACGCAACGAGCACTAAACTCGTCTATTGTATCGGCAACGAGTTAATCAAGTGTCACCTACCTTCCTGAAGTCTCCTTGAATGACCATGGGGGGTGGTTCCTTGGGGCGCAACTGGTTGGCAGGTGCCTGCCTCCCAGGACTTGCGCTTATGTCTGTCACTTCCCCCCGGCCCTCCTACAAAACAATGATCCATTATTTTCGCCATTGTTAATCTTGAAATTAGGCTAATTATTGCAACTAGTAACATAGAGAATGAATGACAAAAAAATCTCGTGTCGTTGAAATAAAGCGCTACTGTTGGCGATAAGGCTTGAGATTTAAACGTCCAAACGACATCCCTTTATTAAAAATAGATTAATCAAGATCTAAACCAATAGTAAACAAACAAACTACATATGCCAGCTCAACTACACATATATAGCATACTCTATTGGCAATTACGTAACTTAGATTTCGCATATCTTACATTATCTAAGATTACAGTGCATTAAAAGGTAATATGATTGTGCTAATATTAATAATAATAGATTATTTAATAATAAGATATATAATAATGTAAAATTGCGATATGAATTACTCAAGTAACTTTTAGTATTTTGCAATTTATAAAATGCGAAAAATTATTGAAATAAATTAAGGAAAAAAGTTTTGCTTTTTTATCATATATATGTATATATAAATTAAAGAGATATTATATGAGAATGCATGAGACAGAAAGAAGGGAAGAGAGAGAGAGAGAGTGAGTGAAAGAGATTATAAAAGGAAAAAAAAACACTTCTCACAAACACGTGACTTAGGCCGGTATTCATAGTCCGATTTTATATTTAAGATCGTCTTAAGTCCGAACATGAGATGCCACGCAGCCATTTGATTGGTTGAATGGGATCTTAAGTCAACCTCTGACCAGACTTAAGATATTTTTTTAAATAAAATCGGACTATGAATAGCGGCCTTAAAACTATCACGATATAAACATACAATTTTGAAGCAAAAATTTCTAACCAATTTGATCAATTTAATTAAAATATATAATAATAATTATAATAAATTATATGATATTTTTCATGAAAATTACAAACAAATTTTGTTACAAAAATTTTCATTAGTTTTATTGAAATATAAGCAAATTTCTTTCTTTTTATAAATATCTTATGTTCTTTTTCATTTAATTTATTTACTTATTTTTGATAAAGAAATTAAAGTGTCAATACGACTGATAAAAATCATGCATCTTTAAATGCAGTAAATTGTTAATTGAAAGGTTTTAATTTTCGAAAATCTCATATTAATTTCAATCAAGATGATTATGTGATTATGTGCGTTATAAAGAAATTACGGAATATTTAATTCGAGATAAATGCGACATCTAAATCTAAAACTCATCAAGAGCCTCTCAGGAGCACGAGAGGCCGTTAACGAAGCACGCGGCGTCTCGCGGAAACTCATCAATCTGTCACTTTGGCATAACACAAGCACCGTAAATCCTCCACGCTTATATTTACCGTGATTTCGGCCGGATTCACATCTCATCGAGATTATATCGAGAAAAACACACCTTTACAAAATCACACGCTCTCCAAACGAATAATTCATCCGCACCTACCACATTTCAACGTTATACAAACGCTGTCGTAAATCTTTGCGCGCGCGCGCATTGATCATAATGCAGGATACTAATCGGCCTCTCTCACACAAAACTCATAATCTTTAGCAAACAAAGGAGCCTTCGACCGATCGCGCGCGTCTCAAGTAAGCTCGTCCACCTGTCAGCGCATTTAACAGGCATTATATAAACGGCAAAGAAAACCGGGATTATTATCCAGGAGAATAGCATGGCACAAAAGGTGAACACGCACCCCGCGGAGGCATGTGACCGGAACGAGCCACGCGGCGGTACCGCACATCCGGTCGCAGAGCGACAGCAGGGACATCCACGCTGCCGTGGCCGATTTACAGCCCCTTTCGGTAGCCGGCTGCGGCGTTTCCTGGAGTTCCTCGCCGCCCTTCCTTCCCGCAGCCCACCACCCCCGTATTCCGTCCGTCTTCTCTTTCCGTCTTACCGTCTCACCCGTCTGCCGGGCGAACCCGTCCGCCGCGCGTGTCGTGCTATCTCGTCGCGGCGGTCCCATGCGTGCGCGACTTGTCCTCGATTAGCAACGTGAAGACACCGGCAGGAGGTCTTCTCGTCCGACCAGTCCCTCTTCTCGAGCGTTTCCGCAAGCCTCCAATCTCCTTCCGGTCTCACGTGACCGGCGAACCGTGTGAAAGGGCGCGCGTTGGACGTAGCATAGCTAACAATAAGTGCTCGATGAGGATGTGATGAGTGCGACAAAGAAAAAGATGACGGTAGAGAGAGTGGCGGAAGATGAGGAAGTGAGAATGAGAGAGAGAGAGTGAGACAGAAAGAAAGAGAGATTACACGCGGATTACCTTTCGGAAGAAGAAGCACCCCGAGCCACCCCTGTCGCACATTCTCGCCTACCCCATGGTGGCTAATATGGCGGGAAGCGGCGTTCAGGAACGAGTACGAGTCTCGGTGAGAAGGGTAAAAGGCGCGCGTGCGCCACCGCCGGGAGGTTACCGTGTCGCCGCCAAGTAGTATGAGTGAGTATCGACCCGGCGTGACGTCACCTCACACCCCGTACCTCCCTCAACGTAGCTCTCTTCACACTCCGTCTCGCGCCGCTTCTCCTCGCACGGCCACCCCTTCTTCTTGGCTCCCTCTTGCCCGTCCCGCGCTCTCTACGCACTCTCTACCAACACTCCTGTCCCTCTCGCGACATACCACTAACGTGGCGTCTCCTCTCCGATTCCTCTCCGGGTGCCTACTCGATTGCTCTCTGTCGCGCTCGCCACGTCGTCTTCTTCTCTCATCATCCTGGGTCCTTCCTGGTCTACCTTGTTCTCCTTGGCTCCCTGTTTTCGTCCCTTTCCTCTTACCGTCTGTCCTCCTGATGGCGCTCCCCGATTCCCTGTACTTGCGTTTCTGCCCTTCTCTTCCCTCTTCAGGTATTTCCGAGTGTTTCGGCAATCTCGTTCGCGCCTTTTTGCTCAGACTGAGTTACGTAGGATCGTGGCTCTTTCCTTTCCTTTCGCCTCCTGGCGCGCGTCAGCCATTTTCCCTTAAACATTTTTCCTTCATCTTCCTCGTTATTTATCTTTGCATTCTCTCCGCATTTTTCTTGGCTACACGAAGCGTAGCGCGACAATTTTCCCTTAAACGACGCTTTTCATGCTTCTCCTATCGCTTTGCACATGTCTTCCAATTTTTTCTCGCGACGTGTTTTTTCTTCTCCCTTTCTCTCTCGTGTTCCTTCCCCATCTCTCCCTTCCTCCTCTCATTTTTCTCCCCTCGACAATTCTCACCCTCTATCTCTTCCCAGTCGCGGTTACCCTCAATTGGATTTTCCCCGTTTCGTTTACTTCTTATTGCAGTCGCTGGCACTCCACTTACGAGTGTCAGCGGTCGCGCGATTTCTCCTCACCGACTTCACCTTGTTCGCGCTTTTTTCACGGCAGAGCGAATTTTTGCAACTCGTAAGAGTGGATTTCTTTCTGATTCGCACTTCGCGTTTCATTCTCCATGGATCAAAGTGTCGTCCCGATCGTTCGTTTCTTCTACCACGATGATGTCTCGTCTTATTTCAACGCGCATCTCTCTTCCTTACCCGCTTTTCTTATCCTATTTTATTACCGTTGTGTTCTTATTCGTTTCTCCGCTCGATATTAATTTGCAGATCGTATTTTTTACACAATTTTCGTGCAATTTATTACTCTAATGATAATCTTTTACCCCCGATGTATGCATTCACTCTTCGTTCCTCTCGCTGCGCTCTCAATATACAACATAGTATTTGCTCGAGGTTCTTCACCCTTCCGTCATATCTGTTCTCGAGTTGGCCACTACTTCCCCATCGTGCCAACTTTTTGCTCCACATATGACGACGGTACGCAACTCCATTACAGACAGCAGCTGCGACTCGAAGCTAGCGACTCGCCCCTGGAGCGATAAATAAGCCCGGGGCGGAGGACAAACGTGAGAAACGCCGGTAATGCACTTTCCGAAGTAGTCTATATCATCGTGCTCTCGTTGACATAATGCGAGTCGTTTTTTAGCTGGAGAGGCATCTCTTTGTGGAAAACGCGAAGCGATGTTGAATGAGAGAAGACCCTGAATGCTTCGATCGCGATCGTTAAATGTTCAATGCCATTTCCATTGAACAGCGATCTTATTTGTTTTGCGCAAGGATCAAAATAATAAATCTGGTAAAGCAGAACGTACGAAAACGTCAGATGCAGAAAATATTCTCGCAAAAAAAGACTTATTTTAAATTGAGGGGTTTTATTTAATATTAATCGCGTTCTATTTTATTTTATTCGAAAGAATGGAAAACCAACGTAATAACGATGTCACTTACAGCGAAATAATTCTACATCGTCGAGAACATCAAAGGTTATAAAATGAAAATTGATACGGCTAAAATTTCACTGATAATATCGATAAAAGCAGCGATAAAATCCGCGAGCGAAAATATATCGAAAGGTAACAGTCTTTTATGCAGTTTAAACTAATTTTTACTCTGCCAAAAATACTCGTAATTCAATATTTCCCGGGAAATCTTTTAATGCTCACGATAATCTAACTTGCGGTGATCTTGGAACATCCGCTTAGAAAATCATCCAGTGAGAAGATTCTGCTCTTCTCCTCTTTTACTCTACTTATATTTTCCTTCTCTTTTGCCCTCTCTCCTTCCCTCTTTCATTATTTCGCCGACGTATCCAGTGACTTATGTGGTTGCTTATTACGATCGTCACAAGATAAGAAAATGGACAAACAAGCCCAAATTCTTCCCAAATGCGAAGAAATGGCGTATTGACCATATAATATAATGGATAATAGGGATAGTGACAATATTAATAGTTGTAGTAGTAATAATGAATTGTAACGCGAAGATAGCGAAAGATATTATAATGGCGGTATATTAATGTCGTACTCTATACACGCACACGCACACACTCTTTCCGCTTTCAATTTAATCCGCCACGCTTTTTCCACCCTCAGTTCCTTCTCTCTTCCTCTCCTATCTTTTTTTTTCTCCTCTTTTCCATCTCTCTCTTTCCCTCTTGATACACTCGCCTACGTTATAAAGTAGGCGGAAATACCTTTAACGATATACCGGATCGTTAATGTGAGGAAAAATTGATTTTCCGATTTCCTCATATTCGCAGCTTACACAACTGTCACACAGGAATTTATCGAAATATCTCGCCCTTTATATTATCGAGATCCAGAATTTAATTTTATTTAGAGAATAATTTATCCATATCTAATCATATTAATCGAGATTTTAATTGGATAGAGAGAGTATAAAATTAAATTACTCCTTTTTCTATTCTATAATTCATGTTTTCGATACAAGGCAAGTCCGATGAATAATGACCGAGAGGGCATCATTCATCGGCCTTCCTCCATTATGATTATGCATTGCCTCTTAATATCCCGCCAGATATAATTGTAAACACCGGTGTAAACGCGGGCCCATCGAGCATTCCCGCAAATTTACGTCACCCCTATATGGGGGACGCAAGTCAGTGATAATCTGTTCCATGGGGTAGGGACTAGGGGCGCTGAATTTAATGCTTCCCGACCTACGCGTTCCGACCACCGAACTCTCGTACTGTGGAGTTACTCGCTGGCAAAGTGGCAGCATGGATATTGTGCAACTTTTGACAACGGGTACTAAATTCGTGCTTCGCTTTCGCGTGTGTTTCGCGTTACCACTCGGGATAGAAAGTTCTATGAACATGAGTTTTGCGTACACGGCGTATCTGGTACCACATTGGATATCTTTACTTCCGACACAAATCGAAATACTCGAGTGTGTATTTCGAGATATGTATGAGGGGTTAAATTGACATTTTAAATGAAAAAAAAGAAACGTGTAAAATTTAATTAAGGATAGAACGATCGTAAACGAGAGATGCATTTAAGGATTACATTGAGATTTCTTCGGAGCTAAATGTGTATAGCTTCTTTTGTATCTTTTAAATAAAATGAATCTTTTAAATTTCCGTCGAGTGAAAACTGCAACCCGATTTTTGTTTAGTCACAATATTTTACAAAATTCTTGGAAAAAGTTATATTTGAGAAAAATATTATATATATAATTTCTTATTTTTATTCGTCGAGAAATAGAAAATGAAAAAAACATATAATTCATATTATAAGTTGGAGAAATAATTCGATTAAGACCTCATTATCGAATTTGCATGCTTCATTAGTTTTTGTGTTCTTTAAATAAATTATTCTCCGAGCTACGAACCCTTCGTTTTTGCACGTGACAGAACTCGGAAAAAAATTATCCCCCGCAGCCAAGCAGAAAATGAAGTTTTACTTAAGGGGTTAAGAATGAAGAATAAGGGCGCAAAGTCTGGCCCACAATCCAGAAATATGTCCCAATGAAATTGAATCGGTGGTGACCAATTTATCTGGCCTCTATTTCAATTTGATACGAATATCTTGAACAGTGAATTTTCGTTAACCCACAAACACACACACATAGATTTTCTCAGAAATATAAAATCTCAAAAATATCTACGATAAAAACAGATCTTCTTTCTTATTCCTTTCGATATTCCAAAACCTACTTCTATATTCGAGAACTTATCATAAATCTTATTATAAATCAACGTTATTTATTTTAATTTTGATAATGATAAAATTGAATTAATTATAGTTGTGTAATTAAAGATTAAAAGCCGCCTCTTTTGTCCGTCATTCCTAATTAGGGGAAGAAATTAGGCAATAAAGAGAACAGACGGGAAAAGCCAATAAATAAAATAGATGCGCCATTGAAATTCAATGTACACCGGGGAGGTAACTTGGATGAGCGGTAGCGGGGAGGAAATAGCACGCATAAATCACGTCACTGCGAGAAGCGGATTCTTTCGAAAATTTCCTCCGAAAGAAATCTCACGGTACTTCTCGAGGGCAAAGATCGGGGCGGAAGGTCGTCGATACGTCACTGGTAGCGTAGTAGTACGCGAATGTCAGTAGTAAAGCCGTAGTACATATAGTAAGTAGTAACACGAACGTGTACGCAGGCGTACGCACATTCGGTATCAGGGGTCGGCGGGTCGGCGCAAAGAGGAGGAGGAGGAGGAGGAGGAGGAGGAATGATTTGTAAAGGGAAAAGAGAGAGAGAGAGAGAAGAAAAGAGACGAATGCGAAACGAGAGAGAAAGAGCAAGACTGAATGAGAGAGCGCTGGAATGAGAAAGAGAGGAACCGCGCGCGGGTCTATATACGTGAACAGGTACGAAGAGAGGAAAGGGATGTACGAAGGAAAGAGGGAGGGAACGCGGTGGCACTCTGCATCCTGCAATACGATATCCGTTCAATGCGCCTGCGTTTTGCGGTCCCGAAGAGAGACCGAGGGGGTGGAAGTGAATTCGCGCGTGTGCACGCCCGGCTCTTGACCGCGTACACCACCACCCTTTTACCGGCTTACGTACGTGTGTGTCCACCATCAGATCGATGTGAGCCGGTGTGAGTTTTATGTGGCTACACACGATGAGATACACGCACGCGAGAAGAAATAATGCATGTGCGAGCGCGACGATCCTCGCGAAATCGAGTCTCATCTTTCTTTCACGGTTCTCTCGATACATGATTACTCGCGCGTATGTGTGTGTGTGTGTGTGGTATTAGGCAATGGATGATCAATAATTTTACGAGTCTCTACAGTGTAGTATCGCGATATTATTCATATTGTAGATCGTAATCTGCTGATGTCCATTTTCATTAAGAGCGACAGAAATATATGTATAAAAATAGAAAGAGATTCATTATTGCTAATATTTAGAAGTATACGATTCAAGTTTATAAAATTATATATGTTTTACGGTTTTAATTTTATCATAAATTGGCACTAATAAGATTTGGCACAATTAATATTTTACAGACGTAAATTTTTATTAATTAAATATTTCATGTTTCTCATTCAATCTCTCGATTAAAATAATTAGAGTTGCGCGAAATCGTTTGCAATTTCAATAAAAATGTGGAACCGTTTATGTTTCAATTCCTCTATCTTATAAATGCGACATATGTTGCGCGGTTACTCAACTAAACTGCCTCTTCTCGACGTATACGACCAGCTAAGGGTTTCAATTATCGCCAGTGTTACAATTGTCCCTGGTTACAATTGGCCCCACAAATGGTCCTATTGACTTATCCGACCGTCCGGCTTGACTGCACGATAACCAAAACTTCAATCACGATTAAGTTAACCGAGACTGGGTTGCAATCGAGCTACTACCGGCTGTAGCTTCCGTGTAACATCGAGGGTACGTGACTTAAATGTGTCAGGTGGCGAACGTTTCAGAGCGGAGAGTCGCGTGATTCAAGGGAACAAAAAGCTGCCATAAATTGCAACAACGTGCCCGAGATGCGGCACAGCTTATAGGACAGTAACAAATGTATATTGCCAGTATGTATCGATTTTAAAGATCCAAAGCGCGGACAAGCGCTCTGAGAAAAAAAAATAGGCTAGAATCGATTGACGACTAATTCGCGACAAGTGCAATAAAAATATTATTTTTGGAATATTTTCGTTCTCCGAGTATATATGTATGTACATACATGCATTTTACATGCTACGCTTATATTTAACACTCTAAAGTTACAAAACTGTTATAAATACATAAAAATACACGGAGAGAATTTTCTCTTAGAATTTATTCTGAAAATCATGGTAATCGTGGGACAATATGGTATGGAAAGAATTTTATGAGAATTTCTCTGATTAATATTTATCACAATAAAAAATAATATCTATCACAATAAAATATAAAATATGTTTGATTAATTTTATTAAAAGTATAGTAAAATTTATTAAAAGTATGGTAAAATTAATCAAACATATTTTTAAAATTCTTTCCATACCATATTGTCCCACGATTATCATGATTTTCAGGGTAAATTCTAAGAGAAAATTCTCTCTGTGTACAATTGCTGTTTGTTTTATACATATTATTAATAAATTTACTGAATTACAATATCAAAATAAAATTAAATTGTTAATTTAAACAATTAAATTCTATTGTGAGTGAAATGAAGAACACCGCAAATACGTTATTCATATGAAATATGTAATATGTTGAGTTTAAAATAGAATAATATCGACAGCATCAATGAAAAGAGTAATTATATTTTTGAACATTTAAATCACGATATACGATTATTATATACCTATATATAAATCACGATTACGACATTCTTTATATGAAATATATAGCTACTTTTTTATGCTTAAAGTATCTGAGTTATTTATATCATTATCTAGGTATTTTTTGCGATTTAAATAAATTGGCTGGTAAATCTATGTAAGTGATATGAATATAACGCAAACGAGAATCGACGTGAGTTATTACGGTTAGTCGCGTTAAAACGAGCGATCGACCACCTTTTATGCATCGCACCTTCGCTATGATTGTGTTATTGCGTCGCGATCGTTTTATAGCGGCCGAAAGGGAATTTAAATGGAAATATATAGAAACGCGCGCATTGTTTTATACGATCTCCAATAAAACGACATGATATCGTACGGTGCAGCGTCATATATAGGTCATTTAAACTGGCAAAATAATGCATTTCTCATCGTCTGACACATTCATTCTGGAAATCGATGAATATATAAGCGAAGAAATATTCTACTTGATGGATAGTTGTATAAAATACTGAAAAATACTGAATATTTACGAATATAAATATGAAATAAATATTTGACGAAAGATTTGCGCGCGTTAAAAATATATATACATTTTTTCTTTTTAAACATTCTCAAGTGTTTAATTATGATTTATTCTTTGGAGCACGACATCTTTTTCTCTATTGTAAAATTCAGCTTTAGATTCACATTACAAGAGGATTTGCATCACAATAAAATAAAATAGTCACATATATTTTTTACAAACTAATAATTTTAGATAATTAAATAGTTAAACAATAGATTTCACTATCTAGGATTTACGCATTGTTGCGTAAAATCGGTTTCCATAATACGTAGCTATTTTTCAGAGAATATCTTCGGAATCTCCGCTCCGTCAAACTAATTTCCGCCGCAACTATATTTGCCGTGTCCCGTATGTGAACAGGCATCATGATACCGATGTATATGTGTATGTGTGTATATGTGCGTACGCGTGCTAGTACGAATATTGCGCTTCGACGCAACCGCACGACGTTATATATGTCGTAATATTCGACTCGCATACACAGAACAGATACCGTTGCCGCACATATGCAAGTTTCCCAGCTTGAGTCTTACTGCAACGCACATATACACGACTCGCAAATATTCTCGCACTTTTTCTTACGTTATTCTATCTGTAGAGTGTGTGTATCTCGCAACTGTCCTGTATGAAAACGTAACGACGTGCAGCGACGTGCGAAGACTTTTACACATTCGGATATAGCACGTTGCTGCCTTCTCCGTGTGCGATGACAACTTCTTATTTATATGCAATGTCGAAATATTAAGCACGTGCAAATGCAACGGCGTCTATGCATACAGGATGGCTTCGAAATACAAATAAATTAATTTTTAATACAATTTTTTCGAAATTCATTATTTATATTCATATAATCTTTTTTCCCTTGGTAAAATTATTATTACATTTACGTGGACGATAAGTTTTTAATCATTAATTCGTGTCTTTATATTGCAACAAATTTCTTCCACCAATTCTTAATCGAGTTTTTTTCTTGATGCTCAAAATGCCGATAACGTATTATAAGACATGAATTATTAAATATGAGATTCCTCTCTTCGTGGACTAAGACTTAGATCAGTTATAGTTAGTAAAAATAATAATAATTATTTTCGTTAATTTTTATTAACCTTAATTTTTAGCAAAAAAGAGAATGAACTTTACTCAAATTATATATATTTGGCACTTACTTAAATAATTCTGAAATTAAATATTTGAAATGTAATCCTTTGAGCTCTCTCTATGCACGTTTTCAGCAATGCTTTATATATACATTAGAGTACTTTCTCATACGGGTAGATATGTCTACCTGTGCTTTCTACTGGGTCCATGTACTCTCGAGTATAATATTGCTTATTAATGGCAGCACTATCCCATCTTTTACTATTATAACATCTCGCTATTATACATATATGTACATGTATATTAATATGTATTATTATATTGGAGCGAAAGAAATTATGAAAAAGTAACCTAATCATTACAAATAAAACACGAAACGAGATTGACCTAGTTTGCTGGAAAATTAACCAGAAGCTCTCTCTGCTTTATCAGATAAACGAAATTTACCAAAATTAATGTGCAGGACCGTTTTGTCTGCAACTACTAAAGAGAAATGCATGTCTCTTGCATGCTGCTTTTTGAAATAATTTTCTTTGCCTTAAAACCCCCCCTTGCAAATTGAAAGAAACAGTTTTGCTGAATTTGTTTAAAAAATATAAATAAAGAAAAACAAACATTAAAGAGCTATCGACGTCAGGATCCGCTGGTGTATATACATATATAAGTATAAGATACATTGTAAATTATACTCATTACACATTCAAGGAGTTAAGTATAGATTAAGTCAGACATAGGACGAAATGATGAGATAATTTCGTTGCACGAAAATAATTAGGTGAAATTCTTTATATCTCTATATAATATATATATATATATAATATATATTATATCTATATAATATATATTATATAGATACAAAGAATTTTGCCTAATTATTTTCGTACAATAAAATTATCTCATCATTTTGTCCTATGTCTGACTTAATCTAAACTTAACTCCTTGAATGCGTAATGAGTATAATTTACAGTGTACCTTATACATACATATTGTATATATTATATAGATATAAAGAATTTCGTCTAATTATGTTCGTGCATGAAATTATCTCATCATTTCATCCTATGTCTGACTTAATCTATTCTTAACTCCTTGAATGCGTGATGAGTATAATTTACAGTGTATCTTATACTTTTATATATATATATATATATTTTATATATATGTATATTATATATATATATATATACATATATATATAAGTATAAGATACACTGTAAATTATACTCATTACGCATTCAAGGAATAAAGTTTAGATTAAGTCAGACATAGGACGAAATAATGAGATAATTTCGTTGCACGAAAATAATTAGGCGAAATTCTTTATATCTATATAATATATATATAATATTATATCTATATAATATATATATAATATTATATCTATATAATATATATTATATAGATACAAAGAATATTGCCTAATTATTTTCGTGCAACGAAATTATCTCATTATTTCGTCCTATGTCTGACTTAATCTAAACTTTACTCCTTGAATGCGTAATGAGTATAATTTACAGTGTATCTTATACATACATATTGTATATATTATATATATATAAAGAATTTCGTCTAATTATGTTCGTGCATGAAATTATCTCATCATTTCATCCTATGTCTGACTTAATCTGTTCTTAACTCCTTGAATACGTGATGAGTATAATTTACAGTGTATCTTATATTTTTATATATATATATTTTATATATATGTATATTATACATATATATATATATATATATATATATATAAGTATAAGATACACTGGAAATTATATTCATTACGCATTCAAGGAGTTAAGTTTAGATTAAGTCAGACATAGGACGAAATAATGAGATAATTTCGTTGCACGAAAATAATTAGGCGAAATTCTTTATATCTATATAATATATATATAATATTATATCTATATAATATATATTATATAGATACAAAGAATTTTGCCTAATTATTTTCGTGCAACGAAATTATCTCATTATTTCGTCCTATGTCTGACTTAATCTAAACTTAACTCCTTGAATGCGTAATGAGTATAATTTACAGTGTACCTTATACATACATATTATATATATTATATAGATATAAAGAATTTCGTCTAATTATGTTCGTGCATGAAATTATCTCATCATTTCATCCTATGTCTGACTTAATCTATTCTTAACTCCTTGAATGCGTGATGAGTATAATTTACAGTGTATCTTATACTTTTATATATATATATATATTTTATATATATGTATATTATATATATATACATATATATATAAGTATAAGATACACTGGAAATTATACTCATTACGCATTCAAGGAGTTAAGTTTAGATTAAGTCAGGCATAGGACGAAATAATGAGATAATTTCGTTGCACGAAAATAATTAGGCGAAATTCTTTATATCTATATAATATATATATAATATTATATCTATATAATATATATATAATATTATATCTATATAATATATATTATATAGATACAAAGAATTTTGCCTAATTATTTTCGTGCAACGAAATTATCTCATTATTTCGACCTATGTCTGACTTAATCTCAACTTTACTCCTTGAATGCGTAATGAGTATAATTTACAGTGTATCTTATACATACATATTGTATATATTATATATATATAAAGAATTTCGCCAAATTATATATTCGTGCATGAAATTATCTCATCATTTCATCCTATGTCTGACTTAATCTATTCTTAACTCCTTGAATGCGTGATGAGTATAATTTACAGTGTATCTTATACTTATATATATATATATATTTTATATATATGTATATTATATATATATATATATATATTAGTATAAGATACACTGTAAATTATACTCATTACGCATTCAAGGAGTTAAGTATAGATTAAGTCAGACATAGGATGAAATGATGAGATAATTTCATGCACGAAAATAATTAGGCGAAATTCTTTATATCTATATATATATATATATATATACACTGGCGGATCCTGGGGGGGGGGGGTTAAATCCCCCCCCCTTCCAAATTAAAAGAAACAATTTTGCTGAATTTGTTTAAAAAATATAAATAAAGAAAAGCAATCGACGTCGTTGATGCTGGAATAAAAGCTAATCATGAAACCAAAAATATTAAATATGTAAAATAATTTTGCAAACCCCCTCCCCCCTCCCCATTATCGACATCAGGATCCGCCAGTATCGGTAACTAATATCACATATTAGCCGTCAACGTAAAATTATTTCGAATAAGTCTCACTTTAGACGATCTATAGTTCGCCACAGAAATCGGAACAGAAAATTGGAACATTTATTTATAATCTTATATGTGTTATACATTTTTATTCTTCATCTACATATAATATATATTACATATAATTTTATAGCATAAAATTCCATTTAGAATTCCTTAGCGTGTTATAAATAATGATCTAAAATGAATTAAAAATACATTCCAGCTTCCTCAATAATTTAGACAGAATATATTTAGGGATATATTTAGGATAGATAGATGATTTCAAGAGTATTTTTACAGTCGTTTTTAAGAAAATGCTAACAAAATGTACACGGGAGAATTCGCATAGAAAAAGAAAGAGATTTGCTACACATAGAGAATTTTCTCTTAGAATTTACCCTGAAAATTATGGTAATCGTGGGACTATCTATTACAATAAAATATAAAATATGTTTGATTAATTTTACTATGCAGTTTAGTAAAATTAATTAAACATGTTTTATATTTAATATTGTGATAGATATTATTTTTATTGTGATAAATATTAATCAGAGAAATTCTCATAAAATTCTTTCCATACCATATTGTCCCACAATTACCACGATTTTTAGGGTAAATTCTAAGAGAAAATTTTCTCAGTGATAGACAATGCTAATTGCGCAACGCCATTAGGGATGCCATTAATGAACGATGTAGGCGAGTTATACGTTGAACATAAAGTCGCTTACGGCGCGGTTATGCGGATTTCGAGGGGCGTACGACATTTCGCGATCGTCGACGACTCGAGGAGGAGCAGGAGCGGAACGGCACCTGGCCGTTCCAACTTTTGCAATTAGCAAAGTAAATTGCCGGTAACCTTCCGAACCTGGGCGCCCGCCCGCGCGCGATACGACGACTCTCTAGCGCGATACGATGTTTCATAATTTAATAACGCGCTCGGTCGAGTTTGCGAATTGCTAACCGTCTTGGCAACCGTCTTGACAACTTTCGCCAAAAGCGACGAGAGAGCCGTAATTGAAGAGGAAAAGAAATCGGGCTCAAGCACTCTTCCGCTTGCTCATCCTCTCTCTCTCTCTCTCTCTCTCTCTCTCTCTCTCTCTCTCTCTCTCTCTCTCTCTCTCTCTCTCTCTCTCTCTCTCTCTCTCTCTCTCTCTCTCTCTCTCTCTTTTCGTTCACAATATAACAAAGTTTCATTTTCTTCGCGACACGCGACATACGATTATTTGCCCGCCGCAAACGAGAAACTTTGTCTTGAGATTCTCGAAGAGCGGAAAGCCACAACTCATCGATTCCGCTGTTTACTTCGATTGCCGCATCCTCGCGGATATCGTTAGCCGTAAATATCCTCCGAAGACATTGTTTCCTATTAAAGAGTCACTCTCTCTCTTTTTCATCTTCTTTTTATTTCTTTCTTCTTTATTTAATAATTATATTTTATATATAAATTTATTAGACGATTGTACAACATACGCACACGCGTGCGCGCATGCATTTAATCTTTTCAAAAATGATTCTGCAAACAATTTTGAGCTTCAAATTTGAGAAACTTGCAAGTCCAGCTAATATATAAAATATTTTATATAGAATAAATTTAACAAGTTTGAAAATTTTCAATGTCGGTTGCGAAACTAATTTTGTTAAATCCAATAAAACGGTACAAAGTAGTAAAATGTACATTAAATCTTACATCATAGTCGTTTCTCTCTGCTTGATTTTATTAATTTCTAATCTATCTCTGTAAAATATGTACAAAAGATCGTAATGAATTTCCTACACCTACACAGAAAGAATTTTCTTTTAGAATTTACCCTGAAGATCATGGTAATCGTGGGACTATCTATTACAATAAAATCTATTACAATACTATGCAGTTTAGTAAAATTAATTAAACATGTTTTATATTTTATTGTGATAGATATTATTATTTTTATCGTGATAAATATTAATCAGAGAAATTCTCATAAAAAATCTTTCCATACCATATTGTCCCACGATTACCATGATTTTCAGGGTAAATTTTAAGAGAAAACTCTCTCAGTGTAGAGCAGGTTAACTCATAGTTTCCTAGTTAGCCACAATATGAGTCCTAAATCTGTCTAACGATGTCGCTTGTCTGAATTTTACCGTGTACAGTTTATAAAGTATGTATAAGGGGATCGATCGCGCGGTCGCAGCGTTTGCCTTTCCCCAATCTCGCGACACACACAAAACTGACATTCCGATAAAAGGGTGAGAGAGAGAGAAAGAGAGAAATAAACACAGAGAGAGAAAGAGGAGAGCGAAGCTTTGAATGAGCTTTCGCGCAGCTCGAGAAAAAGGTATCTGACTCTCGGAGAAGAACGGCAAAATCGAGTCGGTCACTCGGAAGACATCGCCGTAGGAATCGAATAACACTCTTCGGGGACTTTATCCCGTGGAAGTGAAAAGAGAAAACGCGCGGCTTATATTGGCTATGCCCGGGCCACTCGAGCGCCAAGTACACGTATAATCATATTGAAAGGCAAATATGCGAGTATCCATCTATCCGTCCGACTAGACGCTCGTTACACACAGATCGGTTTATTTTACTTCGAGGCGGAGACACGGCGAAGAATTGAAATTCAAAAGGCGCCGGCGAAAGCTTTCCGTTATAAAGGGATCCAATAAAAGGGAAATATTCAAATTCGAGTAGTGCATCTTTTCTTATATTTATAGAACAGCCAGCGCACATCGCGAAACGGTGATTCCTCCTGTAGTTTTGTGTCGAGGGAAGAAACGTCTAGCGACTAGAAACATTTTAAACGAAGAGAAAATCACGGCTCAAGTGTTAATCCTATACTTATATTTTTATATTTTTATAGACAATATATATTTTTTAAAGGATGCATTTATTTGTATTTCATTAACGTAAACTCTTTTGTAATTCTTTGATTTGCAAAAGATATCGATACGCGCGATGAGTAGAAAAAGATACAATATATTTAATTCGGGAAATGTATTTTTATATCATCAATGATTTTACGACATTTTTTTGAGAACAATATAGATCATTCCTATTCGTAAATTAAACTGTCGACAAAAATATGTATACGGCACGTCGGCTTTTGATACTGATCGATTTATTCTACTTCGAGCGGCAAAGGGATTTATTTGATGGGCTAGATGCCAAAGAAGCGCGCACCGATCAAAGCAATGTTTCCATTGTGAAAAGGCAGGCAATTTAAATAAAAAAAAATGAAAATATTAAAATTTACACATAGAACAAATATATAATATATATTTTTTTTATTCAAAATATTTTCTCGTCTTTTCCTGAATAACATATTTGTCATATTTTATATGACGATCTAGAGCAGAGCACAGTATGGATAGTATGTGATTCGTACAAATGAAGATAAGAAAAACCTATGCTCACTTTTTTAGAAAAATATAGTGAAAATGTTTAAACAAATGCGACTTGTCATACTCAGGTATGTCCATGCTATATGCAATGCTAAAATATACCTTCTTCGTAGTGCATATCTCACGCTTTTTCGATAGAATTATACAATTCATAAACTGTCAAGTTTCTTTTAGCAATTAATTTGACAGGTAACAATAAATATTATATAATTAAATAATTTATAATTGTTTACCTCGTGATTGTATCTCTGTCGCCTTCTTGGCCTTCTTTCTTTTTCATTAATTTTTTGCTCCTTTATGGCACAATACATTTACAGGTTTATGAAACACGTTAATTATGAATAGCTGCGGAATACTTTGCATTTAATCGTGCATTTTATTATATCGGAGGGATGAGAGAAGACAGTACGAAAACTAAGATCGATTCGCGGAATTCTTGATGCGGCTAAATTTAGTCTAATATTGCGCAATATTATGCGATTTGAGTTAATAGCTAATTAAGATGCAATAAATCGATGGAAAATACGTAATCAAAATTCACATAAAAATCGCGAAATACACGTATTATTAATAGATATATTTTGTTGCTTGAATTAAATAATCATTATCGCAATACACTCTTTGTCTCGCTTACGTTATCGTTAATTACTAAAATATAATTAATCGCGCGAGCTAAGATAGTTTCACACGCCACAAAATTCGGTGTTGTAATTGTGATCTACATAACGATGTTGTTTACATTCCGTGGGCTTGTTATCATTGTCTTGCGCGACGAGACTCGGACGAGGGTGGGAAGATAGCGGCGTAAATCGCTCCGCATATTATCTCTCGAAATACTATTGCAACAAGTAGTACGAAACGCGATTATTCCGTACCATTATATAGATTATCCACGCGATTAACTCTCGCGATTATCGATTTGTAAGGGAAACGATAAATTAATATAAAAAATAACAACGCGTCCTTGTTTATGTGATACTTGTTGTATGTCGGTGTGGTGTGCGATATAGTGGAATATACCCCATCATGAAAGACATCGAAATGGAATCGAAAAGATTAAGGACTGACATGCAAATGAAAAGTTTATTATTACTCTTTCAAGTAAACAATTATTAAATATTTAGATAAATATTATATACATATAAGATAATTGTTATTGCCTGTAAATATAAATGATAATATAATTTCTTTCTCTACCAATTTATACTTGAAACGTACACTGAGAGAATTTTCTCTTAGAATTTATCCTGAAAATCATAGTAATCGTGGGGCAATATGGTATGGAAAGAATTTTATAAGAATGTCTTTGATTAATATTTATCACAATGAAAATAATATATATCACAATAAAATATAAAATATGTTTGATTAATTTTATTACGCAGTTTAGTAAAATTAATCAAACATGTTTTATATTTTATTGTGATAGATATTATTTTTATTGTGATTATCCTGTAAATATAAATGATAATATAATTTCTTTCTCTACCAATTTATACTTGAAACGTACACTGAGAGAATTTTCTCTTAGAATTTATCCTGAAAATCATGGTAACCGTGGGGCAATATGGTATGGAAAGAATTTTATAAGAATGTCTTTGATTAATATTTATCACAATGATAATAATATCTATCACAATAAAATATAAAATATGTTTGATTAATTTTATTACGCAGTTTAGTAAAATTAATCAAACATGTTTTATATTTTATTGTGATAGATATTATTTTTATTGCGATTATCCTGTAAATATAAATGATAATATAATTTCTTTCTCTATCAATTTATACTTGAAACGTACACTGAGAGAATTTTCTCTTAGAATTTATCCTGAAAATCATGGTAACCGTGGGGCAATATGATATGGAAAGAATTTTATAAGAATGTCTTTGATTAATATTTATCACAATGATAATAATATCTATCACAATAAAATATAAAATATGTTTGATTAATTTTATTACGCAGTTTAGTAAAATTAATCAAACATGTTTTATATTTTATTGTGATAGATATTATTTTTATTGCGATTATCCTGTAAATATAAATGATAATATAATTTCTTTCTCTATTAATTTATACTTGAAACTTACACTGAGAGAATTTTCTCTTAGAATTTATCCTGAAAATCATGGTAACCGTGGGGCAATATGGTATGGAAAGAATTTTATAAGAATGTCTTTGATTAATATTTATCACAATGATAATAATATCTATCACAATAAAATATAAAATATGTTTGATTAATTTTATTACGCAGTTTAGTAAAATTAATCAAACATGTTTTATATTTTATTGTGATAGATATTATTTTTATTGTGATTATCCTGTAAATATAAATGATAATATAATTTCTTTCTCTATCAATTTATACTTGAAACGTACACTGAGAGAATTTTCTCTTAGAATTTATCCTGAAAATCATAGTAATCGTGGGGCAATATGGTATGGAAAGAATTTTATAAGAATGTCTTTGATTAATATTTATTACAATAAAAATAATATCTGTCACAATAAAATATAAAATATGTTTGATTAATTTTACTAAACTATATTGTAAAACTAATCAAACACATTTTATATTTTATTGTGACAGATATTATTTTTATTGTAATAAATATTAATCAAAGACATTCTTATAAAATTCTTTCCATACCATATTGCCCCACGATTACTATGATTTTCAGGATAAATTCTAAGAGAAAATTCTCTCTGTGTATTAAATCGCGTGAAATATACGATATGTGCTTTGACAAGTAATTCTATAAAGGAAAATTAGTTTTACGAAAAGACTGTGTGGAATCACTGTGGAATATTTGCCAAGATAGAACTTGTTAATAAATACACCTCTCTTAAGGAACGTTGACAGATTAATGATAAACCTTTCGTCTGCGCGTTGCCCGTCTGCCCATACGTATGGTTTTCCCCTTCTCGATGCCTCTCATAGTAGGACGCGCGCGCGAGCTATATCACTATTTGATGTACCACCAAATGTATACGTACGACATTGTTATTTCTCACGTTCCATCGTTTGCCTTACGAACCGACACTCGCGAGTTAGTTAGTCTCGTGAATAATCTACATATAACGGCAGGGAATAATCGCATCTCGTACTACTTGTTGCAATTCGAGAGATAATCCGTGGAGCGATTTTCATTTCCTTGAGACACTACTTGAAATCGAATATATTTCACCTTGCACTATGAAATTCTCATCGATTTGTATATAATTTGACAATTATTTTAGGATAGAGAACGCGCTAAATTAGAATCGTATGATTGAGAGAATTGTAATGAAAGTCCCCGCGATCAGCCGTTTGTTCAATTTGAGATTCAAATGAAACAGTACGTTTCGTATATATTTAGTTTGTAAATCAAATTAAATATTTCGAAAGCGAAATAATTACATAATTTACGACGATTCGGCACTGGAATTTGATAGCGTGCTTTTGTTAACATATCGCGACCTTGTTATTTGCGTAACGAGACTCGAGCAACTAGCCAGCGACGCGACCTGCTGCTATATCGTCGCATTACTTTTTGAGGAACGCGGTAATTCGCTATTAAAATTAGATATTATCGGCCCGAGCGATTAATTAGTTCACCCGATAAATACGTAAGATTATTGCGGCGACAGATATTTCATTCAAACTCTCTTAAATGGAATCAGTGTTATTATTGAAAAGCAGTCATTGATTTTTGTAGCTTTATCATATCTCAAAAAGAGAAAAATATATATAAAATATAATATATATAAAATATAATATATATATAAAATACTGAATTAAATAATATATAAAATAGTGAATATAATAATATAAATATAATATATATAAAATACTGAATTTGTGAATCCTACTTGTATATATATTTTATTTCAAATATGTGTGTATGTAGGAGTTTCTTCCAAAATAAAACGATCCAAAATAAATAGAAAAAGTTTTAAACGCTACATCTTGCAAATATATCTTTCATCAAATATTACTCATTTTTCAATAAAATTGTATTGCTATATAATCAGTAAAATATATCTAATCTTCGATAGGTATTGTGTCATTGTGTTAATCAATGAAATTTTTACTAATTCAATTTAAGAGAGTAACGAAAAGGCATGATATATTGATATTATGAGTATTTCGTGAAATTTATACGTTATAAATATATTATATTTTTTACTAAACTGCGTTTCTTTTTGTTTTTTTGAATTTGTAATTTATATTATATTTGTAATATTGAATTTTAATTGCGTGTTTTCTATAAGTTTATCGCGTTTCTTTGTATCTTAATTAGCTATTAATTTAACTCGTGTAATGTTGCGCGTATTAAATTGAATTTGGACGCATAATTTTTCAACAGATCAAACAGATTGTAGTTTTTCCCATTATTTCCTTTCGTCACAATGTAATAAAATACACTATAAATAGGAATGCAAAGTGATCGTTTTCTTGCACATCATAATTAACTGTATTTTTACGAGTGAATGTGTCATAAAAAAGCAACGAAAGATTAACAAAAGAAGAAATGCAAGGGGCGACGACAAAATAACTAAGCAATTTATAAATTACTAGAACAACATAAGCACGCACCACTTTTCGGTTTTATGTTTAAAAAAATGATATTTTTAAAAAATAATATAAAGTTTGTTTGAACTCGATAATATTTTTTCTCAGAAATTAGCTGATTCACAAACGTTAATTTGCTAATTAAATTTTAAAATAATAATATGAAATTGTATATATAAATAAAAATAAAAAATTAAAATAGTTGTAATATGTTGTAAATAATATGTTATAATATCTTATTCTCGATTAATATTTTTTGACAGAAATCAGCTGATAACTGTCAAAAATATTAATCTCGGGTTTATAAAGTATCATAATATATTATTTAAAACATTATTTTAATTTTTATAACATATTATTATTTTAAAAATTAATTAGCAAATTAATGCTTTAATCAGCTGATTTCTATCAAAAAATATTAATAAAGCGAAAATTTGCTAATTAAATATTCTAGCTTACATATTTATATTTATATTGTGTAAGTTATAATTTGCTAATTAAATTTTAAAATAATAATATGGTAAAAGTTATAAAATAGTAATATGTTGTAAATAATATGTTATATAATACCTTATTTTCGATTAATATTTTTTCTTTCCAAAGCTTTATTTTTTCGAACGAATCTCCTTCGCGTTTTAATTAATTATTAATATTAAGTCATGTATATAGTATCGCGCGCGCGCTATTAGCATGAAGTTGCCGATGTTTGTAGCTTCGGCCATTACCGAAACGCCGCGAGTATCAGGCAGTTGGAGCTGCGTCCCGCTGTGATTAATTAGTAAGCATAATCGTTAGAAACGATTTCTAACCTTTGTACTGTAATATTTATCAATCGCATGTCATAATTTCAACGTTAATATGTAGGCGTAATTGTTCGAAACGCATATTTCGCGAAAAATTCGATGCAAAATCTCTTGCCAACATAACCCAACTTAATCTGTTTTCGCGCGCGCGAATGTGTTGCGATCCGTGGATATATCTATCGTTAATTCTAGCTTACATATTTACATTGTGTATGTTATAATGCGAAATAATAAGATTATTCTAATATATGTATGTATTTTACTTGTTACAGGTAGCATTGCGATACACAGTGCGATTCACGCGTCGTGTCGGGAGTGCCGTGTAAAGTTTCGCGTGTCGGGAGTGCCGTGTAAAGTGTCGGGCGATCGTAATTATTCGTATTTTCGCGAGTAGTGTCGTGAATGCTTCGAAGAAGCAATGACGGTCGACCAAGAGACGAGGAGGAGGCCCGGGGAGGCATCGGGCGACAGCAGGGCAACTGTGAGGTATGCAAAATAAAACATTTTTTCTAAACCGCATTGTTTATGAGATATTCAACACACACACATATGTATATACATAATTTGAATATTTTTTGTTTTCAGATCAATGTGTGCTGTACTACAACTCCGCTATTGCACGTATCGGTGAGTGAGAAATTGTTTATTTTATAATATTTCTATAGCGGTAATGGGGGTATATATAATATGTTGAAAATATTAAAATAGTAACATATGTTTTAAATAATATGTTATAATATCTTATCTGCGATTAATATTTGTTGACAAAAATCAGCTCTGATAATTGTCAAAAATATTAATCGAATTTAAAATAACATCCCTGTCTGAAAAAGGCACGTTAAGTCGATTCTTGCAAGTATTGTTGCATCTTTTCTCTGATGCTGATTAACTGTTTCGATTCGCATTGTGCGTTATATTCGTAGCATCAAGAGGCTGTTATCGCTAGGGTTAGTAGTTTAACAGTTTGTTCAAAATAAAATTAAATAAAATAATATGTTTTAAATAATATGTTATAATATATTTTAAACTTAATTAATATTTTTGATAGTTATCAGCTGATTTCTGTCAAAAAATATTAATAAAGCGTTAATTTGCTTATTAAATTTTAAAATAATAATATGGTAAAAATTAAAAATAGTAATATGTTGTAAATATATTATTATAATATCTTATCCATGATTAATATTTTTTGACAGAAATCAGCTGATAACTGTCAAAAATATTAATCGAGTTTAAAGTTTTATAAAATATTATTTAAAACATATTATATTATATTATTTTATTTTATTTTGAACAAACTGTCAAACTGCTAACCCTCTCGATGCTACAAATATAACGCACAACGCGAATCGAGGCAGCCAATCAGCATCGCGGAGAGGAGGCAACAATACTTGTGAAAATTGACTTAACATCCCTTTTTTAGAAAGGGATTTATTATTTATTACTTGTAAAATTGTTTTTTTGTTTACGAAATAGTGATTTACTTTAAATTATCGTGTATTGTACATTCCATATATAAATATTCGCGCGTAAATTATATAAATAATTTATATATTTTTCATCTTTTATATAAATAATTTATATACCTTTTTATTATTTTTTTTATAAATATTTAAAATATATATATATATATATATAATAAGATATGTGTGTGTTTATATGTATATGAATCATTATATTTTTATATAAAATGTGGTATGTGAAATATTTTATCAATTATTTAAAAAAATTAGATTTTTTTATATATAATATTATATTTCTAAAAGTTTATAGATAAGGAATGCTTTTCAATAATTATGCAATTTATTTTATTAAATATTTATTTAATGACAAATGAAAATTTGTGCATAATAATTAGTATTTTAAATATTAATTATTTTAGACACAATGTTTTATAATAATTGTTGTATAATGCATAAAATTTAGATCTTATTCTAAAGTATTTATTCAATATATTTTGCAAATTAATTCATTTATATCATAAAAACAAATATTCTTAAAATAATATAACGTAAAGAAGCGAAATGTCGATCAAGATTGTGGAATCGAAGCACCAGAAATTCAAGACGGGTTCTCTTTTGCTTCTCATAAATTATGCATTTAGTATCGACGTTTCTTGTTGATCAATTTCTTTTCTTTATACTATGATATAACCAGCAAATACCTAATAGAAGAATCGCGTATAGTTGCAGATGTATTTTCTTTTAAAAAACCTTAAATAAAAGCTTTAGCCTAGAATTCTACAAAACTTATCGTTTGTACTTAATACGTATTATAAATTGTTTGAATTTTTTGAACTGATCCAAATAAGGAAAATAATATTTTTCGATTTATTTTATATTGAAATTTTTGATTATAAACTTAATATGAATTTCTTTTGCACGATAAAGAAAATTATTGTAGTAAACTTTATTATTTCGCTCATTTCTGTTTGCAGTGTCAGCTCAATGACTTTTTTGAACAATAAATATTAATTTCTGTAATTTTTAAATCTCAAATAAACTGTTAAATTAATTATTAAAGTAATTACAAATATGTTTAATTAAAATGTTTTAAATAGACTTTATTGAATTATTATCATACAAACACGAAGATATATAAGAAAAAATATGAAAACGGTTTTGATGCGTTCACTATTCTAATAAATGATCCGATCTTTTCCAAACGATATCATTTCACAATTGCCAGAATCTCACAATAATAAATGGAGAAACCTGGCGCTGACAGATAGGAAAATGTGGGTCAGACGCGAGTATTCTTGTAAAATCATGATGACACAATAACGATTTTATGGCGATCGACCTCTATGAGGTCTCACCCTCTCATCGTTTGCATCACCCATTTTCTCGCATCTGTTTCGCTTAAAAAAATTATTCTTGATCTCCCTCCCCCCCCTTATGTAAATAATGCAAAACGTTACGAGCATTTTATCTGTGTTGCGACACTATAAATCGAAATTTGCGAAAAAATATTTCGCTTTCGTGTGTCATGAATTTTTTACATATTGTATGAATATACGTATTATTAATACATATAAATTTTGAAAACAGAATACATACATTAATAATACATTGCTCTCTATACTAAAAATATGATATGTTTTAATAATGCATATTATACATGATACGCATCAATATGTATTATTAATATGAATGTATATATTTTTTTTTTTTTCAGAATTCTCTGTCGTGGATTATACATCGCATGGAACGAGTTTACACTTCAAAATCCCATAAAAGTCAACGTTCGGTGAGTAATCTGAATATTAAAAAATTTATCATCCGATTTTTCTACGATATCCCAATCTTGAAATGTCAGAGACTTGAAATTTTTAGGAAATTTTTATTATAAAAATTTCTCGAAATCTAAAAGCGTTGAATGTTAAGAAGCATTCGGATCCTCAAATACGTATTCGAAATCTTGACTCTCGACTTGTTCAAATTTCCATAACTTAAACTGGGTAAATTTAGAACCTTTCAATTTTAAAACTATTTGATTCTCGTTGATTTTGCATTTTCTCCGTGCATTTATCTTACATCCCTTACATAACATACTCACTTTATAACTAATGTAAAGTGAACTCTCGAAATGCCTCGACTAAAGGTTATAGACTGTTATCGGAAGATCGATTGACGGTTCACAAAGTCGATAGCCAGTTGAGCACATAGTTGCACATTCGTGCGACTGTCTGTGTCAAACATGTCCGGAACTTCCGTCCAATCTGTACGTCGTAATTGTTATTGTTACATTATTACTCGTTGGTAGAGGCTTCGTCAGGGATCATAATTAGCGCAAAGTGACCGCGCAATTTAATATAAACTGAATAAAATATATGGGAAAATCGATAAAAGTTTATAAAAATTTTTATTATGCGGTCATAAATAAATATAATGAATAAATTAATCGTGATAATAAGGCTACCAACTGCATGCAATACAATGAAATTAACAATTTCCCGCTTCAGTAATGATTATTTCTGCATTCGTGCATACATAATCGCACCCGTACATGACGTATACAATGTGCGCAAACGTTTACAATTCTTTGCAACAACAAACTAAAGTTTATAATAATTTAACTTTTTTGTTTTTTAAACAGTAATCGAAATTGTTTCGATTACATAAGATAAATTGAGCGAGTTTTATATCAAGTCAATTAATTATTATCAATTGTCATAATTAGTTCGTAATTAGTCTGCATGAAGGGGCATAATTATAATCCATAATTAATACATATATTCGTCCTGATTATAATATTATACGTTATCCGAGATGAATAAATGATGTGTCTCGTTATGATATATCATCGTAGTTATACGATGACAGCGGCAGCAACATTAATGAAATAACTAGGAAAGAGTAATTTGTTTAAATATGTCGAGATCGAATGGCACATAGGCGCGCTATGGAAACGAGAAAGAAATATAAAAAAAAAACTATTAAACTCATATATAACGGCAATTATCGAATAATAAATTAAACTGCTTGCGCGCAAAATTCCTCCGAAACGCCACGTGTTCGATAATTTACAAGCGATTCTATTGGAGAATTCAGGGGCACACGCGAGGTTCATTCTTCTCGTATCAATTGACCCGATTGCTATTGTCAATATTCCCGATGGAGTCTTGACAGTGTATAACGTTTATATTGAATAATAACTCGCGATTTTATCCAAATAACATTATACATTATACATCGCGCGCGCCGACATTTACATAAAATCTCATTCCTAAGAGCGCGAAAATCACTGTAATTTTATTATTGATATATCTGCTCGTTCGAATTAATTTATACTCTTGAAATTATCTCGATCTGTACCTCTTTATTTTTGTAAATTTAGATTTCTTTTATTTCTAAGCGTAATAATTTACGAATATCTTTATTAATAGATCATTGAGATAGACCAATGAATTAAATTCACGATCCTTCCAATTATAAATGAGTTTGCGGAATAGGAAAAAGATTTAAGAGAACTCGACCTACAAATTTCCGGCGATAATCGACCTAGAAATCGTGGAAAGAATAGCGACCCTTATCCTCTTCAGTGCAATTCGAGTCTGATGCTTTTAATGACCGTAAATCGAAGACAAAATGAGTCAACAACACGTTTTTCACGCGATTCGGTTCTCGAATGATGATGCATTTCTCCCTCTTTTCTCCCGTCTTATCGCCGGCAGGTATTTCCTCGATGATTTAAATCCCCCGCAGATCTTTTCATACGTCTCGCGAAAAAACCACAGACGCGAGAAATGGGAAAGAAAATGAAAGAGGGAGATAGACATCGTCGTAACGATCCAGCTGTTTCAGTTCCGGAATGTGGAAGGAAAATAATTGCGGCCTGTCTGAAAATCAAAGGGACCCTCTCCCTTTTGGTCGATGTAACGCTGTCTCGTTCTTCCGTCTGTCAGGACGACAGTCCCGTTTTAATCCACGAGTACTATTTTCCCCGACGAGAAAAGAGATTTCGGTCGCGGAGGAAGAGAATTTCCATCAGCGATATCGCGCCGGTTATTATTTTTTATTTTGATCTGAAAATCGCGACGGACAATGTATAATTAATATACAGTATGTCTCAAAATTCTCGACTTTAATTTTAACAACATAATTTCAGCATATTGAGAGATAACATAATTTTCAAAAAACTTATCGTTTATCTCAACAATCAAGACGAAATTAAAAAAGTAAATCCAATTGAGAATTACAAAAATATAAGGATACATCACGTGTCTATTATAATATGAAATATGTCGCGAGGTTTCTTCGTAAGATAAAAAGGAACGTTCGATGATAATAATAATAGCAAAAAATAAATAAATTGAGAGGACAGATCCGACGATGCATTTCTTTTACTTCAGTTACTCTCAAAGAAACTACGTTTACGGACGTTTACTGCATTAACGGCGTATCCTCTGTATATATGTACGTATCGTGGTTACATATAATGGTGAACGCCTTTCATCATCTGCGTTCGATTTATCGAGTATCTTTTTCTCTCTCTCCCTCTCCTCCCCGTTTCTGGACCGCTTCACTTTTATTCTCGGCACTCCTTTCGTCGTTCGAACCCCCGACAGGCAGGGCGACAATTAGTCCTCAATTATGAAACCTCCCTCGGCTCCAGTAACGCGTGACGCGTGAAGAAAGGGTGACCCGAGAGAGCCGCTTAAGGACATGTCGCGAACGCATGTGTGAGATGCACGTGCAACCGAATGCCCCGAAGTGCACTTTTGCTGAGCAGTCGATGAAGGGAGTCGCGTCGATGATAGGTACATACACTCCGGTCCGCATCGAACGGGTCTTCTTCGTCTTTCTTGATGAATAATTAATGACGAATCAATCGGCTCTTTGGATCGAACAAAGAATTCTTAGATAAAAGAGCGCGAGAGACTTATCTGTTTCTTCAGATTTCTAAAATTATTGTTTCTTCTTCCTTCTTTTTATATGAGAAAGAGAGAATTCCGCGACGACATCCTATTTTAATGTAGTCTTAGTCCGGCGATTTGATATGTCGGTGAATTTTGCGAATCTTGGCTGACTGGCGCAATTCCAGTATATTATTACGCGAGAGTTTGATACATGCACGGCTTCCGGGCACGGGTTCGTCGCGCAAACGTCGACGGAGTTACCTGTATTACACCTGCGTTCAGGCACGTGTGTAATGTCGAGCAAGAATGCGAGCGAGCATGATCATACTCGCGCGACTACGCCGCATTGTTGCGGGAGGAAACTTTAATCCGAGCGTCGCGCAGCTGCGACGCGTAGCGCCGGTTCGGCCGGGATGCACATCCTAGAATGCATCTCGGATAATATAATGGCACGTGGCGCGATGCATACAGGCGGTGAGAGGTGCACAAAGACAAGAAGGGAGAGGGAGAGCGAAAGAAATGGGGCAGATATCATTGTTTAAAAAAAACACTGGAACGAGACTAGTCGTTTCTTATAGTTTTTTCGACGCTGAACACGAGTCTGGTTTCCAAATTACTCCATCACGTCACAATTTTGAGAAATTTGCAATTAAAGTTGTAAAAAGGAGCTATTTTTACCAACTTTGTTATGTTATAGCTACAATATGTGACGTGCTGGAAAAGTTTTCTTGCAATCAAAATAAAGTATATTGTTAGGACTTACGATCCTCAAAAGGAATTTTTGGTATCAGTTATGGTCACTGGCGGATCCTGGGGGGGGGGGGGGGTTAAACCCCCCTCTTGCAAATTAAAAGAAACAGTTTTGCTGAATTTGTTTAAAAAATATAAATAAAGAAAAACAATCATTAAAGAGCTATCGACGTCAGGATCCGCTAGTGTATATATATAAGTATAAGATACACTGTAAATTATACTCATTACGCATTCAAGGAATTAAGTATTGATGAGATAATTTCGTTGCACGAAAATAATTAGGTGAAATTCTTTATATCTATATAATATATATACCTATAATATATATTATATCTATATAATATATATTATATAGATACAAAGAATTTTGCCTAATTATTTTCGTGCAACGAAATTATCTCATTATTTCGTCCTATGTCTGACTTAATCTAAACTTAACTCCTTGAATGCGTAATGAGTATAATTTACAGTGTATCTTATACATACATATTGTATATATTATATATATATATATATAAAGAATTTCGCCAAATTATGTTCGTGCATGAAATTATCTCATCATTTCATCCTATGTCTGACTTAATCTATACTTAACTCCTTGAATGCGTGATGAGTATAATTTACAGTGTATCTTATACTTTTATATATATATATATTTTATATACTGTATATTATATATATATATATATATACATATATATATAAGTATAAGATACACTGGAAATTATACTCATTACGCATTCAAGGAGTTAAGTTTAGATTAAGTCAGACATAGGACGAAATAATGAGATAATTTCGTTGCACGAAAATAATTAGGCGAAATTCTTTATATCTATATAATATATACAATATGTATGTATAAGATACACTGTAAATTATACTCATTACACATTCAAGGAGTTAAGTTTAGATTAAGTCAGACATAGAACGAAATGATGAGATAATTTCGTTGTACGAAAATAATTAGGCGAGAAATTCTTTATATCTATATAATATATATATATATATATATATATATATATACACTGGCGGATCCTGGGTGGGATTAACCTCCCCCCCCCCTTGCAAATTAAAAGAAACAGCTTTGCTGAATTTGTTTAAAAAATATAAAGAAAAACAAACATTAAAGAGCTATCGACGTCGTTGATCCTGGAATAAAAGCTAATCATGAAACCAAAAATATTAAATAAAATAATTTTGCAAAACCCCGCCCCCCCCTCCCCATTATCGACGTCAGGATCCATTAGTGCTTATGGTTAATAAGATATCCATGGTTAAATATAAGGTGTATTGCGGAAGTTAGCTGTTAACTTGTCATTAACGATTTGCCAAGTAGCTTTTAAGTATGTTTATTTAAACTTAAGATTTTTTAGGTCGTTGAATACGAATCCAATGTCAAAATTGTCAAATTCAAAATGGAGAACTTAATATGTTAAAAAAATGTTTAGATTGCAATGTAAACATTTTTTAAGTTTTGTCATCCGTCATATTGAATCCATCATTTTAAGTTTGACAATTTTGACATTGGATACGTATTCAGCGATCTAAAAAAATCTCAAATTTAAATAAACCTACTTAAAAGCTACTTGATAAATCGTTAATGACGAGTCACAGCTAACTTCCGCAATACATCTCATATTTAACCATGGATATCTTATTAATCATAACCGACACAGAAAATTCCTTTTGAGAGTCGAAGGTCCTAACAATATACTTTATTTTGATTGCAAGAAAACTTCTCCAGCACGTCACATATTGTAGCTATAATATGACAAAGTTCGTGAAAATAGCCCTTTCTTGCAACTTTAATTGCAAATTTCTCAAAATTGTGACGTGATGGAGCAATTTGAAAACCAGATTCGTGTTCAGCGTCCAAAAAACTATAAGAAACAACTAGTCTCGTTCCGAAAAGGTTCGAAAAAGTCATTTTTTGTTGAACAGCGTATTCAATGACTCACTTAGGGCCAATTTCACCAACGTCGATTAACTTTAACCTCCAGTTAAATTATATCTTTGTCTCTTTTTAAGAACGTATCTGAAAAGAGACAAAGATATAGTTTAACCGAAGATTAAAGTTAACCGACGTTGGTGAAATTGGCGCCCTTAAAGAAGTATATCAGTTCGGGATGTGATTTTCTTTTTCCAAATTGCGAAAAAAGTAAATAAATTAAGGAATTTGATGTTTCGATAAATCAAATAGATAGATTCCGTAAAAATTTTAAAACAAATGATTACAAAAGTATATATATGTATAATGATTAGAAATGATATCAAAAGAGCAGAATTAATAGTTGCTTATTTGATAATACTGCCTAATTATACTGTCACTTTGTACGGAACTTAAAGTACACTTGTCGTGCGAGTATATAACTACGCAAAGATAACTCATTCGAAGACGAAGTTTCCATATACACATGTATACAGTTAGATATTCGTAGAGTAAATTCCGTTGCACGCGTTGTAAATAATTCTGATGATTGCATGTGTAATCGTAGAATGCCAGTGTGGGGGCGATTGCGATGGTTAATATCATATTAACACGTTGAGCGGCTCTGACGGCTATAATCGTCACGCCATTTCATATCTTGGTCGGAATCGTGTTAACGTCATGGCGCATATAGCCGCGCATTAATAAAGAGCTGTAATTAATAAAAAAAATTGAATAACAGTTATATTTACAACGTTGAGCGATATCACGAATCATATTTTTTTACATCGCATCGATTTTAATTACCGAAAAAGTAAACAAATATATTTACTCGTAGATCTCGCGAATAACTGTGACAAATATAATGCTGATACAATATATTCGATATTGACGGCAAATATCGTTTACCTAATATCGACAGTTACAATTTAATTTTGGGAACTATTTTAGCGTAAAAACGTCGAACTTGGGATTGACCGAAATATGAAGAATGACGAAGGATAATTAAATATTGATTTTACATTAGTGTGCGCTAAGATAGAACGGCTATTCATTAACGTGTTATAACGAGTGGCGCCGTTCATCGGTCGATCCATTAAAATTAAAGACCGGCTGGGACCTCCTGGCATATTACGCGACCATTCTCTCTGTCCGTCCTTTTCTTCATCCCCTCTTGAAATCGTCCAAGCCGATTGTTCCATCTAGACGGTAATCTGGCGCGATCATATCGCCAGCAACAAACTTTCCGAGATATGCTTTCTTTCTCTTTTTCTCATCACAATTTTAATTGATTTGACGAAATTAGTATATTTCAGTGATACGATTCAGAGATGTAATTTTAATAAATATAATACAGGGTGTATACTCCCGGGAAAAACCTTGAAAACCTGGTATTCTCAGGGAATTTTGTTTTATCTTGAAAAATCAGGGAATTCTCATGGAATTTGATTGGAATTCAGGGAATTTTTAAAAAAATTGCCTTTTTGATAATTTTACTCTTATTTAGCACTTAAGAAACATATGTTTAACACATTGTTGCAATATTTAAGTTTTTATTAAAATTTTATGTGATTTTTTTTATTGACGATTTATTTCAGTATTTATTTCAAGAACTTATGTAAGTTTCATAAAAAATTGTTCAATTTTTTAATAGAAAATATTTAAAAAATTAGTACTTCTTATTTATTTAATAAATATATAATTAAATAAATACATAATAATTTAATAGATAATTAATTTAAATAAATTAATATTCCTTAACACGTTTATAATAAATTATTTTTTGTTTTCTATTTCTATTTTATATTTTATTCTTGCATATATTTTTAGCGTTTAGATATAATGATATATCGCATTTTGTTATTGTCCAAATTAATTTTACAATTAATAAATCAATATTAAATGCTAGAAAAACTGCATTCTTGATAACTTTTTAATCGTATGAATAAAAAACATTAAAAAGCGTATACAATAAAGGAATTTTTAAAAAGCTGCATCTATAAATTTTGTTATTTTACCTGAGATTTTAAACGAAAATATCGGGAAGATCAGGGAATTCTCAGGGAATATTTTTACAAAATTTGAGTATACACCCTGTAATATTTTGAAGATATGATAAGTCACTTAAAAATACGTATTTCATGATTATTTTCAATCCTTTTTTGCAAGTATCAGCGAATTGTTTGGATTTAAGAATTAATATTTCGCTCGTGATGTAATTTTTGTTGTTTTACGAAGTAACTAGCTTCTGCGAAACAGTCGCGCGAGCTTTTACCCGGTTCTTCCAGGAAAATTGTGTGAAGTCGCGGATTTTATAGAGCTCTACACTTTGTGTTCTCGGAAGGTTGTTTCAATATTTACGCGCTCGCCGAAGTAGCCGCGAGATAGATAGTTCTATATGGATAAACGAACACAAAGGATAAATGAATAGATAAGTGTTTATTGCAGCTTTGCCGCGAGTTAAAATAACAATGAAGAAGTAATGAGCGCGAGCGTAAGTGCGTACCGCTAATAATAATCAAAAGAGCGAGTCATGCGATCAAATATTCAAGGGCTTTAAATTGGATGTAACTTGTACGAATCGGCCGGAAAGAGAGAGAGAGAGTGAGGGGGGGGGAGGGAATCCTTGCATTAATATTCGTATTCCTCGGATGTAATACAGGCATTGTTCGCTTTTCGCGTTTCACCGACGTTTCTGCCGCAATCCGGGGAATTCGAGACGCAACAAATATTCCTGAGATGAAGAGGAAGTAAAGAAATTACATCTTCGGGATGTATATTTATCCGTCTAGAATCCCAAGAGAGATCTCTTGTTATCGGATTATACTACGATCATTTATTTGTATAAAATTCAACCAACTTTCTTTGAGAAAATGAACGCAAGACGATCGTTGAAGTTTCGTTTATTTTGCTTTTTCAAAGCTAATTTATTCGAATGAAATGCAACCAAGATTGAATCCAAATAAGAGAACGTCGTGCATAATTTAATCGAGATCCGGATTTAAATATGTCATCCTGCTTTCTCCTTCAAACAGATTATTTAACAATGAAATGTGGTGGTGTCCGAATTTTAATGATGAGAATCTTGAAGGAAGCAAATAATTTGCGCCAGTTAATATTGAATTATTAAATTATATCAATGTAAAGAGATGACACGTTATATATATAACTGATATGCTGTTTATTATATTATTTCAAGAAAACTTTTCAGGGGTGATTTAAAATTCATATAATTGACATATTATAATCATAAAATTTGTTTAATTTGTGTAATAAGAACATTACCTCTGTACTTTCGTATATTCAGAAAAACATTACAACAATTAATTATATATATATATATATATATACACTGGCGGATCCTGGGAGGGGGGTTACCCCCCCCCCTTGCAAATTAAAAGAAACAGTTTGCTGATATTGTTTAAAAAATATAAATAAAGAAAAACAAACATTAAAGAGCTATCGACGTCAGGATCCGCTAGTGTATATATATAAGTATAAGATATACTGTAAATTATACTCATTACGCATTCAAGGAGTTAAGTATAGATTAAGTCAGACATAGGACGAAATGATGAGATAATTTCATTGCACGAAAATAATCAGATGAAATTCTTTATATCTATATAATATATATTATATAGATACAAAGAATTTCATCTGATTATTTTCGTGCAATGAAATTATCTCATCATTTCGTCCTATGTCTGACTTAATCTAAACTTAACTCCTTGAATGCGTAATGAGTATAATTTACAATGTATCTTATACATACATATTGTATATATATTATATAGATATAAAGAATTTCGCCTAATTATTTTCGTGAAACGAAATTATCTCATTATTCCGTCCTATGTCTGACTTAATCTAGACTTAACTCCTTTAATGCGTAATGAGTATAATTTACAGTGTATCTTATACTTTTATATATATATTATATATATATTTTATATATATTATATATATATATATATATTTATATAAAAGTATAAGATACATTGTAAATTATACTCATTACGCATTCAAGGAATTAAGTATAGATTAAGTCAGACATACGACGAAATGATAAGATAATTTCGTTGCCTGAAAATAATTAGGCGAAATTCTTTATATTTATATAATATACATATATATATATATATATAAAAGTATAAGATACATTGGAAATTATACTCATTACGCATTCAAGGAGTTAAGTCTAGATTAAGTCAGCCATACGACGAAATGATGAGATATTTTCGTTGCACGAAAATAATTAGGCAAAATTCTTTATATCTATATAATATATACAATATGTATGTATAAGATACACTGGAAATTGTACTCATTACGCATTCAAGGAGTTAAGTATAGATTAAGTCAGACATAGAACGAAATGATGAGATAATTTCGTTGCACGAAAATAATTAGGCGAGAAATTCTTTATATCTATATAATATATACAATATGTATGTATAAGATACACTGGAAATTGTACTCATTACGCATTCAAGGAGTTAAGTATAGATTAAGTCAGACATAGGACGAAATGATGAGATAATTTCGTTGCATGAAAATAATTAAGCGAGAAATTCTTTATATCTATATAATATAAATATATATATATACACTGGCGGATCCTGGGGGGGGGGGGGGGGGTTAAACCCCCCTCCTTGCAAATTAAAAGAAACAGTTTTGCTGAATTTGTTTAAAAAATATAAATAAAGAAAAACAAACATTAAAGAGCTTATCGACGTCGTTGATCCTGGAATAAAAGCTAATCATGAAACCAAAAATATTAAATAAAATAATTTTGCACCCCCCCCCCCCCATTATTGACGTCAGGATCCGCTAGTGTATATATATATATATATATATATATATTATAACATACATAAAATATATAAAATAATAGTATATGTAGTCATATTATAACGCAATTTTTTCCTTATTTGTTTAATCTTTCGTTGCTTTCTTATTTTAACGCAATTTTTTCCTTATTTTTTTAATCTCTTATTGCGGGCGAACACTGTGCATAAAAAATAAAATTGCGAGAATTAAAGTTCGAGGAATCATTTGCTGCTCTGCGCGAAAGTTTTATCCGCGAATGAATGCGCTGGCTGGGTTCATGTGAAATTAAATTACATACGCGTAATTAAACTTCGCGTAAGCTCGCGTACATTTACGCTCGCGTACAATCGCGGATGTGCTCTCTCCTTCTCTCTCTCTCTCTCTCTCTCTTCCCCTCTCCCTCCCCCCTCTCTTTCTCTCTCTTTTGGTCCATTTCTGTCTTTCTTTTTCTCTTGTCGAGCATTCGATTTACGTCAGCCACAAATTCGGGTCACGCTGAATGATTTATTCGATCCAGTAGGTCGCACCTATATCAAAATATCGTTTGTACTACAGAGGTATTTCCAAACGAAACGTCCGAGAATTCGGAATTTTGCACCGGCAACCTTCGCGTTCAACCTCGTCGATATTCGAATTCTAATCCTGGATTGGCGAACGTTTCCGCTTTATCCGCGAAGTGAATATTTTTATGACCAATATTCGGAATATTCGTGAATTATTAACGTTCGAAAATGACGATACACATATATTCGAGAACTAATAACAAATTAAAGATGTATAATGGATCGATGAAATGATTCTCTATGGACAGTTGAATCGACGTTGCAAATTTCTTGAATTTTTAAGAAAGACACGAGCAAGTTCTATTAAATAAAATATTATAATATGTGATTTATATATATCAAGGACATTTTTTCCATTTAATTAATTTTAATCGAGTAAATCCCACATAAAATGTGTCTTACTCTGTTTCTACTTAGTCAAAGATATATTCTCCCGAAAAGGGGCAGCATTTCGAAGTAGAATAGCGCGATTTCGACGCGAAATAATCGTTTCCGCGGAAGCCAGGGGCGAGATACAATTACAATTCAAATTAGCCTCTCGTAACAACGAATCATGTCGCTTCTGTGACACCCGTTATGCACGAGCGGCTCGTCGCGTCGACCTTACGAAACATCCGGTTCGCGTGCACGTGAGGAAGACTCGATTGCACGTAATATATACACACACACACACACAATCTCTCTTTCTCTCTCCTTCTCTCGGGGCTGTAAGAGTCGCAGGTGGACTCGCGGGGGCGATTTTCGCAGAAGCATGCAAAATATCCTGTGCCGACACGCGTGATACGCGGAAGGAACGTAAAACCGAGTTCCGGAAACTTATACAGCCGTCCGCTCTGACCTCGCAGCACTTATGGTAATATCGTATCGGAAGTTACTTTTACAATGCCGGATCCTTTCCTTGGCGTACTGTCAAGCGAGATGTTTGCGCACATAAAAGGACCCGAAAGCAATATTCATCGATTAAGGCGAGATCTATTTTTTCATCGCGTACTTTATTTCGTGTATGTACGTTGCCAAATTTTTTTGCTACCTTCATGAAAGGTAGTAAACAGAGTCCGGCTGCCAAAGAAAACAAATTGTATCGAGAAAAATAACAGTATCACAAACAAATGAACTGTTTTCTTCGAAAAAACACGCGTATTGTGACTGAAAATTCGCTATTTTACTGAACTATTTTTAACTTTCAACTAGTGACATAAAGAAAAATTAACACAATTGATGAAGAAAGATCTTTCTTAAACTAATTTTTAAATTTATTTTGAATAGCTTTTTTAGGCATAATGTTATATTTAAGAGTTTTTTATATTAAAATTAATTAATTTAAGTGTAGTAAATTTCGTTAAGATTTTCCTTAATCTTTCATATTTTTAATCCTTTATAACTGAGATGTATCTCGACTCTATTTCTGCTAAAAAATTAAATTTTTAAAAAATTAAACTAATTTTTAAATTAGACTTTAAATAAAACGAAGAATTAGTGAAACGATTAAATATTTATATGAAGGAACACACACACGCATACATATGAATTCGCATACTCTTTTGATTTGCCAGTTTTCGTACAATTGCAGATCGAAAGTATCTACCTTAATTCGTTATCTTTTCGCATTGGACACATATCGTTCGGGTATTGAACACCAATAATCGAAGCATGGCGACTTGCAATAGAATATAACGCGAATGAGAACTTTCCGATTCGATATTTTCTGCGTCGCGTCAGGAGGAGGCCAGTTGTGCTTCAGCCGGCGCATTCTACTTTCTAAACGACGTCGTTTATTATTTTAATGATGTCATTAGTGGAATTTAAGTTAAAGTTGTCAACTTGCTTCCTCATCCAGCCGGCACGATATAAGTTTCGCCATGTCGCGTTACTGGACACGCCGGTTAACACAACGTAATTTTATCTGGGCACTTTTCGCGGAAAATGTATAAATTTGCTGCTTTTTTCACAAGCCAACATTTTTTACTATAATGTCGAAAAATTACTTGTAATGGAAATAATAGAAGAGCGAAATATGTAGAAGAGAGAAATATATCATGAAAATATATTAGCGAGAAGAAAGATCGTGTCACTTACATGTTCGCCTTTTTTTTTTAATAACGACTGGCGACAACTGCACATTATTAAATCGATTTCTTCCACCCGATGAGAATAGCGATAAAAGTGATTTAGGAGCACAAAACAGAATCGGTGATAATGAACGGCCACAGATTACGCAACGTCTCGGAGATAACAGTAATTACACGGTCGGCTGGATTTAAGCGTTTCGTAGCTAAATTAACCGTGATTCTTCACTACTAAAAATTCGCTAGTCAAAATTCGCGCAAAAGGATATCTCTTCTATTTTTTAATTAAAAAAAATATATATATATATATATATATATATATATATAAACGCCATGATTTCGAAACAGAGTATGTTGTAAAGGAAATTAATTTCTACGTAAAATTATATCATGGCAGATATAAGAAAATATAGAATAATGAAATTTAACACAAAACAAATATACAGCAAAAATTTTAATTTTTTATATTCTGCTTTCTCTAGTTTTAATTATTTATATTCTTTCTTGCGTTTCTCTATGTTGGAGAACCGTACGTAATTATCTATATAATGCATACAAAGTGAAAAAAATGTGTGTAATACATATATATCTATTTTATATACAAAATCTATAAGACTTGGCGCAGTCGAAAATATAGATACGTTATTATTAATCAGACATCTTAATTAAAATGCTGCCTTAGCAGTCGAGATAAAAACGTCGAGCGAAGTGTGTCTTTTTCTACTGCGTTTTCAAAGTACATATTTAACAATGAAGTGTAATACATAATGGCAATGCAAAAGGAAAACGTACGAACATTCCGTCTCGATTGTCTTCTCGCATTCATTCGTTGAACTTGCTTGAAGCGCAAGATTCTCTTTTAAAATATGTGTTGGCGATCCCCCCCATCCTGGTCAGACGTCAGCGAAAAAACGACGGAGGTGTATACCAAAGGCCGTGATATTTCATGACAATCTGTTCTCCCTCTCCTCGATTGTTTTATTTAAAGAGCTCCTCCGTATTTTCTTTAAATAACATTCTTCAGATATAAATAAAGAGTTTTTGAAAAATTATCTTAATGGTTCGATCGCGTTTGGAAGAATAAATTGTTGAAAAAATTAATCAAATGGCAAAAAAATAATATTTTCGGATATTATTATTATTATTATTATTATATGAATTATTTATTATTACGTAATTATTTTGGTAGCACCCATTCTGTCCCATATAATACGTATTAATTTTCAAAATTCTATGAAATTCGAAATAGAGAAAGAATTTTGGTATCTTTATTTTCGTGTAAAATTTCCGATGGCAATTGCATGCAAAATCGTTAAACAATGAGAACATGACGATAAACTAAACGAAGATCTCTTTGTTCGAAGGAAATATAAAATGGAATTTTATCGGATATCCAATAATGATTGTATGTACGTACGCGATATATTTATTCAAAAAAACCACGATAAACTCACGATATTTTTAGGATTCATGGTGAAAAATATCGTTTAATAAAGAACTTTAAATATCATGGAAGAAAATATTATATTTTTTTTTTATTCGAATATGCTTATTATTAAGATCGTAAATCGTTGTCAGTGCTTTTATCCTTGACTATCGCTATATTAAACGTATTCAAGTACAGCTACATTCCACATTAAACTTGACGGAACTAATTTTCGAAATTGAACTCGACATTTTATCATATCATAGTGAAAATTAACGCATACACAAAGTTGATATAATAAACTATCAGATATATAAATAGTTGAGAAATAAAGGACAGGATAATCATATCACACAGATGATTGTTGTAAAGCTTCAACGGGAATGAAAGTCGGTAAAGAGGGCAGGGAAACAATATAAAATTATCCTTCTTCGATGCAAATTCAGAATCAATATTTCCTCGACTCGTACGAGATGCAAAACGACTATAATCCGCTCGCGCATCCGTGTTTTAATTGCGTTCGGCAATCACATCTCTCGCGTGTATAAATAAATTCCCCCCGGTCCCCCTTCGTCATTCTCGCCTCCGATTTCTCGCGAAAACTGAGCCCCCCTCGCGCTATAACGCGCGGGCCCCCCCCGATAGAAAATGTATGCGCGTTTATTTCGCCCGCGAGCTTTCGGACGCGCCGATAGAATGCAAAATAATGGCAGTCTGCCGGATATTTGCGGGCGCGACTGTGACAAATATATCAGATAAAGCCACCCCCGTCCGTGTCCCCCTCGTTTCGTCCCTATCCCGTCCCGGCCGGGGGTGCCGTTCCGTATCTCTCTATATTGATTTACCGCGAACTGATACTCTCTCCACCGGTATCATATTTTCGATCCCGCGAGCGCGTACTCTCGACAATATCAATTCCAAGATCCGTCGAGCACGAGCGGAAACTTTACGCGATTTTATTGCGAGCAAAATTTTATTCCTCGCGATTATTAAAACCGAAGATGTATCTTCGCCCGTATATCGATTCGAGACTCTCCGTGGAATATAGGGCAGTTTAAGGTCGAGTATATTTTTGCATTACGTACCGTTTTTTCGCTACCATGACTATTTAAAGGCTCGCACTTATTGGATGATATTTTTGTAATTGCTCCAACAGTATATGTTTAAAAAGTAAAGTCTAGTGAATAAAATGTGAGTATATATATTGCAGAGAAAAACTGTTATAGTACTTTGGTGTAAAATTAAATAGATCATACAATATGTATTTGAGTTTTATTCTTGAATTTACGTATCTTAAAATGCAATTTTTAAATTTAATATAATTTACGAAATTATATTGATAAAACGTGTTTTAGAAAATAAAATGGAATAAAAATAACAGTTGACATTATACATTTGCAATGTATTGTAGAAGTTGACAATGTGTTGGCTCAAGGATGCGATTCTAGTTAAATAAACTTTTGAATTAATTTTCGATATATCGGAAAACATTGTCTCTTTCAGATTAATATAATAGAACATATATCGTTTTCTTCTCTTATTAAATCATCGTACTCGCGAGTATACGTTCTCACGAGCTTCCATATGCCAAATGCGCGAGCTGCATAATGTGTAATTGCTCTATATATAATTTTGTTAAATGTTAATAAATGCTTGCTTGGGGAACATAAATTTACATAATTCCATTAAATTATTAAACTCTCGTTGCGCCGATTTGTATCATACTATCACGGAATGCAGCACAATGATATACAATTACGAACGATGCAGAAATATTTCGAAAAATTTAATATAAAAATCATTCACATGAAATTCTGGATTCCGATATCGGACAAATTTGAAATCGCCGGAAGAAAGAACGATGACGATTCGCCAGACTTTCGTCAATTAAAAATTGCTCGGCGGGTCATAGAATTCGTAATCTGTCACGTTATAATAACCACGCACGATAATCTACATAGCGTAAAGCGTGATATAATATGACGTATATATACTTTATGAAGTTTATTCGCGAGACCACCTGATAAATTTCGTCGCAACCCTATCCTCTCCGGAATGTCCGTATAATGCGTGCATCGGCGGATGCACGTGGCGAGCGAGCTGCGCACGTGAGAGCGCGTGACATTAACCCGATTAATCCCGACTTCGCCGATATGCGACCGTTCGATGCACTCGGACGGTCGGTGCAGTGCAAATCGAGCGCGGCAGAATGGCAGTATAATCGGGAGAAACGTGCCGAAAGGGCATGACCTATCTTAGGTAAACCTAGCGTGTGTCCGTGCTTTCGAAAACTATGTCTAGTGACAAGAATATCGTCGATATTACCGATAATTAATTTAACAACATATTTCTCAAATAATTTTGGATCGTGAGATTACACAGGTCGACAAAACAAATTTTTGTCAAATAATTCTAATCAGAATAGGTGTTTCTTACAGATTTTCGGTTACAAGAAACAATGCCGCTGTCCAAATTGCTTCATCACGTCAGGTTTTAAAATTATTTTGAATTTTAAGGTGAGAAATTAGTGATTTATACACAGAGAGAATTTTCTCTTAGAATTTATCCTGAAAATCATGGAACAATGTGGTATGGAAAGAATTTTATGAGAATTTCTCTGATTAATTTTTATCACAATAAAAAATAATAATATATATCACAATAAAATATAAAATATGTTTGATTAATTTTACTAAATGGTAAAATTAATTAAACATATTTTTAAAATTCTTTCCATACCATATTGTCCCAATATGGTATGGATTACCATGATTCTTAGGGTAATTTCTAAAAGAAAATTCTCTGTGTGTAGGAAAAAAAATGTATAATAAATCACTGTCACTAAAATAATAAAAGTAGGAAAATGTTTGATTTACACATTCATTCCTCATTAGCAAAGAATATAAAATTGTTTCACACAAATAGCAAAAATGTTTGCATGTTAAGAATATAGTGAACAGAATAGCAGGCATATATTTCATGTTTGGCAAGATTAGTGAAAATAAATAATCGGATTTTAATGTTATTAGGTACCGTTCTTTTCCTTAATAAAATATCGTAATTTTATTAAAAATGTTTGAAAAAAATACAATTCCAATATGAAAAAATATTTTTTTTTAATTTTTGTTTTAATAAGTCACATTAAAATTTTGACATTTTGATAGCAAAAATGTGTTTAATTAATGAATATATTTATTATATTATATATTTTTTCCTCTAAATCACTAATTCCTCATCTTAAAATTCAAAATAACTTTAAAACCTGATGCGATGGAGCAATTTGGACAGCGGCATTGTATTTCTTGTAGCCAAAAATCTATAAGAACCTACTCTGATCAGAGTTATTTGACAAAAATTTGTTTTATCTTCTTTCTTCTCATTATTAAAGCAATATGCACGAAAAATCCCGAAGATAACATTTTACTCGATTATACGTCACGCTCATAGGGATAATCCTTGTTAATATTTTCATGACGCTTCCCGAAAAGATAGAGAAGCTGATCGAGAGAGGTGACTAAGTCTTTTTTTTATTTTAAATGTGCGTTAATGCGATATTTTGTCCAAAGCTCGAGGATTGCGAAAGATAGGTCTTGCGAAAGGGAAAATCACGCGGCCAGTCGACCGGTTTGACGCGAGGAAGCCCCCGCTAGACGATTTATTGAGACAAATTGAATGGACGGCAATCCGGAGCCGGTGCTCGAAAGCGGTGTGCTTGAACGACTTCGGCTTCAGGCTTCCGGCGCCGTCGTTTCTCAGCTCGCGATATAAAACGGCGGAGGGAGGAATGGGCGGGGGGTTGCTTGAACACGACTTCGGTTAACCCATTCACCCCCCGGTGCTCCATCATGAACGTACTTTTTCTTCATTTGTAACACCATGCGTCAAAATATCTCATTTTTCGAGAATATGGTGATAAAGGATTCAAATTTAATTAAAAAGTAGAAAATAATCCTTATCTCATAACTGCATCCACACATCACGGTTATAAATAAACTTTTCGAAAAGTTATATGTATGTTTCTAATATATTTTATTATTTCTTTTAGATTAGTTGAAATTTTTTTTATTAATTTATTAGGCTCTTTTATATGAAGTATGAAAAAAAGGATTCAATATTGAGAAATAAAACTTTGGGCGAATTTAACGAAACATACAAATATAGATAAATATAGATAAAATCTCTCTTTACAAGCTATTTCAAATGAAGAATTATTTTGAAAAAAATTTGATTTGACATTTCAATAATATAAACATTATTGAAAATTCGAGAGCACTGCAAACTTTTGTATCAAATTATTGCAGAAAGTATGAACATGGACAAAAGCGCGCACAGTATCTTGTATACATAGATGTAAAATTAAATGTGCTTATATACAAATAACTTCTGCACCGTTGGCTGTGCACAATATTGTATCGGATAAAAGTTGTGATATGAATGAACGCGTGATGGACAAGCTAGATTTTTCACATCTGCCCTTTAACGTATGTATAAAATGCGATTCAAGCGTGATATAAAAATATGTGATTCTCGTACTATAGAATCAACGATGGAAATGCATAATGGAAATTTTTAGCATTGCGCGATATAACGCAACGTTTCTGAAAAGAATGTTTTCTAAACCATCGAGACAGCTTACAATCTTGAAATATATGATTTTACGTGAAGATCTTAAAGCTTCATTTTCGGAGACAATCACGTACAAAAATTATTATTTCCTAAAAAAAAACCCACACTTGATCTTCGAAAGAAGCTCTCGGTTTTTCTAACAATCTAACTTGCCTTGCTATTTTTTATGTAAAGACAGAGAAATCTGGATATCTAAACGATTTATTAAAAAAATGTTCAAACGCAAATCTTGCGTGGAAAAAAATTCATGTGCGATTTTCGAGATGCCATGAGATGCTTTCCGCCGTGACAGATGCGAGCGATCTATTATAGGATGTATCAATCACATCACATGCATTCTACTGCCTATATATGTTGCACTTACTTTCCTGCGGCCGCAGCAGAGCATGGTTGCTGCGCTGCAGCTGCGGCGAGCCGTCGACGAGAGTTGAGGCTGATGACAGACGTAGCTGAGTCTTGCGCCCCCTTCCCGCTGCAGCTGCACCACGCGCACCTGCAGCTTCTCCAGCTCCCGTTGTCCTTGACCGACACCGACTCGACCACCGTACTTGATGCGCACGTGTTTTCGCCACTGCATGAGTTCGGTGCGTCATGCCCTCTTCCTAAGATCATGACAGAAAAAAGGATCGAACGTCAAAATGCGCGAATTCTTTAAATTTTTCGCAAAGAGGGAAACTGGAGAACAATTTCTCCATTCTACCCTAAAAATTAAAACAGTTTGGGTAATAATTGATATCAAGCAATATTTCTACTTGACACGATAACAATATATGTTTTTTCTTAATCGATATATAATGCAGTATAAATTATACAATATAAAGTAGAGAAAATAAAAATGGCTAAAATGTATTCTGATAATAGAATTATTAATTTGGATAACTTATATATTAATACAAGTAATTTATATCGTAGTATTGAATATTGCGTGTATCGAGAATACACAGAGATTAATAAAATATTTAAAATTTTTATCATTCAATATATATAAACTTATTTTATTTTTGTAATCAGAAAATAAGTAATTGATATGGCATACTTTTTTATAATTTATTGATTAGTTTAGTTTTTTTTATCAATGAATCAACATATATCGATTTTTCTTTCTTTTCTTCTAGATTTTTTCGATAGAAAAAAGAACGCAAAAGAATAACGTGGTAATTATTAAGATTCGATTTAAAAAAATTATTAAGAATGACCTCCTTTTGTTTTATTAGATAGAATTAAACAGCCTGTCGCGTCTTTGAAAAAGCAAAATTCCAACGTTAAATCTTCTCTTAGAATTTAGCCTGAAAATTATGGTAAACGTGAGACAATATGGTATGGAAAGAATTTTATGAGAATTTCTCTGATTAATATTTATCACAATAAAAATAATATCTATTATAATAAAGTGTAAAATATGTTTGATTAATTTTACTAAACGAAAGGAGAAATTGTCATAAAATTCTTTCCATACCATATTGTCCCACGATTACCATGATTTTCAGGGTAAATTCTAAGAGAAAATTCTCTCAGAGAGTATAGAGATGTCGTATTCTTATAGGATTAATTTACGAAAGTATTAATATACAGGTAATATTAAGGCTCTCGTATTTTATATCTGTGAGCGAATCATAAACTTGTAATGGATCTTTCCATAATCTTCACGTATCTCTCGCTTCTCATTTTCTCGTTTCCCTTCCCTAGCAAAATTGTTTCCCCCGTCGCGTCTCATTAACCTATTTTCCCTCTCGTTCCCCGATCCACGGTTATCTTAATTTATTAACGGTCGGCCTATATATCCATGCGATCGATTACCAATTTGCACATGCAGATGATTCCCCTTCCTTTTCCCAGATCGTCGACAGTTATATAAATCCGCGAGAACGCACGTCGAACGAGAATATGCATGTATTCTCTTTCTCTCTCTTTTTCTATTTTTCCCCTTTTCTTCTACATCCTCGCCCTACATTTCCATTATATTCTCTTCGACCGTGCGATATGTTCCTCCTCTTTTTTTTCCAGAAATAAGCGTGACACATGATATAGACATTAATAATTTAAATACGCATCTCGAGATGCATCGTTGCGACTTGTCGATAAAATGACGAATATCGTCAAATCTGTCAGCGAATATGCAATATCGGAACTTTCTAATTCGGCTTGGCTAAAATTCAATAAAATATATTTAAGAGTTCTCATTTTCGTTTACTAAAAACTTAAATAAATATATTTTTTAGAATATACTCTATTTAAAATTCTAAGTCTTCATCTAAAATTATAGGTTTTTAAAGATGAAACATCAAGTTTGGGTGAATAGAAGAATTGAGAATGTTTTATTGTTGATATAATATTCGATAAAATATATTAATAAATATTATAAATCGTAGAGAATTTGATTGGCGATATAATTCCAACCAAAATATAATTCAATTGCATTATAATTGGTATATAAATTACGCATTTTGGTCAAATTGATCGGCATATTGCTTACAGTTTCGCATTCAGATTTAATAATTATTTCGATGTTAGAGTACGCGGGACACGAATCGAAGCAAATATAATTTTGTCAAAGGGTACAAGCGCACGAGCTTGCCAAATATTTAAACGCCGCCTGCTTTAGATCGGTGGCAGATCAAGACATAATACAAGCATCACTGGCTGCTCTAAGACAATCGATACTACGTGCTGGCGCATACTCGTACTAATAAATCACAGTAGTACACGCGAAAGTCGCTGGAATTAAACGAGACATTTTTCGCGAGAGATGTTTCTGAATCCGTGTCATTTCTTTTCCGCCAATGTCATTAATAAAACATAACTGGAACGAAACTGAAATTCTATTCGTAATGGCAAGTGCTACAAATAGTCGTAATAATTAAGATCGATTATTGAGCTTGCGAAATTTAATAGAGACATAATAATGTAATGAGCGGAAAATTTTCTCACGAAAGAACAGAAATTTGTTTTCTTTTGCTTCAAATATAATCATTATATTTTATAATTTATATTAATATATTATAATGTTATATGCAAGATTATCCAAAGTATCATATAGAATTTCTTTAGAAATTGTTTATTTACAACCATAATTAAATAGATTTCATTGTAAATTTTATTTTATTTTTTTTTTAATTCTATTGAACTTTAATTGATCATTAAAAATTTCGTTAAAGTGCTGATATATTTTTTTTTATTTTTATCACTTCTTGCGTAAATTATGCAAATATTATGAAAATCATATAATGAAAATTATATAAAGGAAATACTTTGATTTCTACGAATTATTAAACTACTTGTGATCATCGTGAATTATTTAACCAAATTTTCGCGAGAGAGTGATTATCAATGGATTATTGCTCTAGTTCTAATTCTAGTTGCTTATATTTACGATCTGATTGTGAGAAGAGATGACCCGTTTCTCGGACAGTCCATATGTATATCGAACATGATCGGATAATCTAATAGTACATGCCGACACATGATCACGGTTGATCTGGGGTCATGGCATGGCATGACAGGAATCTCATGAGCCACGTCAGTCCGAGTATGTCAAACCGCTCGAATTACTATTTCTACGACATTCTCGTGTCGGACTCGCGTCGGTTCATTAAGAATCAATGAAATCCCAAAGCACGTGTCGAGGGCCTGCGTTCGGCAAGCCTTGACCTCTTGTACGAGTATCTTACCCTAAAAAGGGACATTCCCCCTTCGATTCGTTTGTTCGTTCAACTCTATCCGGCAGATTTCGTGTACCCTTCTACGAGGGCAGTTCGATAAGTCAGTGACTTTTACAAGATATGGCACTCAAATCGCAATCTAATTTTATTTCTGATATTTACCATCTTATTTAAAGTATACACACCAAGTTTCAAGTAGATCTGTCAAATAGAAATTTTTTGACAGCGTTCTAAAGCGGATAAGTTTGTGTTTTTTGCTAAAATGGAAAAAAGTGAATTTCGTGTGCTAATAAAACATTACTTTTTGCGTGGAAAAACCATTAAGGAAACTGAAGAAAAGCTAAAAAAGTATTATGGGGACTCTGCTCCGTCGCATGGAATGGTTCACAAGTGGTTCACTGAATTTCGTTGTGGTCGTACAAGCACGAATGATGCTGAGCGCCCGGGACGTCCGAATGAGGTCACAACTGAAGAAACAGTCAATAAAATCCATGATATTGTATTGGACGACCGTCGAGTGAAGATACGCGAGATAGCCAAGATGGTAAACATCTCAAACGAACGTGTTTTTAATATCTTGCATAAACATTTGGGCATGAAGAAGCTGTCGGCCAGATGGGTGCCGCGCTTGCTCACAATCGACCAAAAACCACAACGAAATTCAGTGAACCACTTGTGAACCATTCCATGCGACGGAGCAGAGTCCCCATAATACTTTTTTAGCTTTTCTTCAGTTTCCTTAATGGTTTTTCCACGCAAAAAGTAATGTTTTATTAGCACACGAAATTCACTTTTTTCCATTTTAGCAAAAAACACAAACTTATCCGCTTTAGAACGCTGTCAAAAAATTTCTATTTGACAGATCTACTTGAAACTTGGTGTGTATACTTAAATAAGATGGTAAATATCAGAAATAAAATTAGATTGCGATTTGAGTGCCATATCTTGTAAAAGTCACTGACTTATCGAACTGCCCTCGTATATAAATCGTTAGCCTCTAAATCGTTTTTTAATTCTTTTTCCGAACGAATAAGACAAGTTGTTTCTAATAACATGCGTTATCCAAAAGTCCAAAGCAGTTGAGTTTCTCATTTGCAGAATTTACAATTCAATCTCTTGTAGCAATAATAATATAGTTTACAATATTGCTAAATAATAGAACTTATAAAGAATTTGATCGCGCTAGAAGTGCTAAATTATTTTATTAGATTATTATCTTTAAATGCGTTACGCATTTAGTAAAGACATTTTTGCTTATTCAATGCAAATCAATGCATTTAATGGGCTATTGTGTAGAGACAGGATTGCAGAAACACTCGAGAATTTGCCGTCCAAGGCAGAATTTGAAAGGCAAAAAATTAAATAAAGAAAAGGGAGAGAAAGAGAACAGATTATAATATTATATAATAATTATATAATATATAATATATATAAATCTTCAATAGTAAATTAAGACTAAGCGAGAATGTCTATTATTAGCGGGAAAGGACAAAGTTTTTGTCACGTGTCAATAGCCAGTGATGCATCACCCATGATATATGGGCGTCTGACCAAACTCGGTCCTGAACTCCTGATGGAGTCTTACTCCGTCCGCATCGCGAATAAATCGACGATACTTTTGAAGTTTGATCCTCGTACGGATTCCCTCGTCTAGTATGATAGGTTTACCTTTCCGTTAAACTTTATTATCCTTGGCACGTTTGGTGACGGCGTCTTGCGCTCATTCACGCGATTTAATTAGAGCCAGGCGCGAGCTTCATTCAGAAACTTATCCGAAATGAGCACATGCCAGCCAAAAGTGGAGCACAGCGCGATTGCGAGGAAACGCAGATGTCGTCCTACTTGAAATACAGCCCGACGTACTCGTATAATTGAACCATTGAGTGGAGAAGAACCATTATTATTATTATTATCAAGTCACATTTTCCTCAATTTCGGAGAAACAAAGTAATTTTGTGAAAGCACCTAATGAAAGAGATCTGACTGTTATTATTAAAATACTTTTTCCTTCTTTTTGGTTTTTCTTGTCTCGGTTTTATGAAGTTTGAAGCTCAACATTTTTTATTACGCCAGAGTTGCTACTGTAAGGTTGCAAGTATATATAATTTTTTTAAGTAAGAAGAAGACATTCATATTTACCGTTGTTCTCACGAGAATTTAAGTCCGCTTTTTTCCTTCTTTTCTTCAGAAATATATTTGTGAATAGCACGTTAGGGGTCATTCTGTTTCGCAGGAAAAAGAAACCCATCTTTGACAAGAATGAATTTTAGAGGGGGAGAAAGCGCCGTCTCCTCGACATCCTTAACACACCTGTTATCTCATATAATACCCGCGTCAAAAATAGTTTACCGCAACTACAGAAATGTGAAATATGGAACTGTACAATGCTTCCGTGTTCCTCGCATCCCCATTTTCGATTCCACATTCGATTTGCCGCTCGCGTGTCGTCTCGACGATACATCGACCCGGTAAATCGATAATTTCTCGCGAAATCCCGGCCGGGTTCTCCCGATAAACGGCCGAAGAAAAGCCATAACCGCTAAGAGGTCAAACTGCAGCGGCTTATCCCGCGGCTATTGCACTATGCATCGTAATGCGGGGTCGTAAACAGTGTCGCTATAGTTTGCGAGTAAACGGCCAATAGCTCCCTTGCGAAATTCTTTCGAGGCCGGCGCCGGCGCTGCAGGAAAGTGTTTGTAAAAAAAAAAAAAAAAAAAAAAGAGAGAATAAGAAAGCGAACGAAGAGGAGAGGAGGGGAGGGAGAAGGAGGAGGAACGAACAGTATAATGATAATAATGCTCATGCAACGGAGGAAGATAAACCGTCACGCGCTCCCGAGGGTGCCGTGCGCCGATTTTGTATCCCCCTTTCCCCTCATCCTCTCGTCGCAATCGCGTAAATCTTCGAGAGCACACGCCGTTCATGCTTTATGGAGCCTCATTGTTACTGCCTGTGATTAAGCTTAACGCTCCTCGAGGTCTGTACTGATTACAGCGTTGGAAATGCATGACAGAATGCACGACAGGCGGAACAGATACATGTGTGACGTTGGCGAACATTGTCGTATATAAGTCAAATCTTCGTTATTTCAAAGATTGAATTATACCCGAAGACCTAAACATTGCGAGGAGAAAATTATTTTGTAGCATTATTTCGTAATTAAGTGTAGTAAGGAGAGCGATTTTTTTCTACTTCTTATATCATGCTAAAATAATAGTTTGTAAGAAAATTGATTTATGAAAACATACTTTTACTCACACACATTCCATCATAGATTATTTACATTCCAACAGACAAATTTTACTGACATTGATATTGATTAAAACATTGATTGTACAGTTATATTATTACGCGCGAATTTTTATGATTATCATCAAACAGTAATATTCTTTATACTCTATGAACAAAAATAATTTATACTTATAGTTTGTAATACAGTATTTAATATATATGCAAGAAAACAGCCGCGAGATTTTTTAATATTCTGATCTCAATGTTACATATGTACAAACAGCTACCTTATTTGAGAAACATTGACTGATACGTGTTTTCTGTCATGCTCAATCGTCAATTCTCTACGTGACTTTGTAGAAGAGTATTGTTACAGTTTCACGACACGTTACATGCAATTTTCATATTTCCAGAGTAAGTTGGAAACAAATAACTCTGGGCACACAATTTCCGATTGATAGAGAAGATTTACAACAAAGAAAGAGATCGCAAACTGTCGTCGAGAAAGATGATTTTGAAATGCTGTTCTTGAGCTCGTATTCGTGCCATATACATTTTCAGAGACAATGCACTGAGAAAAAAGATATAAAATAATTTTCTTTTGTTCTTTGCCCATCTAATTTCTATTTATCTCAATTTTCGGCATTTTATCTCATGCTTTTCACCGTCCCACTAAAATTCGCTTTTAGCTCCAATTATGGATCCCGAGGCAAATGACGTTTAACGCTAAATATGGCCAAATATGGTTCGCTTTTCAGCACGTTTGATTACACCGAACTGTCTTCTTATTAGGCAAGCAAAGCGTTCAATGCAATATTAAACGAGAGCAAGAAAATACGAGAGGTTCCTCCCTCCCCTTTTTATCGTCTTTCGTGGATCGTTACGTACCTTCTAAAAATCATCTCTTGCGCGAAGGGCCGATGGGTCCCTGCTCGACCTGTGTCTGACGATTTCTCTCATTCTGCTGGACGCCGATCCTCGCCCTGTTCTGTCCTGAAAAATTACGAGCAATCGTTATCGTTACGCGAATCGCGACCACGTGACTCCGATTAATAAATTGTCGCCGTTACCAAAAGAGAGAGAGAGAGAGAGAAAGCGAGAGCTTGATTATCGAGGGAAAGGGAAGGAAACCGCACATAGCAATTTTTCCCTAAGTAAAACATCAGCCTTTAAACGGCGCCGTTTGCTAATGGCGTATCGAAGGTGTAAAAAAAAAAACTGACCGATCGTTTCTACGCACACGAAAGATTAAGTACATCGTATCACGCCACGAGTTACTTAATACCTTTACACACGCCACTTAACACTTAACGATGCCCGGCGATTTTTCTCCTAAATGACACTTTAGCTCGTCGGTCGTTTTTATACCGCAGCATATCGTATGTACGTGTCTCTTTTTTTCGGAGACATCCCCTATTTCCTTCCCCTATCCCTTCGCCTATTTTCTATTTTCTATTTTATATAAATAATTAGTATTAAACGCCCAGGTCTAACTGCATGAACGTTTGTATAATATCGATGGAAATTTCTTTTTTCGCCGGTCTATTCAATATTTAACCCAAAAATTATCTACCAAACAAAGTGCCATTATTTCGACGTAAAAGAATAATGAGAATCGTATACGCACGAGCGAGAGAAAGCGAACGTTTGCTCGCAAATACATTTGATTGTCGGAGTTTCTGCCAAACGAATACAATTGACGCGCGAAAGAGGGAGAGAGGGGTGGTATTCAACAAAGCGGAGCAGCCACACGTGAAACTTTTGATATACTAAAAGCACAGCCGAAGAAACTCGTGGAAACTGTTTGATTTCTCTAGCTCGTCCAACTCGCTCGCATTCCTCTCGCCAAGAGAATCCAAATTGAATTCTTCCGCGTTTAATCATTAATCAGCGGAATTTGATTCGATTGCACTGTAAAAAAAAAGGTAATATTCTCGTCAAGGTACAAAGTAAAAGAGCGATAAAAGTTCTTCCTTACCGATGCAAGAATATAGATAGAAATTGAAAGATCCAAGTATCTAATCTACGATACGTCGCACTTTTTTTCGGGCTAATAGAGCCACAAGATGAAACCGCGAAAATATATTTCCGCTCGAATAAATTTCTAATATAAAATCCCATTTCCCGGATTTACTTTCCTCGGAAATGAGGGTGCACGAAGGAGCGAGGAGTACCTAAAGCGGAAACGGACGCGAGTCAGGCGAATCGGTCCGCGATGCAGGACCCAGTACCAGTCATCCTGTATATATGTCACCGACGCACATCATCCACCGATACACCTCGGCAGGAACGCGACGCCGGCGTCGTCGACATAATCATTTACATAACCGACATTCAACTGGTTCTTGAACTTCACTCTTCGATTCCTTTCGCCGTGTGGCGATCCTCCTACGCTATATCGATCCACTATACTATAGCACCACGACGACGCTGGAAGGAGGGACCGGCGCGTGTAGTAAGACGAAGAGACTGACGGCAAGGAGAGAGGGCGAAAAGAGTATTGCACACACCGTGTGTATAATATTTCTTCCTTTTTCTCACCCTACACTACGACGCACCCCTAAGACGCACGCGGTCGACTGACGCTGAAGAGGAAAAGACGACAGCCGCGGCGTCCCTTTTTCACGTCGCGTGATATATCGAGAAATGTAAGATAAATGCCGAGGAAAATGCATTAAATGCATATGACATCGAGAAGAACACGTGTAATATTGAGAGAGATAGATGTTGCTGAATCGGGAAAATGTTAAACTACTTCAATATCGGAAATTGTTGCAGCTTTGATGAGCCATATGACATTTCGTTCACGTGTCGCGCTCTTTTATTCAGTAAACGTCTGTTTTAATATCCACTCTTGCGCAAAATAAAACTGCCAATAGCGAAATCCGTAAAAATAACTGACACACTACGATTTTTTGCGAACGAAGAACGTGGGACTCATCTAGAGCGACACGATGACGCGATCAATCTCTCCTCGACGAATTTGCCAATAACTAACCCGTCTTTTCTCGAGAGTAACGTCACTTCCAATATATCGTTATCACAGAAACGATTGCCGACGAAGGGCTGATGTCGCCGAAAGAGGGTTCCTTGGTGCGCTGGGGTACCGAATCTTTTTTTTTTTTTTTTTTTTTTTTTTTTTGGAGTATTCATCCACCACCAATCGATGTATCGCACAGAACGTAATACTTGTTCGGTATACGAAGATTTAATTTCTCGTCGAAGAGCCGAGGTAAAGCACACTCGAAACAACGTTGAAATAGGAAAATGATCTTACAAAAGGGGCATCGTCGACGACACTGACAAGACCGCCGATACCGCGCATGAGCGGGGAACCGAAAGGAGCCGGTGATATCGGGCCGGAGATACGTCCAAGGGGAAAATCGAGAGCGTCCCGCGAGAAAGACGTCGACGTCGACGTCGACGTCCATGCAGAAGGAGCTTTCGAGCGACACCTGTGCACGGATCCATGCAAAGCGACTCGGGGTCGCGATAGAGGTTGGGAAAGCAAGCGAGGAGCCGGTGGCGCGTGGGAAAAACGACGTGCACACGATGCCGGTAGTAGTATATCGGGCAAGGAAAGGGAGAGAGAGAGAGAGAGAGAGAGAGAGAGAGAGAGAGAGAGAGAGAGAGAGGAGAGAGTAGAGCCACCACGAAAATCGTGTGGTGGCGTGCCAGCCGATGGTCCCGGACCAACCCGATCGATATACCCTTTTTTCGAGAGTGTACTTTCCGTCCCTTTCTCTCTCTGCCGCTCTCTCGATTCGCTCCGTCTCCCTTTCGCCAGTTTCACTTGGTCTCGCTCGCGAACTTTGCCTCACCCTCGAGACGAGATGAAGGGTGGACGTTCGGGCCTGTCTGTCCGTATCTCCTCGGAGAAAAACTAAAGCGCTGTCTGAACGGTCTGAACAGACACGAGACGGATAGATCGCGATATTAGGGATGTTTCACGGACGCGCAAACGTACCTGACGAGGGAGCGGGACGCGCGCAAGAGAGAGAGAGAGAGAGAGAGAGAGAGAGAGAGAGAGAGAAGAGAGAGAAAGAGAGCAGATTTTCCTCTCCTTCACGCTTGGCTCTCTCTTCTCCGACTCTATTTTTCTCTTCGTTCCTTCTCCCCACGGCGGCGAAAAAGGAGGCAGGAGGAATCTTCCGGTTGCAGCTTTCTCACCTCACCGTATAACGCCACGCGGGAATCAATACGCGCGCCTGCCTCGAGCCTTTTTCTCTCTCTCTCTCTCTCTCTATCTCTCTTTCTCTTTCTCTCTCTATGTCCCTCTGTTTCACCCTCGCTTACTCTCGCTTTCTCCCTCTCTCTCGCTCGCCCGCTAACCACCCCTTTGCGCTCGTTCACCCTCTCTCACCCGCACGTTCACTCGCTCTCTCTCCTTTCCGGTCTTTCTCTCTGTCACCCACCCTCGCCGGCTGAACCCCTCGTCCACTCCACCCCGCGGATGCTTCGCTTCCTCTCTCCCTCGCGCGCGAGCGCACCCTCTTCGGAGAGTATAGTACGCTACGTTGCTGAAGAGAGCGCTCCTTCTCTCCCTCGCAACCCTGGTGTACTCGCACCGTCCTTGTCCTTCTCTCTCTTTCCTAGCGCTTCGAACAGGGTGTCTCCTTCTCGTGGAGGGTCGGCGAACGAAAGAGGGCACCTCGTCGACGACGATGACGGTGACGACACGAGAACCACGATGACAAACTCGCGTGTACGCACGACGCGAACAAAAGAGAGAGAGAGAGAGAGAGAAAGAGAGAGGGTGAGGGAGAGAAAGAGAGATCGCGAACGGGTAGTTTGTACACGCGTGAGTATATTTCGCGGGAATTGCAAGCCACCCTTACGTCAGACAACTGAGGACTACCCGGTCGCGGAGTGCAACGCGCTCCGCCGCATAACCACGACTATACGCTCGGCCGCGGACATGTCGAGGGCTGCGACACGCACGCAAGCGCGCAAGCGAGCGATAAAGACGACGAGGGTGCGAGGAGCAGGGCTGACGACGACGACGACGACGACGACGACGTGGTATAGGTGCGAGTGCGCCGGTCTCTTACTCTCCGCCGACCGTTTTTCATCTTTGCCAACCGGACGCCTTCGATCGCGAATTGTGCCGAAAACTATCGATCTCTCGCGTATCAACCCTCTCACTTCCGGATTTCACCGCCGGAGAATTTCCTTTTTCTTTTTCCCGCGAGAATCTCCTACATCTCGATGAAAAGTATAAATCTTGTAAAATTATGCATATTCTTGCGATTTATTCGGGGGATGTTTGCAATGAGATAGATTGCTCTTTGTGCGAAAGATTAGTGGTCGGTTGATTGAAGAATTATTGCGAAAAGGAAAGGGGGATAAGCATTCTTTCGAGGTAGAATTAATAGAGTATTATAGGTTCTTGTTAAAGAAGAATATGATAGTCGAGAAAACAATTTTTATCACTTTAAGAGAATTTTATCCCAATGCAAATCTGAAAATTTCCTCGTCTTTATATATATTTTATGTACATTTTCTCTACATTGCATAATAAAAAGAGAGAGAATTTGATATATATTACTTTCACGCAGGGCGACTTAAAAATTTTGTCATTCTCCTCGAGGAACGGCATTATATAGTACGGTGTCGATTATTGCATACTGATTACGGGAAACAGGAACGTCTTACGAGGTCGCCCACTACTTTGGTGGATGCTTAAAGAAACTTTAAAGGCTGCCGAACAGATCCGACGACGCGCGGTGTTCAAAGTTTTCGTCGAAACTGACGTCTCTTTTTGACTAGCGCTTAAAATTCAAACTTTTGCAAGAAGTTGTAACATGAAGGATTACGTTTTCATTAAGAATTGCATCCTACAAAAAGCAATACTAACGATTCGGAAGAATGAACAAAGTTTACGTAATTTACATTAATGCGTGAGACTAATAAAAAAACTTTCTTTGCCCTTGTTTTTCTTCATTCTACATCAACAAGCATTTATAGAGATATTTATGAATTTTATTTAGTTGAGAGAGATTTGTGTTTTATTATTCTCCCCCTATATAGTAATATATATACTTTAACAAGTTACAAAAATATCATATATCTATAAGTATATATATTAATATATATAGATTTATATATATAATTATATAAATCTATATTATTTATAAATACTAGATATATAATAGATTTATAAATAAATGTATAGATTTATATATATAAATATATAAATCTATATTTATTTATAAATATATAGATTTTTATATATATTTTCTAGAGATATTTATTTATTATTTATAGTGTTAATGTTTTTAGATGATTATATATAGTTTTTTATTATGAATTTTTTACAGACAATTTACCCGCATTTGATTAAAAACAACAAAGTTGCACGCGGCTGTTTCGTCATGAGAATATGAGGAGCTTGAAGAAATCGATGACTCTTACTTATGTTTCAGGTACGTTTAGTATATCAGTTTCACAGCAAAATATTACGAAACATGAGTATTTGAGACGTGATGCGAATAGACATGTTAATCAAACCATGAGTTGTGTGCAAAACATATGGAAAAGATGATACGTTTATTTTATAATAATTATGCGACAGTTTTTTATTATTATAATAAAAAAACATATTCCGTGATTGTTATAATTAATTGCTTAAAACATTAAAACATCAACTTTAAATCTTTGTTATTGTTTCGACACTAGTGTCATATTCGATAATCATCAAATGATTTTAGTGACACTTTAATGTGTTATGTTACATTATTATATAGTCGATAAATATATAGAGAGAGTAATATACAACACAGTCATTGAGCGAATGACCGGCTTATATATATTTGCGAGATTATTTAGCCGTTTATTTGAATCCACGAGTTGATGAGGTTTGTGTTTTCGCGACTCATTACATCTGCCAAATCATTTATCACCGATTAATAGGATGAAAGAGTTAATCCATTTTTTATTGTAAATAAATCTCAGTTTCAACTTCAAACAATAGTTTCTTGTAATAAACGGAAAGATAATTATCCCAATTCTATAACAAGAAATTATTTATAATCAAAAGTAATCTTTAGCGAAAGAAATAATTAATCAACTTCTTTAATTAATTAATAGATTACTTTTTTGACTATTTTTTTCATATTTCACTGTACTAATATGTCCTTTTCTTTATAATGTTGTAGACAAAAAAAACATGATTTATAATGCATTTTACATTCAAAGAGTTAACAAGTCCCTTTTAAAAATGATCGACAACTCGAGAGATCCAGACTTAAATCAATGTCTCAATTCCCTTTTTTTATCGTTGCCAACAAGCCTAAATGTCCTACTTCCGGTTAGGCTATTCCAGTCTGGAATCGATTGGGGCGACCACCTCGTGTCAAAAACACTCGGCATGGAAGAGGTCACGTTTATTCTTCGCCGAGGAAGTACAAGTCCGATTGTCAGCTCATAAATTTTAGGACGAAACGTAGCGGTTGGCAGATTAAATTTTCGAGCACAATCGACGATGGATTTAAACCCATCGAACTCTCGCAACACATCAATCATGTTGCGAAAACGGCAAAAATAGGAAACGTTATAAATTGCGAAATTTGATCTATTTAATGGTGAATAATTGTATACAGCGATTTAATTAGAGAGAGAGATAATTACATTACATTAAATATGCATCGAAAATTTTATATTTATTGTTAATATGAGATAGTCATTTGAGTATGACAATTATATGCAAATACTCCAGTATTTAACAGATTATATTTTTATACAATATAGTGAAAGTAAATATATATTATTTTTGTTCTTAAACATTGCTGCTACTTGTACAAAATAATTTCAACTTTATCATTTTGATTCTATTCTGTAGCTTTGACTTTTAGTGACTTTAAAGCAATTTTATCTAACTGTTTAAAGAAATTATTATTTGCAAGTTATTCACCATTAACGCAATTGCTACAAAAAAGTTTAACTCAACTCTATAGTGTACGGTGCTGCGATTGAGCGACATTTGAATGAACAGCGGGCAGCATTCACACCTTTTTTAACCCCTTTCTTCCACTCGCGACCTCGTCCACTTCGAAACCCCCGATGTAAACTAAAGATTATGATGGTTGACACGCGAATGTTGCCGTATGCACATGGATATTCTATATAGACTTACCCATCTACGCACGATATGCACAGGCGCAGTAATGCATCGAAGATTTCTTTACAAATTGATAGATATCTGCGAAAGCTAAGAGACGTTCTTACATAGTTTTCTGAATATTTTCACCGAAAAGGGATGAAAAAATCGTCCTTAAATAACTTTAATATGTATTTGCTTACCTTATCTATTATTTTTTATGTTTAATGAATTCGTATGAATAATTAACGCTACACATAGAGAATTTTCTCTTAGAATTTACCCTGAAAATCATGGTAATCGTGACACAATATGGTATGGAAAGAATTTTATAAGAATTTCTCTGATTAATATTTATCACAATAAAATATAAAATATGTTTGATTAATTTTACTATGCAGTTTAGTAAAATTAATTAAACATATTTTATATTTTATTTTGTGATAGATATTATTTTTGTTGTGATAAATATTAATCAGAGAAATTCTCATAAAATTCTTTTCATACCATATTGTTCCACGATTACCATGATTTTCAAGGTAAATTCTAAGAGAAAATTATCTCATTGTACTGATAGAACAAAGTACACGACGACTCTTGCATTTTTATTCATTTTATCCACGCGGTCAGATTGTATCGCGAATTTAATTTCGATCCATCAAGATCGTCAAGATCAGCCCGCGACGCGCAGTAGAACAGGTACGTCACTGGTCGGACGCGTACGCATACGCCGATCTGGACGTGCGGCTTACATACAAACGCCGATACGCTCACTCTCCCCTTTTCCCCACGTTCCCCTCCCCCCATCAGCACGTACTACGGGAATACTACGTTCTGTGATGCGGTGCAATTAAGCCCGAACCAACCCCACTCGCGGCCCTTCCACCACCAGCGAGCACGCAGACTTCGGACCTGCTGCGGGGGCGCAAGTCTGTGTCTTCTTTTACCACCCCCTACCGTTTATCCATTCGTTCATTCATCAGAAAGAACACACCTTGACCGGCTCTCGCAGCTTCAAATCAGGGAAATCCAGAATTCCGTTCGGTAAATCAAAGAAATGTCACGCATCGCGCTATGTAATTAAAATTTACAGTGCGCATGAATGAACTTTAGTCTCTAATACGATCAGTAAAAAAGATACTAATAAAATTTTTATTTAAAATTATTAAACAGTTGTACTTGGTATTTGTATGATTTACAATGAATTACATCACTTTGTAATGAAGATTAATATAATGATCGAAGATTAATATAAGAAAAGCAATATTACTTTCTAGTGCTCTATTATTTTTAAGAATATTAAAAAACTTTAACAATATAGATGCAAGATATTAAGAACATTTTAGTAGCAGTATTTTTCATTAATTTCACAATTATATTCTGATATTTCTCATAAATATATACTATATATCAATGAGATCTTTTTCGTCTGCTAGATTTCTATACACTTTTGTTAGAGATGCAGCATCACGAAATATTATTAAATATACTTCTGAATGAAATATTATTAAAGACTTCTGATAATATAATGTAAAAAATTCGTCGTACATTTACGTCATTTCGACAATTATTGCGATTAGAGATATACACATTCTACACGTGTGTCTCGACTATATTCTTTTTTTCTCGCATAATTGTTTTCTCTCGTTATCGTCTTGCTTTTGACTCTAATTGCAATAATGATCGAAATGGCATAAATGTACGACTAATTTTTTACATTATCAGAAGTCTTTAATAATATCTCAGCGTGATGCTGCATCTCTATAAGTTATAGGAGCTCTAGCAGACGACAATCTCTTTGACAGCTCGAGTCACGTGCGGATCAAATGACAAATGTGACAAATGGTACATGCGGCGCCATCTGTGCGACACGTCAAACTCGGCGGTCGAAAACGATACACGTGGCGTCATCTGTACATCGGTACGACAGGCACGATGTCAACTTGACGGTTTGCCTCCATCACATTCGATGCACGTGTGTTCGCCTGTCGCACGGCACGTCCGGTTTTTGGCGCACAATTAGGTAATATTCGGGGATTCTTTCGCGCGATCCGAATCGCCGAGAAAAATCAAACGTGTGATAATTTCGAAGCGTCTCGTTATCCGCGACAAATTGGCGGACGATATCGGGCGTCCTTTTGTCCATTCGGAGGTGAGTTTTCCGAGCCCTCCCGTAACGATTCCCCGCTCGCCGTTTATGGTCAGGATGCGACATAACGCCGAGCATTTTCGCATATTCGCGTCCGCAGGGTGTTTCTTTTCGTCGACACGTGTCGAAAACACCGTCAATATTAGCCCGATTATCTCTCCCCCGAGTTTTTTTTTCGCTCGCGAGCCCGTGTAACGACTGGTGAAATTACAGGTTACAGGTGAAAGAGGAAGACGATGCCGTCCGACGCGAAGAAGAAGCAGCAGCAAAAGAAGAAGGAGGCCGCGAAGGCGAGGCAGTCCGGCAAGAAACCACAGAGCAACAATCAGACGAAAACGGATAGTAAGGAGCAGAGTCCGACCTTGGGAGATCTGCAGAATGGAACCAACGGCACGGCTATCAGCGCCGAGGGTAACTGGAAAATTGCATTATTATCTCTTTTTTAGAGAAAACTTCAATATTCTCTCATACTTGAATACTTTTTTACTTGTTTCCGAGTAATTTTTTTATGTTATTAGTATACAATGTCTTAAGGAAAATATTTGAGAAATTAAAACATAAATTGTTTTAAAAATATATATACTCTTGTTTTTTCAAGTATTTTCCAAGTTTATATTTAGTTTGGATTTCTTACTTTGGTATGAAGTGTGATTAAGAATAATTTTTCAGTGCTTTTAGCTTGAGAACATTTTAAAAATTATTCAAAATACTGTCGTGCATGTCAAATGAATAAGGAACAATCTACGAAATAGAATAATTTAATATTTAGGCCGGTATTCATAGTCCGATCTTATATTTAAGATCATCTTAAGTCTGGTCAGAGGTTGACTTAAGATCCCATTCAACCAATCAAATGGCTGCGTAGCGTCTCAAGCTCAGACTTAAGATGATCTTAAATATAAGATCGGACTATGCATACCAGCCTTAAACGTATTTTGAAAAATTATGGGTTTTGACTTAGTATTATCTTGATATATATTCAATCTTTATAATTATCTTTATAATTGATACTTGATATTTGTTATTTGTACTTAATTTTTTTATTTTATAGTGTCAGCTTATTTACAAAACTTTATATAACTCCATAAACTTCATAGTTATCTTCTAAATTATTTCCAACTACCCATGTTTATTTCATCAAACATTTGTGTTAGCATACACATGATAACATATGTTTGCAGAGGCGTTATGTCTGAAATTGGAGGCAGATGCCAGACTCAATGCGGAAGCACGTTCGTGTACTGGATCATTAGCTTCGCATCCACGCAGCCGAGACATAAAGATATCTACTTTTTCTATTACTTTCCATGGCTGTGAACTGCTGCAAGACACCATGTTGGAATTGAATTGCGGCAGACGTTATGGTTTATTAGGTCTAAATGGTTCTGGAAAGTCTACATTGTTGGCAGTGTTAGGAAACCGTGAAGTTCCTATTCCACAGCAAATAGATATTTTTCATTTGACTAGAGAAATGCCTGCAAGCAATAAAACAGCTCTGGAATGTGTGATGGAGGTTGATGAGGAACGTGTACGATTAGAGAAACTCGCTGAAGAATTAATAGATTGCAACGAAGAAGATGCTCAGGTTTGTTACAAATTATATCTTGATTTTTATCATAATCGAAAAATTTTTACTTAAAAAAGTTTTCTTTATACACAAAATATAGGAACAACTGCTGGATGTGTATGAGAGATTAGAAGATATGGCTGCCGACACAGCGGAAGCTCGTGCTGCCCATATTTTACATGGTTTGGGTTTTACTGCGAAAATGCAAAAAACGCCTACCAAAGATTTCTCAGGAGGATGGAGAATGCGTATAGCTCTTGCTAGGTATGTGAAATTTTATATACACATGTATATATATGATTTGAATATACAAAAAATCATTTATGTATATTATAGAATGTAAAGCATTTTTTTCGCATTTCTTTTACAGAGCACTTTATGTAAAACCGCATCTATTGTTACTCGACGAACCAACCAATCATCTCGATCTGGATGCTTGTGTATGGTTGGAGGAAGAACTTAAAACTTATAAACGAATTCTCGTTATAATCTCTCATTCTCAAGATTTTCTCAATGGAATTTGCACCAACATTATTCATGTGAATAAGAAGCAATTAAAATATTACACTGGCAATTATGAGGCATTTATTAAAACAAGGTAAGCCCGGCAAAAGATAAAATGCTTTCATATTTATACATAATGTTGCCAATTCTTTAATTGTATCAATGTTTTCCTATAGAATGGAGTTACTGGAAAATCAAGCAAAGCAATATAACTGGGAACAAGATCAGATCGCGCATATGAAGAACTATATTGCACGTTTTGGTCATGGTTCGGCGAAATTAGCTCGACAGGCTCAATCGAAAGAGAAGACTTTAGCGAAAATGGTCGCTCAAGGTTTGACAGAGAAAGTTATCAATGACAAAGTGTTAAACTTTTATTTTCCTTCGTGTGGAACGATTCCGCCACCGGTTATTATGGTTCAGAATGTCAGTTTCCGTTACAACGAGGACGCGCCTTGGATTTACAAGAATCTGGAATTTGGAATTGATTTGGATACTAGACTCGCATTGGTTGGACCAAACGGAGCAGGAAAAAGTACGCTGCTGAAGCTGTTATATGGTGATGTATGTATCAATAAATATACATTCTATTATTCTATAATATCTCGCCACTCAATATTTGTTCTAATAAAGCAATGTCACGTTGCAGTTGGTGCCGACAAGCGGAATGATTCGCAAAAACAGTCATCTTCGAATCGGCAGATATCACCAACACTTACACGAATTGCTGGACTTGGATGTGTCGCCTCTTGATTACATGATGAAGGCTTTCCCCGAAGTCAAAGAGCGCGAGGAGATGAGAAAGATTATCGGTCGCTATGGTCTAACCGGGCGTCAACAGGTATATCAAAATTTATCATAGCGGTTTTTTTTTTTTTTTTTTTATTTGAGAACTGGCGCTCACACATACATTGTATCTTATTTTAGATTTGTCCTATTCGTCAACTGTCCGATGGTCAACGCTGTCGAGTCGTGTTCGCCTGGTTGGCTTGGCAAGTGCCTCATCTGTTGCTGCTCGATGAGCCTACTAATCATTTGGACATGGAAACGATTGATGCGCTCGCTGACGCCATTAACGATTTTGACGGCGGCATGGTCCTCGTTTCGCACGACTTCAGATTAATTAATCAAGTATGTATTTTTTTGTGGCTCTCTTTTTATTCGATATATAATTTTTACGTTGTGTAGGTTGCTGAAGAAATCTGGGTGTGTGAAAATGGCGCGGTTACAAAATGGAGTGGCAACATTTTGGATTACAAAGAACACCTCAAAGACAAAGTCCTGTCAGATAACCAAAAGAGGCAAAAGGAGTTGGTGAATCGGGGCAAATAATAGAAAATTGCACGATTTACTGTATTTATCTCTTTTTCCAATGCACTATGCCTCCATTTATAGAAATTTTTTTGCAGAAAATCGTAACATACTAATCATCACTGAGTATATGCTAGTATGTCAGTGACGATCGGTCAGATTACTTAGTTAATTTATTAAAGTATTAAGCCGAAATTGTGGATGCTCCATTTGACAACCCACAAACAGGTTGTGGTGCATTATCGCGACACAGTAGAAATCTAGAAAATCTCGAAAATCTCCGTGTATATTGCAAATTGAATCTAAATAAATTACTGATGATTGATTAATGATAATAAAATAATTTTTTTTATCTTGAGCCACGATATAAGAAAAGAAACGAAAAAATCAACAATTTCTCTTTTATGAGATAAATTCTTTATTAAAAATTCTTATCAGTCTATAAAATAATTTGATTCTCTTAAAGAATATAAAATAGAATATGTGTACAAACATACGCAGGTACGATTGATTATATAGTCCTAAAATACATTTTTATCTATATACGTATATAATTAACTATAATAATATAACTATAGAATAATATAAATATGGAAGACATCGTTTCCACATATATTTCTGTGTATTGCAAAATATCGATTCTTATGAATCGCGTTTTAAACGACATTAAAAAATATATTCTTTATGTGATACTTTCAAAATAAAGTACTGATGAATTTACATCAGTAAATATAAACTTTTGAGTTTTGAGATTACAAATACTGCGTGAAAAGAGATTCGATTTTACAGTGAAAGAGGTGTATGTTCAAACTGGTGTAGAGGCTGGGATGGAGCAGGCAACTTCCTGAGCTAACGCTGCATTTCTCAAGACCAACAGATGCGTGTCCATATCATTCAAGGCTTGATCAATAAATGCCAATTTCCTGGCTTGACTCTTTGGCACGCCGTGCTTGGTTACTAGCGCTAAGTGAGTCACAGCCAATACCAGAGCTGCCACTCTGGCCTCTAGCAGCCTGGCATCCAATGGTGGATACAAACTGCGGACAACATCGTCTACGCGAGGCGGTATACGTCGGGCAACCTGAGCAAGAATAAAATGCAATAATTTAGGTAGGAACAACACAGAAAAAGAAAACATACAATGAGTATACATACATCTACTATTTCCAATGGAACAGTGTTACTGTTGACAGTTCCAGCAATAGTGGTGAGACTGGCTGCAAGAGCATGGCAAGATCGAAGCACTGCTATGCAAGGTGGAGCCAAACCAGTAGCATCGTCTACCCATCTAGAGCGCAAAAATATTATCTTTTTAATGAACTGTGTGTTAAAGTGTCACAATTATTTAAATTTTCACTAAATTAATCAACATGGTAAGAAAATAAAAAATGCAAACAATCTATTTTGATAAGTTTTATAGCTTGAGTTTATCAAGATATCAGAAAGTTAATGCAAATTTGAATAAAAATAAGCTAATGCGAATATAATGTTATCTCTATTGATTGCATTATATTACAGCTCAATGCCTTCACTGTTAATAATTTATATTTGTACCTTTCAGCACCTGCCAACCATTCTTCGCTCTCCCATACATCCAATCCTAGACCAGTGATGTTCTCTCCTTCGAGCAGATCGGAACTTAGCTCTGCGGAATCCTTTTGATTCTGGAAATGAGTAAAATTATCGCATTCCTTCTTAGGACAGTTTGATATTCTCGATTCGGTTATCAAACTCACATAATAGCAACGCTGCCTGCGACAGATAACCAACAGTACCAGGAGTGCACCGAGAAAGACTGCAGCTAAGGCACCCAATGCAACTGCAACCACCGTCTCCATCCCAGTGGCAGTAGCCGGTGGTACAGCATTACTCATGGATATCGAGGAACTCATAGTACCTGACACGAATACAGTAGCAGCTACCAATCGACGATCTGACCACGAAGTAATAAAATTATCCGCAACAGGAGACAACCATTGGACTTACATTGACATTTGAAACAAAAATGTCAACAATCGCGCAGAGGACTTGTCGTGATTTCACTCCCCCAAAGACGACGGTGAGAGGCGGAGACTGTCACGGATCTTAAGCTCCATTCACAGTACGGCGTTACGTAAGAGCGTCCGAATTGGCAATTAGCATCAACAGATGGTCGGAGCATTAGGCAGTAATTGGACATGAGTTGGATCAACTGGACAGACTTCGTCGAGAGTAATCCTCTTTACCTTCCCGCGTAACAGCTGCTGTCAAATGTAGTCTCATTGGCGATCACGTTCCGTCAAGATGCGGAACGACATAACAATATCACTCTTCGATATTCACCGGTTCATCTCGCACGAGTGTAAGAAACTGGGTATTGTGGAGGTATTTTGAGGTATCTGGAATATTAGGCTGTGTACTATACACTATACAGGATGAATAAAAAAGGCAACATTGCGATAGCCTGGTTGAAACATGATTATGTGCATCTCCAGGTGGATCCAATACCATATGTTCTTGCGGAACCAGTGCTTATCAATCTATTAGAATGGTAAGAGATATTTTATTTAAGCAAGCATATGATATTTTGCACATACAAGTAGTTTAATATAAATTCTATTAGTTTCAGGCACTATGTGATTATGGGACCAAAAAACATTCTGTACAAAGGGGGATATTATCATGGAAAAATCATATTTCCAGATGAGTTTCCACCTAGCATTTATATGTTAACACCAAATGGCTGATTTAATGTTAATAAAAGACTGTGCTTTTCTGATCATCATTCTGGAAGATAAAATTCAGTGTGGAGTGTATCTACTATCCTTATGAGCCTGCTTATTTTTATGGTATAAATTTCTTTTTTATATAGAGATATTTAAAAGATATAGTGTTAAAAGATATATCAAATAGATTTCGTAATTTTGCATTTACAGATTGAAGAGACTTGAGAAGGCTATTATTATTATTATAATAATAGTTATTATTAATAACAGAACATGATAAGAGAGAGCTAGTTATGCAGAGTTTAGAATATAAATCTCAAGGACAAAATGTTGCTCTTTCCGGAAACTGTTGAGGTATTACTCTATTGTAATTATAATATAGGACAAACACAAACTATATATACAGACTAATATAGTACACCATTATTAAATTTATCTTTGTAAATTATGATTTGATATCGAATGTTGTAGAAAATAAAAAAACTGAATTGGAAAAGGAAGAAGCCAGAGAACTGAAATGAATGAGTTGAATTTTCCACATTTTGCCAGATGCCAATTCTCATTCCATTTTGTCCTTTCCTAAAAGATTACAAACTAGTATTTGTATTGTTACTCAAGTGTGGACATAATCAGTTGCCGTTATCAGGTGCACAACAATTTTTATACCAATATTTAAACAGTGCTAAAAATTACAAAATGTTTAACAGTTACCTATAACAAACATATGTATGTTTGTATAGAAAACTAATTGATCACGCAAATGTTTAACTACTTGGACGTTTATAATATTTGTTGACATACAATTTTTAAGTTGTACATATGCAAATATTAAACAAGATAGTTTTTGAATGTGAAAGAATAATGATATTAACGAGGAAACGTATCTCAATTTAAAAAATCGTATTTGTAACATTTATATTTAATCATAATTGTTATTAGCAATTGTGATCAACAAAATATTGAACAAATCAATGCATCCGCACAACTTTCAATGAAAAGCAATCGCTGAAAATTTCTGAAACTCCTGGAACTATATTTAATATATCTTGATAATCTAATTCGACTGCATTTATTTTGTCCAAAATATGTAATCGAATTCTTTAATATTTTATATTTGTTCACTTTATCAAGATATTTAATTTTAAAAAGTAATCTTTGCTTAAAAGTTTGAAATAGTTAACAATTGGTAAGTCTTTTTACACAATAATGTACGAATAAAAACTTGAGAAAATATCCAGAATCAGAAAATCTTTTACTTAAAAATAAATGAAAAGTTCTATATATATATATATATATATATATATATATATATATATATATATATATATGTATTGATTGCCAAGAGCCTCTTTCGAGAAATTTTTTCATATAATAGCTGCAGTACATTTATTAACATGAACGGAATTGTTAATTTTTATTGTTTGACATATGCGAAGAAAGATGAATTATATTTATTATTTCTAATTATAGAAATTTTGTTATAGGCAATTCCGAGAGATGTACTCGCATAAATATCAGTATTTGAAGGCTCATTGATCTAAAAATATCTCTACTGTACTCTTTCTGTATTTGACAATTTTTCTTTTTCTCGGAAAAAAGCAAAAAGATAATCCATTGCAGTGTTTTTTTATTTAAAAAAAGAATTAAATTATATTAAATTATAAATTAAATTTCGAAATATTACAGTTTTTCCCGCCAGTGTGGTAAGACTGCGCGCAAGCGGACGAATTCATTGGACTCCCGACTCCGGTCACTCCGGTGAACTTCGTCATATGTTTTCCGTTGTCGCGCGACAGCTTGCAGCTGTCAAATTTCCTCCACCGATGATCGTATGATCCCACCCGAAACACATCCCTCGTCCAGCATCTTCCATTCCGAGTAGCTTCAAGAACGGTGCTTAGATTCATCGTCGTCTTGTTGCACGTCATCCTGCACAACGTAACCTTTCACGCGACTTCGGAGTCTTGGTGACATCGACTCCGCGAACAAATCCCATCGTCCTGGTGGCTGGTTCTACATGAAATTCGCAATGCGCAAACATTTCGCGATTCGACGGCGCTGAGACAGCGAAGACGAAGAGGTCAGCTTGTGAGATACACACCGGATATTGCGTGACGAGTTAAGTGTGAGTCGTGAAGATTCTCGATAAGCTGGGCGACCAATATAAGACGAGTGGAAGAAACTGGGAGTCCGTTCGGAGATAACACTGGGCTGCATGGTAAGGATGAATAGGAAAACCAATAGTGCAACGGCCAGATTGAAACAGGATTATTTGCGACTGAAAAAGGATCCAGTACCTTACGTCCTTGCGGAACCAGTGCCTTCGAATATATTAGAATGGCAAGTATTTCAGCTTCGATGTCCTGATTTGAATTTACTATTTATTGATTTCGAGTACAGAGTGAGTAATGTACAATTTGTTTTAGGCACTACGTGGTCGTAGGACCAGAAAAGACTCCATACGAGGGCGGTTTTTATCATGGAAAGCTCATATTTCCAGGAGAGTTTCCGTTCCAACCGCCTAGCATTTATATGACCACTCCAAATGGTCGATTTAAAGTCAACACAAGATTATGTCTATCCATTTCTGATTTCCATCCTGATACGTGGAATCCAGCATGGAGTGTATCGACTATCCTTACAGGCTTGCTTAGTTTCATGGTAAATATCCATATCTAAGTATCTAGAAATAACTAGAATGTTGTCGATACTTGATTTTGTATGCTTAATAATATTGTATTTGCAGATTGAGAAAAGTCCTACGCTCGGTAGCATTAATACAACAGATTATGAGAAGAGACAGCTAGCAGCGCAGAGTTTAGAATACAATTTGAGGGACAAGATGTTCTGCGAGCTCTTTCCGGAAACTGTTGAGGTATTCCATTGTACACTGTAAAACATGCACGTAAATTGTTATATCGATATGTTATTATTGAATTTAGAATATTCTAATCTGAAATTTCATGTTATAATATTACAGACGATCAAAACCGAGCTTGAACGTCGAAAAGAGCTCGAGAAACAAGCGAGGCATCAATCCACCGCATCCGAGGTTTCTTCCTTGATACGAGACCAGTTGCAGAGGGAGCAGAGCCCATTGCACAGCGCATTGGCCAATCTCGTTGTCATTATCGGCTTTGCGGCATTCGCGTACACAGTGAAATATGTACTGAGGAGCATAGCTATGGAATAAATCGGAATCCAAATTTCAAGTCACAACGAGCACGAAATGGGAGAGCCATGACGATCGTATGCGATACATTTTGAAACGATGAGGAGCATAAGAGGAAGAAGAAGGTAGTAGGCTCCCATAATATTTGCCTGTTAACCTATCTTTCGAATCTGTGCGGCATTCGGTTTCGCACAGTTCGAAGAACTTTTGCCAGTGGAACCTTCGAATAGTTTGATAGATTTTTATATCAAAGTTGAATGTAAGATACAAGCTGTATTATAACCGCGATAATTCAGCTATTCATCAATGAGGAAGAGTGTAACCTCTCTTAATTCGATTGAGATGTGTAAAAGATGAAACAATTTAATCGTAGTGGCTTCCTGCCTTTTTTATATCGAATTTGCACTCTCTAGTATAATATGTAAATTAGAGGAACTCAGTTTTTTCGCTTATGGTGCTGCAACATCGTTTAATTTAATTTTCTACATTTTTAAGGCTCCTGGGTCCTCACCGTGGCTATGTTTGATTGTGACGTCGAGGCGAGAAAGCACACACTGAAAATTCTTAGATGCTATTTTTAAATGAAAAGATATTTCGATGAAACATTATTTCAGATGGGGCTTTAGCACATTTTTTAAATATCTCGAAAACTATTCTTTTTTCTTGACAGTCAATCAACAACCGTAAAATGATCGTGATATCAGACTTTCATATTACAGTCATGCTGACATGAGTACAGCTGTTGATTGATTATATATAAAGGAAAAAATATATTTTCGAGGTATTTTAAGAGTGTGCTAAAGCCATCTGAAGTGCTGTTTCATCGAAATATCTTTTTTATTTTGAAATGGCATCTAAGAATTTTTAGCGTGCGTTTTCCCGCCTCTGACACTCTGACGTCACAATTTCAACATGGTCGGCGAGGAGCCAGGAGCCGCAGGAGCCTTCAAAATATATCCAGAGAGATACGCATTTTACACAATACATCTGCCTAGTCCTGCTACAGAAAATCTCTTGGATAGAAATGCACAAATTTATTGCACTCTACAATGTGCCAATGAGAGTAAGTAAAAATGTAATTTAATCAGATTATGCTTGGTATTCGTTGAATGAGTCTATTTTGTAAATAGATATTGTAAGAACAAAGAGGCATACATCATATATAGAATTAATCTCGATACAAATATAACAAAAAATCAATCATCTGCCGAATGTAATTGTATTCATTGCGACATCAGTGACTATCTTGAGGCTTTCTTCTAAAAAAAAAAAAAAAAAATTGTTCGATTAACCTTTTCGCTACGAATGGCGTATGTATGTATATGAGCATATATTTTTTTTTTATTTAAATATACATTTTTATATATATATATAAATGTGTATATGCTTTTTTTTAAAAACAAAAATTCATTTATGAAAAACTTATATATACATTCGTACGTTATAACCAATTTATTACATTTATTTTTGCATATATGCTGTCAATTGAAAATTGGGCAACACTGAACATCGTGAAACAGTTTGATTCAATAATATATGGTAACATGGCAAGTTTTTTTTTCTTTAACATGAGCAAAAGTTTTCAGAACAATTTATTATTTCAAAGTATTTGATACATATTTGATGCGTCAATTTGATTAAATTGAGATAAATATTGGTGTTGTGTTGCTAATACCTTTTGCATCATAAGTGGCATAGTGTTTCATAAACCACTAGCATAGAATAGTAACTGTTTCTGTTACATAGTGAGCACTTTTAGTCTCAAGTGTGCTATAGCGAAAGGGTTAATATATTTTTCATATGTATATTATTTAAATGGCTCGTAGGATTATTTTCTTGACATACGTGAATTTCTTCCATTTAAATGTTTTCAATGTTTCTTCCTTCATACATACTGACACAGGTAAAATGTTTACAATATGTGCAGGTAAATTCACGCTCTTCCATGATTATTATTTATATAATATTGAGAAAGAAAGAATAGAATTTTTTGTAATAATTTTCTTTTGGAATAAGTGTTAAATTATTTAATCGTACTGAAGTGAAACCATAACTAATTTTTGTATATTTATTGATGACTCATTTCTACGAGCCATAATTTTGAATTTTATTATATGTAATCCTCCAACAGTGATAAAATAATTACAATGCTTATATATATGTATGCTTATACATATTCTACCACAATATGTGTAAACATGCATAGATATTGTAATTATAATATAATTACGACAAAATAATGTAAATATAACATGTTATTATTATTGCTAAGCGTGTGGAATATAGTTTACTTACCTGAGATGTTTCAAAATTGTCTCATTAAAGATCCAACATCCGTTTAATCCTTTGGATCACATCCAATTTTATTTTATTCATTTAAAGAAGTATGTACAATATGTATTTCAAAGAATTAATATTCTGTTGTGGAAAACTATAGAACTAACACATATAATATATTTATAGTATATACACATAAAATATTTATAGTTTTCGAGTTTGTGCACAGATTTTTTTAATTATACGTTTAGGAGATAAATGCATAAAAATAAAAATAACGAAATTAACTTACACAAATATGTTGGCAATTAAGAGACAAAGAAAAAGATACAATGTTCAGTTAAAATCCTTGAATTCTGTACAAGAATTTATTTCATAATGATTGTTATATATCATTGTAAGCAAAATTCTTTTTTTATGTAGTATAGTAATCTTTCTGTATCAAAATAATTGTAAAGTGTAATATCACAACAATATAGGAATTGTAAATAAACAGAGAGTGAGAAAGACAGATGATTCTCTTTCTTTCTCTCTCTCTCTCTCTTTATAATTAAGAAGCGATTACATCTATTGTTAATTAACAAAGATAAATGAATCTGAAACATTTAGCGAAATAACAATCGTTACATTTTGCGGATCAAAGAGACAAAAGAGCGAGATAAATTACTTTAATTCGTTTCGAGTTGAAATAAAGGAACAGCAAGCATTCTCTTATCGGAGCGCGCGGTTTACCATTTCGGTAAACTGTTGGAAATCTCGCGTTGAATGCTTCGTTGTCCAAGTGCGCTCGGGAGGAAGGACATATCCTGTGAACCGAGCGTCTTCTTACCGATGCGATGTCGTGTTTATTCCTTCTTACGCAGATAAATCGGAGCATGGCAAAGTTTTCTCTTTCCTCGCGTTAGTGTAACCACGTTTACATTAACTCTTTCAAAGTCTCGCAGCTGCATGTGCAATGTATATATTAACTTTTGGTTAAACTTTTGTGTTTAAACTTGACTTTCGACTTTTATATTATACTGCTATTATATATTATGTATTTGCTTTTAAATCAAATGCGCTTTATTAACAAATTCTGCAGCTTTGTGTTTGAAATATTGAAGAGTTTTTAAAAAATTTTAACATACAGTTTATTTTACTCGATGAACTTTATGTAACATCTGCCAAGCTCCATTTTTATCTCTCAATTCCGTTATTTTTTTCTTCTATATTTTATTATATTTTTCTTCTATGTCAAACGCGGTAAACCGGCGAACATGTGAACATATGATGTAGCTTCTTATTTCATCGTCACATTTATATAATCCGTCTTAATCTGAGCAAACATCCCGCAAAAGAAGCAAACAGCAATTTATTCGACCACGGAATAATAAGGAAGTCGCATCGCGCAGCCATGCAGCCGTTCTTCCATCGAGGAGCCGCATCTGTAATCTCACCCTCGGATGCTGCTGCTGCTAGCAACACCCTTCCGCGCCCATAACGCCCGCCCCTTACGTGTAAATCATTGGGAGAGGCGCCAGGACACTCGGTCTCGCTTCGAATCCTGCGTAAATAAGATGCACGTGTCCGCGACAGGATGTCGCGCATACTTGATATATTCTTATTGAAACGATCGGTTTTGAAAACTGAGAAAGAAAATGTTATTTAATTTGGCAAGAAGAAAATTATGGTAATTCGCGTCGCTTTTGCCTTGTAAATTTATGTATTGTAGAATACTTGTATTCCTTGTTGAAATTGATTCAGTAATATTATATGAAATTATGTATAAAATTATATGTAAAATTTTTAAGTTTTCTTGTGTGAAATTAATATGTAGCTGTAATGTTTTTGCTTTCAGATTTTTATTCACGCGCGAATGCAGTTTTATAGATGACGTTTTCATCGTGCTCAGCGAATTTCCAGTTTGGTCACGATTGAAATTCAGAGTTGTCGAGCTTTTATGTATCCGTTCGAACCGGAAATGAACGAAATAATGATCCTCCCGAGGGTGATTTAGAGTGTCGTCAATCGGGCCGGAATGGTTCGTGGAATCGTTTTACGCCCTCGTTCCTCGATGGGTGGAACGAAAAACGATGATGTCCCCACGACAAAGAAAAGAGAAGAGGAACCGAAGAGAAGAGAGCCGTCCGAAAACCGTCTCCGAAATAATTAACTGTAGGGACGACCTCATTACGCGGCTTAATGAGCTGCCAGCGACGCGTTGCGCCGCGTCTTCGTGTCGCGATGCTGGATACTTGTTCGAGTTTCGGGGGAAAAAAAACGTCGTGTGTGACACCCTGGTAAAAGTATTGCTTGTATCGCGACAGTGATTTATCGAGACCAGAATCGGCACGGTCTGATTTGTCAGTTTAACAAGACGCGCCTTGTCGACGCGTCGAGAATGAGACAATTAGTCGAGGAAAGTTAAACAGTGTGTTATAAAATTGGATTGTTTTGTACAACTGACCGCAAATCTCTCAAAGGAACGAGCAATTTGTTACACGAGAATTTGGTCCGATAAACCTCTGCGAATTTCGATATGTCATCTGAATTTATTCTTTACAATCATTCATAACATCACAAACCTAATAAGTATAAATTATATTCTAAGTAATAGGTCTGTGGGGCTAATGATTGTAAAGAATAAATTGTAAAAATTGTAGAGAATAAATATATGAATAACAATATGAATAAATAATCATATATATATTAGCGGCTGAAGATATTTTATCTCGGTTTTATCACATAAAAAATTGTAATGACTTTATTAACTTTTCGAACGACAATGAAACTAATTATTATTTTATTCTGTACAGGCTCTTCCGATGATCGTTTACTCGAGACGCGAGTACTCCGGCCATCGGCTTCCCTCACGGTGGATTTTCGCGCGTTTCTATTTCTATCCGCGGCGACGCCTTTCTCCATCCACGTGGGATTCGCACCGGAACCCCGGCACGGTGGTTCCTCGCACAGTATTTACCCACGTTCATCGTAGGAGAGTGCCATATAATCCGGCGCGGAACGGTTTACTGCCGGCATAAAACCCGTCGTGGCGTACGAATAAGCGCGCCATCACGGAAGAAGGAGGAGAGAGAGTTGGCCCTATATTCAGATATAAATATATATGTATGCAAGTGGAGCACACACGAGATGGAAGGGCGCACACTTCCACTGGTACTAACGATGGGCGATTCATCATTCTCGGAGAAAACGAAAGGAGTGACAGAGATTGTGGTAATTCAATAGGAAAGGACAGAGAACAGATGTTTGTTCTCCCGACTGTTGCACTTTTTGGCGCGATTCTCTTCTCTCATCGAAGTCATCCTTTTCTCTTCCAATCACGATGCAAAGGTAATTAATTATTTTTTGTGTATAAAGATTGTGATCAATAATACAGAGCATTTCGGAATAAAACAATAGGAAGTTAAATTTGAGTCGGAAGTTTGCAATAATAATCAATTCTTAAAATCTAACTATAATAAGAATAAAATTAGATGTATAATCAGAATAACACGCGATGTTGCTGTCGCTTTTTTTTATATCTTCCATATGTAATAAATTTTTTCGATTTTGATTATATAATCAAAAGCAAAAGTATTTATTTTCTTATTGTCGGAGCAGGATCGCGTTGCGATCGTAGAACCATAACAGTAATGGAAGACCTGTCTAACTTTCTCTCCCGGGGGTGATCCTGGAAATCTGAGAAACCGCGCCTAAACATAGCGACCCATCATGCACGGTGCATGACGTTTTATTTACGAACTCGCGAAACTGAAGGAGAGAAATCCTTCCAGCGGCTCCAGACGTCGATTTACTCATTTTTACGAGTTTCGATGTTTAATGTCACTGTTACGTACGCTGTTGCGTTGCTTTTTGTCCTCTTGTCGTTACATATACTCATCACGTGTATATCGGATATGTCTTTACGATACAAGACACAGATTTATATGTTCGAATGTTATTTGCTTAGCGTAATAATCTTAATGCTCTGTATTAGTGATTGATATTTAACTCCGTTAATTGAAGATTTTGTTTAACGCAATGTTGTGTTTTTTACAGCTAGAGATTGAATTTTAATCTTCATCCATAGACTTCCTGAAGATGATAAGATGGGAGACGTAAATTCCCGAATTGCAACAGACGCGTAAGTGTTATATAATTTGAAAACTAATCTTTTCAATTACTCCCACTAATTATATAAAATTGACCAGCTTTCGATAAAAAATTAGACTCGATAAAAAGTTTTAAAATTCGTGCATATATATCTCCGATAAAAAATTAAAATTTAGAATTTTTAATTTGTATAAAGCAAAGAACTGTTTTTTAGAAAAAAAAATTTAAATAAGCATGAAAAATAAATTTGTCATTAGAGTCTAATTAATTTTCGAAACATCGATATAAAGTAGCCGAGTTGGCAGAGAGAGAGAGAGAGAGAGCAAAACGCTTACAAAACCGTCTTGCAATTTCTCATTCTCGCGCTTCAGCATCCTTGGATGCGACGATAGAGCGGAGAGAGGAAAGCCAGCATCCCGTCCGATCTTACACGATTGGTCCAGGCAGAACACAATGACATGGCTTTCGACCAATGAAGCGAGCTGGGCGTCTCTGTTCAGGTCCGTTGCTTGCAATAATATTTGCACTGGCACGTCTAATTCCATTAGGGCCGTCGCCGACGTCGTCGGACGGAGTTTGATCAATTATTTATCGTGTCTTTTTCGTCCTTTTCTCCTCCCCCATCTATCTATCTCACACGTAACCGCGAACGTGTCCTTCTCTTTTCTACAACCCCCCCGTGTGAATTTCCTAATTTATAATCCGAGAGTGTCTCTGACGCTTATTATGCGTGCTTGACATCATAAGCGTTCGCAAGATTGTTACAGAATATCCATAATTAAAGAGAATTCATTAATATCAAAAATTTTTAGAATATATGTACGTTGAAGATAAAAGAGCGGCTTGATTTAAGGGAGGGTAAAAGAAACATCTTACTCCGATATTTTTTTCATCATCTTTTGTTTCATTCATTTTATCGTAGTGAGTATAAAAATATTGTACATTACAATGTGCGAGCGAGAGCGCTCGGATAAATAAGCAAAATGAGAGTAATATTGAATCGACGGAATGGATATCGAGATATCACATCGTCCGTTAAAATCTATCACACAGCTATTTACAGAACACTATTTACGATCGTAATTACATAGTATATACAACACGTATATACAAATGAAGAAAAAGATACACATGTATAGTAACTCGTGATATACAAAACGCTCGCGACTTGCATAGAGATAACAAATTATTGCATTCTTGCTGCAAATTGTATTCGTAAGATTCATTTTGTATATGTATACAATACCTTCGTGCTAGCTAGTAGTGTATAAAAATATATTCAAACTGAATCGTAAAAAGTTGAGTATACAATAATTACTTGTGAATTTTTTTGTTTTGTATTATACATTCTGCTCGCATTGTAAGTACATACATACATGTATGAAACAAATATTCTTTTTTATTTAGAAAGTCAAAATCTACACTATTAATGTTTCGAATTATGATAGACAAAGAAATGTAATGAATTATATACGATATGCTAGTTTGTGCATTGTTAATTAGACATATATTTAAATTCGCTTAAATAATAAAATGCTTACGAAAAATGCACGTATATATTTAGCATAAAATATAAAAAAGAAACACGTAAATATAAAAAAAGTAATTACAAGTTAAATGCAAATAATATACAAACAATTATTATAATATTAATATTGATCAACTGTGGAGTTATTATCTCTGCGCCAGTATTATTCTTGCTCGTGCAATTAATGCTCTCGCATTCAATTAATCGAGATCTAGCAGACCAAAATTTGCGCAATTAATAACCGGTAATTATAGCATAAATATTTACGAGTATATATATTGAACAGAAAATCCCTTTAAAAAATACGTGAATATAAAATAAGTGATTACAAGTTAAAACATATAAAATAGTAAAAATAATATAAGAACAATTAATCTTGATAAACTCCACAATTGTTATTATATCGACATCTCTGAGCAAGCTTTATTATTACTCGTACAATTAACGCTTTCGCATTCAATTAAGCGAGATTCAGCAGTCGCGTCCAAAATTCGCGCGATTAGTAACCGTAAGCGTAAGTTGAATTGCTTCGCCGGTCTGCTAACGTTAATTGGCCCGGTAAAAACATTTATCAATGTTTCGGGGCGACAGTCCAGAGAGAGAGAGAAGGAATCTCGACAGCGAGGAGAGAAACCGCGCCGCTCGCGTTTCTGTCGTTTTTATTCGTCGCGCAACGCGCCGGTGCCGACCATAAATCTCTTTGAATTCAATTAGCCAAGACACACATCCAACATTCGGCGTCTTCCGACGGCCTTTTCGGGAAATCCCTCCGATGAGATGCTCTTCACCGCTCTATAAAAACAAACCCGACGCGCCCCTTCGCCGCGCGATGCATCCATCCGATTTAAATTCGACAAACGCTGAAAATTTATTTGAAATTGTCAATTTGCAAAACTACACAGAGAAAATTTTCTCTTTGAATTTACCCTGAAAATCATGGTAATCGTATAGGACCATATGATATGGAAAGAATGTTAAAAATATATTTGATTAATTTTACCATACTTTTAGTAAATTTTACTATACTTTTAGTAAAATTAATCAAACATATTTTATATTTTATTGTGATAGATATTATTATTTTTTATTGTGATAAATATTAATCAGAGAAACTCTCATAAAATTCTTTCCATGCCATATTCTCCCACGATTACTATGATTTTCAGGGTAAATTCTAAGAGAAAATTCTCTATATATGATTTTTAACAAATAATGTTGAAAACGAAAATTTCATTTGCACTTTATTTACTATTTTTTGAAATTTTTTGAAATTCTTTGAAAATTTATTTGAAACTGCGTCAATTTGCAAAACTACACAAAGAGAATTTTCTCTTAGAATTTACTCTGAAAATCATAGTAATTGTGGGACAATATGATATGGAAAGAATGTTAAAAATATATTTGATTAATTTTACCATACTTTTAGTAAATTTTACTATACGTTTAGTAAAATTAATTAAACATATTTTATATTTTATTGTGACAGATATTTTTTGACAGTTCGCCTGACTTTTCCAAGTAATTTCACTGCTCCGAAATCGATTTATTTTGACAATTCCGATCACGATTTTCCCGACAGTTCTCCCGAGAGTGTCGACTTTTTTTTGGATGTCCTATGCATTTGTGATGTCGGTGGCAAAAGAAAGATGTCGAGAATGACCATGACAGCTGCTTCGCTTCGCGGAGGCCTAGACAAGTCGAGCAACGACGGGCGTTCAAGGACGATCCGAAAAGAGCCCTCGCCTCCTCTCCCATCCCGATCCTCTCGCGTTAATATAATTGCCAGTATCCCCAAAAATAATTTTCCCGCGTTAGCAAAGATCCATCTGTCGTTGCTTTGACAAAACGTCCGTCTTGTATATGTATTTACGAAACGTTTGTGAGAATTTAATCATAGACGATTGCTCGACAAATTTCGATAACGTAAGAAAAGACTCCGTGCAATATATATTCGTATTTATTATTCTATAAATTACTTTTCGCTTGACAAAAAAAGATTCTGTTCCTTTGAAATTAATAATAATTCTGTAATTTTACCAAGTTAATAGAGATATACACAGATAATAGAGATACAGCTGATAAATATAAAATATTATTTATGCAATTAATATATAAATATTTTTTAATTTGTAATTTATTTTACATTTACGTGTTTTTATATTTTTCATTAAGTATATATATACATATAAGCACTTTTCGTAGGCTATTACTTATTTACTTATTTTCAATATATACATTTATTAACAAATGCAAATATTAATATATCTATGGTTAACAATGTTAACAATAGATTATCACATCATAATTTGTAACATTTTTTCATCTATCTAATATTCGAAGCATCGCAGTAGTATTTCAACTTTGTTTCGTAACAAATGGCTTATCTATACAATGAAATTCTCTATTGACGCTGTTTTTCACAATATATTTGGCATATTTTTAACCATATGTAAAGTGAGGAAGTAAATAAAACATGCGCAACGAAACATTTCATTTTACACAGAGAGAATTTTCTCTTAGAATTTACCCTAAAAATCATGATAATCGTGGGACAATATGGTATGGAATGAATTTTAAAAATATGCTTGATTAATTTTAACATACTTTTAGTAAATTTTACAATATTTTTAGTAAAATTAATCAAACATTTTATATTTTATTGTGATAGATATAATTATTTTTTATTGTGATAAATATTAATCAGAGAAATTCTCATAAAATTCTTTCCATACCATATTGTCCCACGATAATCATAATTTTCAGGGTAAATTCTAAGAGAAAATTCTCTCTGTGTACGTATAAGTATGCCATTAAAATAAAAGATTGATGAAAAAATAGAAGAGTAGCTCGATCCCGATGATTTCGGAAAAAAAAGGAATTTTATTATATCCGCGCCGAAAAATCGCGATTTTTCTCATCTTGTCGGCCGCGTTTTTTTACCAAGATTCAATGCCATAGTAAAGAGACGGGGAGCGACTCTTTAACGTGGCGTGTCTTCGTTAAGCGGCTCAAAAACGTAGCCGAAAGAGTTTGCTTTGACCGGTTTAAAATAACTAACGTCACTCGGAATATATATTCACGGTGCCGGTGCCGTGAGAGAACCGAAGTTGCGACGGATATTTTATATTACGATACGCGATGAAGAAGCCGACGACGGGGTCCGTCGCGGGCGATTCTGTCATCTTGGGAGGAAAAAAAATAATATTGTGCCCGTCCGATGGGCGCCAAAATACTCGTTAACTTTGTTCCCCTCTCTTTACTGTTTCTTTAAGACGATCCCGAATCCGGGAATTATTAAATGGCTGGACGCACGATCGTCCTCTCTGGGAGGAAAATACATCTATATATATTGTAAACGAGCGACGATTAATTATTTGTAAAAAATTAAATTAAAGTATAAGTTGAATCTTCGCTTCGTGATAAAAATCCACATTTCGTACGAAATTAACTCGAATATTTTATATCGAAGCTCAACCGCGTCAAATATAATAGTCTGAAATATAATATACAATGTAAAATGTGTAAGTTTTTCAGAAGTTTATTATAAGTGTTATCATTTTTTTCTATATGCAAAATTAAAATTCACTTGCAAAGTACATTTGCATTTTTCCCGGAGTGCGTCTTGTAATAATTTAAATATAATTTATAAATATTTCACAAATGTTTTTTTACGTGCAGTTATATGTATGTATCTATATGCAAATATTTGCTGCGTTATCAAAAAGTAGCAGTTTACCGGCGAAAATTCGCGGTGAACGTTTCGAATCCAAGTTTATTATAAATTATAATTTTTTTCTACATGCAAAATTAAAATTTATTTGCAAAATACATTTGCATTTTTCCCGGAGTATCTTGTAACAATTTAAATATATAAATATTTTACTAATGTTTTTTTACGTGCAGTTATATGTGTGTATCTATATGCAAATATTTGCTGCGTTATAAAAAAATTATGAAATTTGTAGTCTACCGGCGAAAGTTTGCGGTGAATGTTTCGAAGTTTATTATAAGTTATCATTTTTTTCTACATGCAAAATTAAAATTCACTTGCAAAGTACATTTGCATATTTCTCTGAATATCTTGTAATAATTTAAATATCATTTATAAATATTTTACAAATGTTTTTTTACGTACAGTTATATGTATGTATCTATATGCAAATATTTGCTGCGTTATAAAAAATCATGAAATTTGCAGACTATCGGCAAAGTTTCGCGGTGAATGTTTCGAAATTTATTATTAGTTATCATTTTTTCTACATGCAAAATTAAAATTTACTTGCAAAGTACATTTGCATTTTTCCCGGAGTATCTTGTAATAATTTAAATATAATTTATAATTATTTCACAAATATTTTTTTACGTGTGGTTATATATATATACATATATATATATATATATATATATATATATATATATAAATATTTGCTTCGTTATACAAAATTTTGAAATTTGCAGTCTGCCGGCAAAAGTTCGTGGTGAACGTTTCGAAGTTTATTATAAGTTATCATTTTTTTCTACATGCACAAAATAAAATTCACTTGCAAAGTACATTTGCATTTTTCCCGGAATATCTTGTAACAATTTAAATATAATTTATAAATATTTCACAAATGTTTTTTATACGTGCGGTTATACATATATGTATATGCAAATATTTGCTGCGTTATAAAAAATTATGAAATTTGCAGTCTAGCGGCGAAAGTTCGCGGTGAACGTTTCGAAGGCAAGTTTAGCGAAGCTTATAAGATTCAATAAATCATCTATGCAAAAAGATTGTTTGGACAGACCGGGTAAACGCTCGTAAATTTGGCGTTAACGGGCTGCAAGACGTGCTTTCGAGAGGTAGCCAAAACGAAGAGTAAAAATATGAGTGAGGGAATCTCCCAGCAATAATCGATTACCCGTCGTATTTTATTGTTATCGAGATATATCCCGCGATATGTGAGAAATTAATAATTAAAAAGAGTTTGCACTTTGTCGAAAGTCAACACGGAAATTTTCCAGAAAAAAAAAACTTCATCCCAAGTAGCAAACTGACGTCACTAAACGTCAAAATGACGTATGTTTGCTACCTTTGTATTCTTTCATTTATATACTTGCGTAACAACCGGTTGTTTTTCGCTCTCGATTTAAATCCGCGCGAGCACACACTGGGATAAAGATCCATCATGCCATGAGATCGTTGTCGCTCTCGCGAAGAGATAATTTCGTTGATTGATGCAGGTGCGTTTAATAAGCGCGGCGTCGTTTAATAAAGCGCGCGTTGCGATGCGGTACACGGAGGAGTTGTCGCGCTGTTAATAGTCCGATGAGAAGACGTAAATTATTGGCTTACGTTATATTGCAGGCGAGAAAGAGAGAGGGGCCAGGCGATGCCACGAATTAATGGGGACAGAATTAACTACCGCGATTAGATTTCAAAGCGAGCCGGAAGAGAGCTCTATGAACATATGTGTAATTATTTTTTAATAGTGAGATCATTTTCTTACATATAATAATTTATGTAGTTTGATACGCAAAAGATAATGGTTACCGAAAAAAAAAAAAAGGACCGGCGAGAGTAACATTACGTGCATATAGCAAATATTTGTCGCAGGAATATCTGTTTCATTCTTTTCGTTTTCTTCCTTAATTTCTAATCTCTTTTGGTTTCACTTATTTGTACTTTTATACTTATACTTGTTATATATTTAGACGAACGAGATATTCTTGCGACGTACATATTAAATTTACGAATGTCTTATGATTCCCTCGCGATCTTACCTTATTAAAATTTAATTATACGTTATCCTATACGGCCGCATATTTTACAAACTCGAATTCCAGTCACCCTCCATTCGCCAAACGCTGAAAGCGTAGGATAATCTTTCGTGTGCCACAAAATTACTGGGTGACGCCGCGATTTCCCTCGCAGCCAATACCGCACTTCTGATGCCTCTCTCTCCTGAAACAGATATTTTTATCAATGGCCTCATTATCATCTAATATACATATATAAAAAAATCTAATATACAATATATAAAGAAATCTAATGTATACAGTATTTTCCTCCTGTAAATTATTTAAAGGAAAAATGATTAATGCAGCAATGCATTTTATTATTTCCGCACACCTGAAATGTCGGGGATGCGTCAAGATGAACAAAAAATTCGAGATTGTAATAATTTTATATAAAAACTGACCGAGTGCTCTCTGCTAGATGTGAAAGTTTCAATTACTTAACTCTCTATCTTTATGAGTTACGGAATTTCTCAATTTATTCTCCGCATTATTCTTTCAGGAAGAGGCTCGATCTCGTATTTCGACAAAGAGATATAAGAGCGAAGAAGAGCCAGCGAAGAAATTGAAGAGAAGAAGTCGCAGAGAGATATTATACACGATAATTCTGCCGGAGTTTCAAAATAAAAGGGAAGCAGAGTGGCATCGAGGAAACACACACGAGAAATACCCTGGGACAGCGAGTCGAATAAAAGAAACGAACGGTATGTATTTCCGTCTCGCAAACTCGCTTCGCAAAAGCCAAGAGAACACGACGGGCCAATCGGCACCGATCTCGATATCGTTTTAATCAGAGTTACGGATACATCATTGCGCTATTTGGCATGTACCGAATGGCTTGTGTCATTCTTTGATTAAGATAAGAATGAAAAAAATGATTTATAGGTCTGTGCTCTCTCCACAGGGTTGGCGATGAATCGGAATCGCAGACAGAATTTTAATAGACAGTCGAGAGTTTCTTTTCACTTTGTTTTATTAAATAGTTTTTATATAGACATTGATTCAATAATGTTTTATTATCACATGTTACAGTAAAAAGATAAAATATATTAGCTTAATTTTTCATTTCAAAATGATGACGTTCTCCATCTTCGATGGAGCTTAAAATTATGCAGAGATTGAATTTAATATCACACTTTTTTGTCTATCTTGCTTTAGTTCAGTGAAATTAATCTTCTTGATGAATTTGTCGCGAATTGATTCTTGTATAATACATTTTCACTTTCACAATTTTCCATGGGTAAAAATTGGACTGGAATAAAAAATAACATAGCTAGAATAAATAGATTAGATTATAATACACCGTCGACTTATTCTTATATTGTTGTACATCAATAGGGAATCTGCTATTATCTTCACGTTGATATTTTTATTTTAACTTTTTGATCGAGCATTTGTTGCAATGCTTATCTAAATTTTGTCACTTGCTGCTTGTCTTTTTTGTCACTAATATATAAAATTGTTTTTACCCATAGAATATACTTGATAAAGTTGGATCGTTTAACTTAAGGACATCTTATATGTATAATAATAAAATATATATCGCGCGTGCGCGTCGCATATTTATTATTTTACATATTAAAAATTAGAATCCGCATTATAACTATTATGAAAACACTAAATAGGCAGGATAACGCGATATGAAGAGCGAGCTCCTTCGGAAACACTTACACGACGTAAGTGCTCCTCTAAGGCTCGTCCATAGCATGTGAATTACAAAAATCCGCAGTCGGGAGTCTGTTTAATTACAACACTGCACTGTAAACAAGCCGGGGTCACCCTCGGCTGGTGTAAACACGTACCTACCGTTCTACGGAAGAGGTGCCGACGGAGACAATCCTCGAGCGTTTCTCCAAATAATGTGTAGTCGGTACCGTAAGCTTGCAGCATCCCTTTGCTGCAAGATGGTTACTCAAATTATACACACTAAAATAACTACAGCCGAGCCTCCGTATTCTTAATATATCGAAAGCGAGCACAACCTTCGCCTTATACCTCCTTTCCACCTTATTTTTATCTAGATTCCGAAATAAGATCATGCGCGTACAAGGACACAAAATACACAAAACGCACAAGTAGTAGAGAAAGAAGCGCAGAATGGGCGAGAAGAATAGGAGGTGTGAAAAAAAGAGAGAGAGAGATGTTAGGAATACGAAAGTTCGACTGTAAAGAATGTTGTATAAACATAGGTCGTGTGTACATATTTTCTGAATCATGAAGGACTCGAGCAAATTTTGGACGTGAGAATCGGTTATAATAGTTTGCTTCAGAAAGTAGCGAAATTATTTGTAAATATTGGATCAAATCGTGCTTGTAAGGTTCTTCGAAGTGTACGACCCATGTTCACGAAACATTTTATTCCTCAGTGTGTAGATTTATTCCCTGCGCATTTGTATTTTTGCGAAAACGCATGATCTCATACATCGCTGTATGAACATTAATTATACCCTAGCTTGGATTATGTAGTAATCTCGAAATTACCTATATTTTCAGAGCTCTCGCTGTTATCGGTGCTACACTTCAGTACGTGGAACAGGAAGTCGATGTACCTGGCAGCTAACTTAAGAGTCTGAATCTTGCTGAGCTTGTCGCTCGGCAGAGTAGGTATGATCTTCCTGAGCGAGGCGAACGCCTCGTTGAGGCTCTGCGTTCTCTGACGTTCACGGACGTTCGCCATCGCTCTTTGAGTCTGGGTCTCCTCGTCGCTCTGACCGTTCTTCCTACGTATCTTCGTCCTCGTCGTCGAGGCAATCGTTATCTCGCCGTCGGACTCATTGTTGCTGGTGCTGCTGAGCTTCCTCTTCCTCTTGACAGCCGGCCTGCCGTCCGCGGCGCCGTAGCTCCTCGTCGTCGACGACGACGACGACGGTTCCGTCACGTGACCAAGTTCCGGGGTCTGCTTGCAGTACCTCGGAATATGATTGACCATACTACCGTCGGGCTTGTAATCGATCACCTCGGGCTTGTACTCGATTACCTCCGCCTTGTACTCCACCACGGGTACTCCATCCACGGGATGGTAGGACTGGCCGTGGATCGACTGGACGGAGCCGGGAGAGACCAATTCCTCGGCGCCGCAGCCGCCAGGCGAATACATGTCATGGTGATGGTACCTCGAGTCTTCCGGACTTTTATAGACGATCTGCGGAAGACTGTAGCCGACCGTCATCTGATGAGGATGATAATCGGACGGCAAGAGATTACGATGCAATTGCTCCGGCGCTCCCGGGCCGCTGAGGTCCATAAGATGCCTCGCGGACGGCGTGAAACTCTCGTAACACGTCACCGGCGAATTACTGGCGGAATTGTAGCCGTCGCTGCTGCGGGCCGCGTTGCTGGCATTGCAATTGCCGTTACGCAGCATGTAATAATTTGTTGGGACCGGTATGCACTGGGACGCCTGCTGTAGTGTCGGCGTCGGCGCCGGCGCCGGTTGCGGTGCGGCTCCTCGCATCCTCCCGTTGCTCGACGCTGCCTCAGCACATCGAGAAACGACGGGTCGACACAACGCGGGTGACACGACGACGTTCTTGTATTATCCGACACAACGCCGGATACCGGGTACCAGGCTTCCTCGATTAACAGCACCATCCACCCTATTTCACCGCTATGCCAGCACGCGAATCACCGCACCGCACATTTCACTGCAAACAAACGCGATGGATCACTTCTCGAATATATATATTGTACAGCGACACGGAGTTTTCAATTTTTTTTTTTACAAGCGATTTTTTTTTAATCAGCGGAAGCCGACGCGATAATCAAAAGGCGAGTCGAAAAGTGATCCGCGCGATCAAAAAAGTCTTGAAACTCTACTGTCTGTGTCGCAATCGCTATCGGCGGCCTCGTCGTTTTCTTTCCTCTTTGAATGTTACTAGTCGTCTGACGAAGAAAGCTCCCGGTACGAGGAACCCCGCCTCCGACGACGAGTGTGACTGGTCCCGATTATCACTTTGTCCCCACCCATGAAAATGGAAAGAGGGGAAATATGTAAATTGAGAATATATGTATGTGTGTATACTTGTGTGTATGTATGTGTGTATGTGTATATATGGGTGTGAGTAGCTATGAGTGTGTAAATAGATCAGGCAAGGGAGGGGCGAGAGGGAAAAAACGGAAGACTATGAATGCGCGAATCTCAAATGGAGAATCTTGAAATGTTAATTATTTGAAAACATCTTCATAAGTTGTGATTGCAAAATAATATCATCGACATGTCTTGAAATGTAGAAAATTTTTTATTTTAAAAATTTATTCTTAAAATCGTATTTTTTACTTATAACGCTCTTCTGGATAAATTCAGCATTTACTCTATTAAGATATTTATATTAAATTGTTAAGAAAAGAGAACAATATACGCATATATGCGCACATGGGATATATTTCTTTTTATTTATATACATATATATGTATGATAAATGATTTATGTGTGTGGCCTTTTTTTACGAAGTTTACGCAAGTCTGGATTTAATCGTCACGAAATGTTGTGTCGGGAAAGTGACGTATCGACATTTTTCAGGCTCCTACAATTCGGAAGCTGAGCGAGGATGAAAAATCAGTGAGATGAGAGTTACGACGTGGCCAAAAATAAGGGAGCCCGCACAGCAACGTAAAAAGTACATTCCCGAGTAAGAAAGGGGGCAACAGGCGAGAGGAACAGAAATACCGTGAGTATTTTATAATAAAGAAGCAAAACAATTTTCTAAATTTTCTTGCACAATCGGCACAACGTGCAAAAAACTGCATAGACAATAATAAAAACGATAAAATAATAATAAAGACCGCTAACTTTATCATACAAATATTATCTCGATCGAAAAATCGCGAAATAGAAAAACAAAAAGAAATTATTTTTTCTTTCTCGCGACTCTTCGATTTAATAATTATATATCGATCAAATTAGATTAAATCCGCGGCGCAATTATGAATATAATATTACTCGGGAGCTGATGTATTCTCGCGCGCAAATTAAATTAATATCCCCGACGATTTTTACGATATAAGTTAATAATGCGAGCGCGATCGTTTGCTGAAGCTCGCTTGATGGATGGCCATGTTGGATCCGCCGCAACGTGTTTGTTGTGACGGACGAAAGCTCTTTTGAGAATGTCTATAAATTCCGCGTTTCCAACTTTCTCGCGAGCACGCTTTCCTCGCAACCCACGCCTTCCCCCTCGTCTTCGCCCGTGATTTACAATTTCGTTCGACGCCACGCCTGTTTGGTCGCGAGGGTGGCTTAGCTAGAGAAAACGAGACCGTCTTTGTTCGTCGTTTTGATCTCGAGATCGAGAGAAGATCGATTGATTAAAGATTCTATTTTGGAGACCGAGCGACAGCAAAATTGAATACCCCTCCATGCACTATATAATATGTATAATTGCAGCTCGAAGCTTTATGATTGTCGTAACACAATATTTGATCTTGTCTTAGGTTTAGTTTGTTCAAACGACTCGCAGTAGTCATATATCCTCGCGACGGTATTAGCGGATAAATATTCATGTGTTCGTTCGTTCCGGGAATCAAGACGGCCGTAAGTCGCGTCCTGGCGATGGTCCAATCGAAAATCAGATCGCCAATAGGCAGGCCGATAAATAACGCGGTCAAATACCAAAATAATACCCAATGCTGATCAAAGAGGTAAACTCGCGCTAGTTTTCTGGCTTTCTAAAAACGAAACGCATCTTCTATAATTTTCTAAAATTTCTTTTCAGCTTGTATTTCAATCTTTAATTACAATTAATTAGCTTTCGACTCAATCTTGGCCGACCAATGTTTCGTTTCTTCAAGATTGGAGACTTTAAGACTTCATCGTTCGAGAGCTGCAGATTGAAGAATCGAAAATCGCATCCCTCGGTCACCCTCGAGCTTCACAAGTAGGATACTGACCTTCGCTGGTCCTCTTGACGGCCACGTGTGCGCGATACTGTGTCTCGGGTACGCGCCGTTTAACGATATTAACGTGGCTTTAATTGCGCGTGCCGACGCGCAAGTTTAATCGCCGAGAGCAGCTCCTTGTATGTTGACGTCGTGGACTGTTGCAGGTTAAAGCATCCCTGTCGGTGCTCCCTCCGCGTCGGAAATGTGACGTAAAGGACAAGGTGTCTCGTCCCCAGGGTAGGGACAAAATTAATATGCGCGTCCCACATGACGAATAGTCGGAATAGTCGAGGAAAATTCGCAATCTTCTTTTCTCTATAATATATATCGATAAACACTTTATAACGGGGAATGATACGCTGAGAATATATTCGCATCTGGTTGTAGAAACATCTGCTGCATGACCATGACCGTCGTCATGACCAGGATGAACCTGACAGTAAAGCAATCGACATGTCTGTATTTTTAGATTTATTATTGGCAAAAATGAATTGCAGGAAAATTATTTTTTTTTTTAAATCTATATTAAGCCTATCCAAGTCGAGCAAAGAGAATTTTTATCTCTCATCTACAATCGCTCGCGCCATTGTTGAGTTACTGAGCTAAGATAAAGTAACTCTTTTGGATGATACGATTGATAACAAAATGCATGATAAACGAACTTGTGATAGTCCATGGTGAAATCTCGGTATCTTTCCTTTTCAAACTCTTCTAGTGAGACAAGATTTTTACTTATCAGTTATCAGAAACAAAAATTCTCGAAAGATAATGGACAGGTCTATTTTGCATTGATTTAATTTCTCGATGCGTCAACACGATAATATGTACTTACATACATTGTTTTATTTTATTATTTCTTTGTATAGAATCATTTGTAATTTACAAATAATTTGTTCAGCACAGCATCCGAAATCATGATATAGTTATAATAATTGAAAATATTCGCAATATTAAAAAGAAAAGCATAGAATAATATTCTTCAGGGTATTATATTTTATTAATTACAAGAGGAGACATTTTATTAATTAGATCTATGTCAAGAAGGTTTCATATATTATTAAGTTTCATGATTTTTGAAAGCCTTAAAAAAGTGTATATCTGGGAATATATGTAGATGAAAATTACAACTCGATTTTTCATGCAAATGAAAGTAAATTTTTGCATTTTCGATATTTATAATAATGTGTTGGAAAACATTATTTTCACTCTTTTACACATTCCTTTTTTATACATGTCCGACTTTCTCTATTTTTGTATATATTGCATTATTGTATACGTAACATCTGGCATTTATATGGGATTTATACCTGTATGAGATATCATAGATTTTCGACATATGTTTTGTTTTAACACGTACATAGATGTGTAACATATGTTATAATTTTAGAACAAGTATTGTAGAAACTTTTTGTCAGTATACATTCCGACGTTTATGATATATAACTATATAACACTTTCACATATGCATATATAATGCAACAATGTCAGCCGAGAAACCCAGTCGAATCTCAAATAGACACTTTATATTTAGAGAATAGAAGAATATAATCGCCGATGCAATCGTGTCCGATGAACCAATATTTTTATAGAAAAACGTAACGAATGAGTCGTAAAATTAACAGAGCATGATAATAATTATAATAGAAATTATTTTGAAATAATCTATGGCGAAGGAAATTAAGATAATATTAATGAGATGATTTATATACATGATATGTTTTCCAGATACTCGGTGGTCCAACCTCCCGTTCTAAGATCGTCGTAGAAAATGGCGACTCGGCCATTGGAGGGTAGGAGCAAGCGATGGAATTCTCGAATAGCAACAAGTGCAACACCTCTAACAGGTGTTTTGTCATGGCGACTCTTGGACTATGAAAGAGGATCGTTCATTTTGTGATACCTCCTCCGTTGCACCTCTCATTTTCACGTCGAAAACCTGTCAATTTCTGTCGGCCGCATAAAAAAGGTATGTGTTACGATCAAACCACGATTTTGCAATAAGTGTTTCTTTATGTTACATCAAAAGATTTATAAGAAATTAATTTCTTAAATGTTATGCAGCGCAGAAAATAAAAAATAAAAAAGATATCTTTTAAAGAATTTAATGAGCTTTTATAAAATAAGTTTTCATTGATTATTTTTAATTTATCTGCTTTTTAAGACTATATATATACGCAAATGTATATACAATCGAACAGAAAAAGGGATATATCTTGAATTTTTTTATTTTGGCCGTTGCAGAGATATGTGTGTGTAGCTACATCAAAAAATACTTTCTATTATATTTGTTTTGTTCTAAAATATTTTTTTTTGTGTACTGTCACGTACGTATATTTATTTTACTAGCAAACACATGTGAGGATCTTTGTCGACCGGAACACAAAGATTAGGAAAATTAAAGATCACACATATTCTTAATAACCGCAACTGATGATGCAGCTGTGCTATGCAAATTTGCCTGATGTACTTTCGAGTCAATGAACAAATTTCTTTTCTGTGATTTTTTACTAACATTTTCTGTTCATATTGATACGTATTTTAATCACGTTTAGCCAAGATTAATATGAGCATAACAATAACTTGCACTTAAATTTGCTCTTTTATTTTTTGACAATAAATTACGAGCGCGAACATTTCGTAAAATATATATTTAAGATATATCTCATCTAAGATATATCTTAAAGTGAAAAGTTAAATATTAAAGTCGAATAAGAAAGGCGAAGCAATAATATAATTAAATTTTGATGTACACGTGGTAAATACAAAATTTTAGAATAAATTTCAAAGAAAGAAAACGTGTTCTCGAAAATCGAAGCAATATGGTGTTGCATTATGCCATCGCAAAAGAACTTATTCTGGGATTTTCATTGACTCGATAAGTTTTACGACTTCGGGGTATCGCGTGCGACGTCCTGGATATTGTCGAATAATCGGTGCGATATTTGTGTCGCAAACAAGGAGGGTGGTCTCGCGTTTCGAGAAACTATTTTCTTAACATCGCAACGAGAGACGCCGACAAAAAGAAATTGAAAACCAAACAAATCTTCTTATCTTTCTGCACTTCCGTCCTTGCAGATATCATCACTCGAAGGCTACGGCTAATATTAATATATCTATATATATATATATATATATATATATATATATATATATATAATATTTGGAACGCTATTTTGTGCATAAAATATCTACTTGTATTTTCAATTTTTTTAAGAAACTAAAGACAGCGATCTGTGTTTTCAATGTCGAGTATGTTAATAGTATACAGAGAGAATTTTCTCTTAGAATTGACCTTGAAAATCATGGTAATTGTAGGATAATGATATAGAAAGAATTTTATAAGAATTTCTCTGATTAATATTTATCACAATAAAAATACTAATATTTTATTGTGTTTTATATTATATTTTATTGTGATAGATATCATTGTTTTTATCGTGATAAATATTAATCAGAGAATTTCTCGTAAAATTCTTTCCATACTATATTGTCCCACGATTACCATGATTTTCAGGGTGAATTCTAAGAGAAAATTCAGTGTACAGTTTATTTTTATTAATTTTGAAATATTTTATGTGCGTGAAATAATTTAATAATTAACAAAATTATTTTTGTAAATTTATCCAAACTTAAGTAATTTTTTATTTGCAAGACTGTGTGTTACGTAGCAGGAATATATTAGCGATGTTTAGATTTTGCCGACCAGCGACCAATGTCACACGACGAAGAGGCGTTACTTTTTCTTAATGGATAAAATCTGACAGACATGTGTTCACCAGACGACGGTTTTTCAAGGTGCATGGGAATGAATTACGTTTTATTAGACTTGGTTATACAAGAGTATGAAATATATATCTCGATTACGGAGACTTCGAAAAATTAAACACGAGATCGCTGTCAGTAATACGATTATTTCTTTTTAATACACTGTATAATTAAAATATATACTTAAAAGAAAATTAAATTTGCGTGAAAATGCAAAAGGTTTTCGACTTAATTCGTTAAAAAATTTAAATTAACCTTTTGTATTTTTTTATCTACATATGTTTCCTGATATGAATAAAAAAAAAAGATCTTTTACAATTTTCTTTTTTTTTTTATTTTGAAAGAACCATTGTAAGCATCGCAGCAACCAATTTCGCCTTGTTTTATTTATATTTCACATATGGATCTTATAAGCTTTAACAGCCGAAATAAAAAATGTCATATGTGGAAAAAATAATTCTTCAGAAAACAGAATACAATAGCAATGAGCCTTACACATATGTGCCTTTTGTCTTGAATTTGAAACTTTACAAATTCGGTTCACTCCTATAACGTGACTTCTCTTCTTCTAAGAGAAACAACCGAAGAGATACTTATACGAAGAAGGAAGGATCGATCGATATATCCCAGATTTATTCACACACAGAAAGCAGTTACGCGATATTGTCCTTTTGAAGGCGAAAAATTGCAAATGTTTGAAAAAATTCTAAAACAATGACTTTTTAACAATAAAGAAAAAGAGTTTAGAATAAATCGCATAAGACTTTCCGGTCTGCGCTATTTTGACCATTCATTAGAAATTCATTTTATCGGGTTTCATGTTTACGTAGATCCGCACATCTGTATGTACAAAAGTTTACAATAAATTAAAGAAGAAAAAGAGAGAGATTTAGACGGTCTTGCGTTGATGAGACCTCCAGCTGAGGGATTCGTTCGTTGGAGCCCTCTCTGAGCTGCCCATGAGGTTCCTTTTTTATATTAACGTCCGCGACAGTTTGGGTTTACGAAACTTCGTGAACCATCGATGTAGAGCTTGCGCCCCCCTTGAAAAAAACGTCAATTCAAACGTTTTAACCCGATATCTCCCTCTCCGCGGACATCACAGTGGCAGAAATGGCGGCGGTATCGCGCGCATCCCACGAGATTTTTTGTTCGTCTCTTGTACCCTAACAAAACTGAAGATGCCGACTCTTAATAGACGTACGACTCGGTGTGTGGCGAACCAGTTTTTATGACGGTTCAGCCCTTTATTGCCCTAGTAGTTTCGTTTATACGGTACGAAAATCGGTTATCAAAATTAGGATAGTACGAATTATAAGAATAAAAAAAAATTGTTAATTATTTATTAATATACAATTCATTCGCAGACACATCTGGAAAACGAAATCAGCTGACAGAACGAATTTCGCATTTTTTTTTTTTTTTTCCAGTAGTAGGCACTTAACGAAATATCTGCATTCTGTCAAATCTGACAAGAGACTTAAAGATTTAAAAAAATGGAATCCGGGTAAGGAAATTTGTGTGTCTCATTTTTCGTTTCACCAGAACGTTGGGATCTCAAGTTCAGATGTTCTTTCTTAGAATGTATCCTTGACCCGTCATTAATCACAGCGGTACACACGAAATTATCTATTGTTTTAGGCTTATGTGGAATAGTTGGCGGCATTTATGCAAAATTCGTTGACCAGGCTATTCTCTGGTCCGGTAAACTAATCTGCCGTTTCCGACCCTCTCGTAGGACGCAGGTTTGGAAGCAGCAAAGAGTGATTTCTGGATCTCAGGACACGCGACACTTTTCTGCACATCATGAAAACGTGTTTTTTTAATTTTTTTTCTTCCTCGTCCTTTCCGCTACTGGAACTCCCGCGGGTTCACTCGAGAAATCCTCTCGACGAAAGATTCATCGCTGCTTTTTCAGGAAAATTCCTATATACGCCAATGACAAACAGATAATCGTATCCTCTCGTATACCAGGAATATAAGCATGAAAAATAATTTCGTTCAACAGAAAATAGACTGAAGAAGGAAAATATGAAGTTAATTAAACGAAAAAATTGAATACTTGAAGAAAGTGCTCTTGTTTTATATTATAATATTATATTATTAAATTATATTATATGAGATATAAAAAATTAAAAATGCAACAACTCTAAGAGTGCTCCCAAAAAATTGTGTGTGAATGTTATAGAAAGATTTTATTTATCTAGAAAATCGATGATTTCGTTATTTCTTTTTTCAGTGTCTCCTCTTCTTCATCCGATCATCGGCTGAGCCTTAAGAGATACTTCATTTTTAAGGTGTACAAATATTCCGATTGGTCACCTGTGTTCTGTTCAACGATTGGACAGCAGTATCCACCTGTTCTATTGTTAAGCAGGTTGCATCCACCTGTTCAATGTCGGATGACTCCACCCATTTGAACTGCAATGGAGAGACTTGCGTTTCCTTCATAAAATCATTTATCTCTCTCTTTAAAGATATAAAAGGTAATAAAAGTTTTATCGGATTTTACATATCTAAATAATTTACTATAAAATAATTTATAATATTAAAAAATATTACGTTAAAAGATATTAAAAAGTTTATATAGTATTACATGATATTTGAGAAAAAAAATCTTGTAAATACATGCATGCATTATCTTCGGAATAAGAAGAAAATAAGAAAATCTATAGCCAAGTGTGACAAAAATCAGAGAATAAATATTAAAAACGGAAATTTATGAAGAACAACAGATTTTGCGAATACATATTCTTTCGATTAATGTGTTATACTTACTTGCAGCTGTTGCAAGCTATAGATTTATAGACAGAAGAGGAATTGGACAATCGTGAATCGCGCGGGACCGATTGCTCGGATTGCTCTGCGGCGTCGTTTTACGGTATCTGGAACATCTGTAAGCAGGTGTCACCGACGAGACCGCACTTGCACATTTGGTGCATGACGCTGACTTGGCTGCGGGAGGCTCACGAGAAGACAGGCGCGACCGGCTGCCCCGCGTTTCGTCGCTGCAACGAAACAGCTGTTTGCCTCTGTCGTGCGCGTTGGCCTAAGTGGCCTCATGCCCATTATAATTTGCGAGAATTTATAGGTACACGAAACTCTCTCTCTTTCTCTATCTCCTGCGAGAGCTACATTTTGCGTGTAGAGTTAATGCAAATTTTATTATTGACACCAGTCTTTCAAAAACGTCAGTTTTTCAAACTCAATGCAATGCATCTGTGATAATAGTTTGTTTAATAATTCTTTTTCAAATTATTGAAATTAATATAATAAGGAATATTATATCAGTACTATTAACGCAATAATGAATAATGTAAACGTATACATAAAAAAAGTATTTTTTTAATCTTTAATCTTTTCTGTAGAATCTACTGTTCTACTATGTTTACAAATTGCAATTAATTTTACTATACACTGAACATGTTAGTTAAATTAAAAAAAAATGTCCTCTCTTGTAACTTTGTTGCAGCCGCGCTAAATGCATTGTCGCCAGGAAAATGTGTAACGAGAGACTGCAGCAGCATCCCCGCCTACTCTTTTCGGCATTTCTCGAGAGTCAACCCAGCCCGAGTTTCGAAATTGGCACACGGCGGCTGATTTTAGTCGTATTAGGGAACGGAGAGAAATCACCTCGCCCCGCCGGCGCCAGGATGACGGAAAGCTCGCGTTCATAATCGAGCGTATCTCCCCGAAATATAATGTTTCCTGTCAAAAAAAATAACCCCTGTCGCGATCGTCGGCGACGGCGACCGATAAACGAAATGAATTTTTCTCGGACGCAATTCTCTAGAGGTATTAAATTTTTTAAAACAATTTAAAAGGTTTTGACGATAAATATTTTATTTCGCCGCGGATCGACAGAAGCGACAAAGCAATAAAGCAATAAAGCCATCGCTGCCATTAAAATAGATCGGAACGTGGAAGTAATAAATTTGGCCTTCTCTCTCTCTTTCATCGGCGCCTCCCGATGAAAACGATGGGATCGTAAAGAGCACCCCCGACTTTTTGTGGGATTTACTTTATGATACCGCGAAGGCCACTAATAGGCGCGCTCGACGCTTCTCGTCGACAGCGTCGATGCGCTCGACGGAGCCAAGGAAAGCTCATACGTTTACGTTACGAGGAACAAAAGGACACGCAAGGAAGACCCTCTCGAGAAATCGATGCGCAGTCATGGACCGGAACTCTTCGCCAAATATACAGGGTGTCCGCTAATTCACGCCCCACCCGTCAGATGCAGGTAGAGCAGGTTAAACCTAGTAGAAAAGTCCTCTACCATTTTGCAATATTAGCAATAATTATTGATAAATTAATTAAAAAAGATCGGCCAATTCGCGCGCCTACAAGCACGTGGCGAGAAGAGACAGCCCACTCGGGGCTCCAGCATTATCCGCTGCTCATACATGCTATTGTCTTTCGAAGATCGCTCCTCCCCGCGCCTAGCAACTGCGTAACATTATAATGTTTCTTTTCGCCGCGTTCTTAGTAACCATGTAAGACTGGACTGTCTCTTCTCGCCGCGCGCTTGTAGGGCGCGCGAATTGGCCGATCTTTTTTAATTAATTTCTCATAAATTATTGGGAAAATCGCAAAATGGTACAAGACTTTTCTACTAGGTTCAACCTACTGGTGGGGCGCGAATTACCGAACACCCTGTATAAGCCTCGTTCGGATCTGCGCGATTGTTAAAATGCGCGTTTTCTTAGGTAGAAAATTATATAATTTATATGTTTAAATAATAATTTTATTCTCTCTAAAATATATATCAAATAATTAGAAGAAAAGAATAATTTTATTATTTTTTTTTAATAAAATTCTAGATACATTAGCTGATTTTGGAAAACATGGACAATTTTAGATTAAAATAAGTTGCATTTTTTTTGTACGTCGAGATCTCTTGTAATCTTATATAATTGAGAGAACTGTGTTGCTCTTTTTTGTTTTAGCGCCGGATATATAAAATTTACGACGCATTGGAGATTCTGAAAAATTATACGCCACGATTTCTCTAACCGGAAGTACGGTGCACGAAGACTACGACAGCGTCGGCGGCGGCTCGTTTGGGACAAGCAAAGCGCCGCCCCTGTGCGACTGCGTATCGTCGGTCTCCGGAGACGACAGGGAGACGAGAAGAGAAGGGAAAAAAGGGCCAGCCTTGCTCTCTCGAGAGGGATGCGCTCTGCTGGTCGTGCGCGAAAAAAGGGTCACGCACGATCTTTGTGATCTTCAACGGAGAACTCGTTGCGGATTCGGAGCTCTGAAAAAAAAAAACTCGTCCCGTCTTTCTAGGGGATGCACACCCTATCGGGAATGAAAAGAATGCGTGTCGATTCGCGCGATTGGTCCATGGAAGAGATCGAGGGAGTCGACCAAAGTCGCGGACGGTCCCTTCTCTTATTCGGATACCGAAAATGCTTCCCCCTCGACCGGTTTGGAATGGTTTTCTTCCCCGTGTGCTTTTCGACGCAAATAAATCAAGCCTCTTGAAAAAACACCGCGGGAGTTTGTTGCGAGCTGATATATGAACGCCTGATTCATTATGCGTCGCCGATGAAGTATGTGTTAATGAAGAGAGGGCGACCTCCTTCTCTCTCCACATGGAGAATATTTATTTCTGCGGTACGTATACCTAATATAGATCATTAAATTAATTTAATAAAATATTTAATTTTATTACATTATTAAAATACTGGCTCTACTTCATTAAATTATTAATATCAAAGTTGTATACTTATTGAGAGTTTTGCATACCTGTTTTTTGCCTCAATCGTTGTTTTAATTAAAATTTACTTAAAAACTATTTTAATAATTAAAACTTTTCGTGTGATTTATATTGCACAAAGAAAAAAATATGTATATATTTATATAAATGAGTATCATATGTAGAAGCTTGAAAAATAATGAAAATAAAAGTACCGTCAAGTATCGTTCCTTTCAACAGCTGCGACATGCATCATTTTATTATCATTTCTTTTCATAGCAGTTTGGCTTGCCATAGCTGGCAGCTGCTTCGCGACCGATGAAGTGCTACGACCACCATTTTCGAAAAAAGTGCGAAGAGAAACGAAGAGGAAAGATCTCGGGTCCGTGCAGCTCTCCTTCTTCCTCTCTTCTTCGTCTTCCTCCCTCGACCGAATCTCATCGGAAATTCTCAACTGCTCAGGTTAACACCGCGAGAAAACGCTTACGGCCATAGACACGCCCTCGCCGAACAGGAAATTAGCTGCCGACAGGCGGTTCGAATTATAAATTTCTAGGGAGAGCCCATATAAGGGGGAGAGAAAGAAAGAGAATATATACTTTGTTTCGTTTCTTCCGCTACGTCTGATTCCGTTTTATCGAAAACTTCAAAATGACCGAACCGGTCGTTTTCTTTGCGGTTCTTCATTTCTTTATTTTCTTCATGTTTTTCATTAATTTAATTCTGTACTAGAGATAATTAAAAAGTAGAAATAATATAAAAATAAATATCTGATCTAACTAAATTTCCATGAATTCTCCTTCTAATTCATCTGTATGTTTTACAGAGTCTTCAAATCTCTATTGTAAAAGACTATCGAATTCGAACTCGTCAAAGAAGCCGAAGGTCAAAGGGTTGCTGTAACGGCCCGGAATATACATTGTGTATCTTCTGTGCAAGAAGAGTGCCGACGACGATTCGCTCTGTCAATCCTTGTACATCAGCAAAGCCTGAAGACGATGCGCGGGACTCTTTTTACGCATAGGTAGGAGACTACAAAGTCAGGCCAGATGTCGGTCGAGCGGTCGTCTTTATGGCTGTCAAGTCATACGTGGACGACGACGAGAACGACGGACGGATGGCGAAAAGGAGCACCACGACAGCAAACGCAAACGAAAGGATAAATGGAATCTACGGTGACGCAAAACGTCGCGATCCGTCTCGTGTCGTCGCGTCGTCACTATCACGTATCGTCTGTTTCCTCGACTTATACGCCAATCGATGGTTTGCAAGAAATATATATGAGTTGAAGAACAAAATAACGGTGACGTGAAAGCTACGTAAGTATTTAAAAAATTATGTAAAATCACTCTTGCGAAATTGTAAGACTCTACATTTTTCCTTCGTCTGTTAACAGATTTTGCTCGATAACAAGATAATGATAATGTAATAAACTTGTTAATTTTTTATATACAACAATTTGTTCGCAATAATAAGTGTGACGGCGACAATTAATGTGCCAAGACTGATTGACATAAATACAGAAAATAGAATGTATACTTCCGCGAATGTGGATCCAAGAGAAAAAAGGAGAATGAATAAAGATAGTGTTTTTTTATTTAATCTACTGTGTTATTAGAAATAATATTGATGCATATATCTTCGCAACTATCGAACGCAACTATTGAAATATATAATAAGTGTCTTTGATACATGAAGAATGCAATTCGATTATGTCGAATAAAATGTTTAAAAAAATTACATGCACATACATTTCTTTAAAATAGTTAGATCTCTGACAAATTGTCTATTTCAATATAATAAGTAAAATATAATAAAAATAAGAAAGTAAGAAATAACAATTAGAGTCTGTATTTTTAATAATAAAAGAATGCATCCATTACATTCGAGGTTTACTTTAAAGATAATTAAAATTTATAGATATTAAATGAGTTACATCAAATAGATTAAAAATGATTAGTTTCAAGAAATAACCGGAATTTTTAAAAAAATATCTTTATATTAAAAATACAATGTGCGTTTGCGTATAATATATGCTATAGATAAATAATGAAACATTTTGATAAAAGACGCAGTCAGAAATTTGTTTGTGTATGCTTATACATGATATTACAAAAGCGCGAAAGAAATAAAAAATACATAAAAGAGTACATTTCTTCGCGGAGTTTACGAAATTCCATCGCAAAGACGAGAAGGGGAGAGCAAAACGTCGTGTGAACCGGATCCTATGTCGTCGCCAGCTGTCAAGCCGACATGTCATCTTCTCTCATCTTGTATACAACCCTAATGCCTTTCCTTGGTATCGCAGAGATACAAGAGAATGGCAGAGACGATACTTTTAAACTACAACATTAGTTTTGACCATGATTTACCATGATTGAGAAAAAACTTGCGCATTAACACTATGCAAAAGACAAATGCATTAATGTGGGAATTAAAGTTACTTCTTTAAAATTGGATTTTTCTTAAAATGTATTAATATTTTCAAATTTGCAATATATTATCTATTAAATTAATATATATTATCTATTAAAATAATATTCTTATGTGCAATTTGGATTTAATATGTTTCTTACAATTTAATGTGTCACAATCTTTGCAGAAATGAAAAAAATGGGTTGCTACAAGTGGAGAAGGAAAGAGATTAAGTCGAAGAAAAAGAGCATAGTAGCCGTATCACGTATATGTACATACATGGGACGTATCTTTGAAGATAGTATTCATCAAGAAAGTCCGTTGCGCGTCATCGAGGTTCACCATAAAAAAATGTTTATAAAAAAACTATTCAATCTACGCGCGTGGGAAGCTACTGTTAAGTATGTCACGTTATTGATAATTTTTTAGAGAAAACTAGATTGCGAAAATTTATATCTATTTTACATTGATATATGAACTTTCTTTTTTACTGAATATTTTTCCCGTTTATTTTAATTAAACTATTATTTCCAAGTGATACTTTTTCAACAGCGCACATTCAAGATCGGTCATACTTTCATGATGTTGAAATATTTTATAATTTAATCAAAATTTTTCATTAATCAAAAGAAAGAAAAACTTTTTTTCTTTATCTTCTTTAATTTATATTTGTAATTTTTCGCATGTAAAAAAGATTTTTCTCAGATCTTTGTGTTTCACAGAAATTCAAAAAACAATCAATTTTGCACAATTTATAGATTTTATAAAAACAACGACGTGAATATATATAATAAACATTCGGGGACAACTTTCAGAAGAGACTTTGGGAAAGGATGAGCGTTAATTCTTCTTTTTCTCTGTTACATGAAAAATAATCGATCAGTAATGGGTCGATCGACGAAGAACGTTGTCAAAAGAACCGAGATGTCGGCGCAGGGAGATAACGCGACGGTCAGCCAGCCACCGTATTATTTTCGCCACAGCACCATAGAATTGTCGAAAAAGTCGCGAGACGATTCTATTATGCCGAAACAAAAAGGTTAATTTTTTAAGTACATCTTTAATTAAATATCTTAACTATTTTTTGAGAAAGTGAAAGTTTGTTTTTTTATTTATCGGTTAGATAAAAATTTGTATTATTTTTTTTTATTTTCTCTAGCTCGAATATGCATAGCTTTTTGAAATATTTCAATATATTTTGAGAAAGATTATTTCTTCTCCATAGAAACTTAAACTTTTTAACGCGACATTCTTGGAATAAAATAGTGTATATCTAATGAAATTATAATATCTGTTAATTTATTTTTTATTACAGATAGTGAACCGTCGATAATTATAGCGAGCAGTTCCAAGGGAAGATGCAAGTATTGCACTTATTGGTTCACTGGAATGCTCATGATTTCATTGTGCATTATAATCAGCAAATTATTGTTCCCGTATCCTCTGCACGCCTCGTGCATCGTAAAATGGTAATTACACGTCAATGATAGTCACATAAAAAATTATAAAGGAAGAAGTTTTGGTGAACTGCTTTAAAAGATACACGAATATAGATAGATTCCTATTCTCTTTACTTATTTTAATAGAGCCTCGAGGAACAGTTATCGCAATATTTGACGTTAAAAGGATTGTAGGAAAAAGTTGCGTAGTTAGATTTCTATTTTCAAAGGCGATGAACGTTGCCTTGCTCATTAAAAGAACCATTTACTGAATAAAATTTCAAGATAATTGACGAAGCATTTTCAGCATTCGCTAACAAGTTACAAAGCTTTGTAGCGGATTTACGTTTCGCCAGCAGTCGTTATCGTGATTACAAATAAATTTCCAAAACACCGCTGGAGCTCTTATATATCCTTCGGTAATGGCTAACGCGAATGATCGCCACGTTTTACGAGAACTGTAGCTTTCGAGAGAAGTTTCTTTTGAAGTGATGTCTCCACCATATTCTCGTGGATGCGCTCCCTTATGTACATAGAGAAACTCAATATCGTTCGCGACGTGGGACTCGTATATTTTACTTTGGCCGGGATGACACCGCCCGAAAAAATATACGATCCGCGCTTTTAATTTCATGAGAACGACTTTGCCGCGCTGACGAAACAACTTTCGGTAGCTTTGTCACTTAGATTTTCAAAAATCGTAAAAGTATCAGAATTTATATTCTAACAGTAAAAGTATATTTTAAGCCGTAATAGAACCTTGTAAGAGATAGACGAGTTTAATGGGAATAATTGTAATAAATAGAAAATGTATAGCCGTAGAAAGAAATCTTTCTTGCAAGGCTTTCTAAAGTTTTAAAATTAAATAATACAAACATATATTTTTTTCTAATTCTAATTAAAAAATAAAATAAATATAATAAAACAATTTCTAAAAATTTTTAAATATTTTATCGATATTCTGTGTGTAATAGTATTAGTTTTTACGAGCAATTATATTAATTTTAGGAAGTTTGACGATCCATGTACATACGTAATGCAGAAATTTCGATGTCAAATAATGAATTGGTCTTCTTGGAATGTTTGTCGACGTGGTGGCAGCTGTCTATATACGGTAAGAATATAATTTCACATTATCAAATACGATTAATTCAAACTTACATCTCAATAGCTCAAAGTACCAGCGGAAGAAAACGTTATTAGGGCAACACACAGGATGTCGAATTCCAAATCGCTCGAGAAAATCAATATTATCTTCGAAGAGACGAACGACACGTGCCTCGTTACAGTAAGTTTTTAATTAAACTAGCAAAATTATTTTATAAACATATGAAATATACTACAACTTAGAATTTCGAAGCAACAAAAATATATTTATTGTTTGAACGTAGGCCGACTCTATATCAAACGAATGGTTTGTGATATTTGATTACGGCGCCAACTATTGCAACCTGCATAATTTGGTGGTAGGATCTGGTCTTGATAGACATGCAAAATTTTTGGAACTGACGAGCGATACTATGTGCACGCAATTTAATATGGCAGTTTGCGGATGAAAAAAATATATTTGTAATTTTTCAAAACCGATTTTTCATCGAAATGTTACGGTTGCAGAGAAGTTTATATTTTTAATTTTATATACAGAGTTTCATAAAAGTTACAAGATTATTTAAACCGTAGATTTGTACTTTATATATCTTGTGTATTTGTACTTTATATATCTTTATGAAATAATAAATTATACATTTCACACAAAGCTTATCTAACTGTCAACTATTAACTAATCTATTTATCAACTATTTTATCATTTATAATATTTAAAAATACAGAAATTTGAATCATTTTCTGCTATTATATAAAAGCAGGAGAATAATGTATTTTTAAATATATATAGTGTACAATTACTTAGCATTGAGAAGTACTTCTACATGTGACATATGTATAATTAAAAATTTCTTGATACTTGTATAAGTTTGTTTCAATACAAAATATTTAAATTATATGATCAAATTAATAAATATTATGTAAATTAAGTTTAAATATAAAAATATTAACTTGAAATATAAAATACTAACATTACATCAAGATATATACACCTGATATCATAGTATCAAGATCAATTATTTATTAATATTATTGAGGCACTGTATTATTATCCAAGAAGAGACTTTATATACAAAATCACAAAATATAAATGATTTAATCTATTGATAAACAATATAATTGATGATCGAAAAATTGTGATAATTAGTAATATTTGTAAATTACTGTAAAATTTCTGATAAATTTTTATTTGTACCGTACAATACATGTTTTAATGAGACCAATCATTAATCTATTCATAAAAGAAATAATATATTGAGAAAAGAAATTAATAATTTAACTTAAATAAATGATTATTTAAATAAGTTTTTTAAAAAATAAATTACATATACATAAAATATTTTTAATCTGATTTTTAAAAATCTTTTCTAGATCTATTATTTCTCTGATAATTAAATATTCAATATCAATAATCAAGTTCTTATTAAAATTATTGTACATTATACAATTTTATTAATTGTTATTGAATAGAGTTATTGTGAATATAGTTTCTCTTTAAGGTATAATATATGAATTAAATTCAATAACAATTCAATAACAATTGTTATTGAATTGTTATTGATTCACATATTATACCTTAATAAATAATTGATCTTGATACTATGATATCAGGTGTATATATCTTGATATAATGTTAGTATTTTATATATAGACTTAATTTATATAATATTTATTAATTTGATCATATGATTTAAATGTTTTGTGTTGAAACATACTTATACAAGTATCAAGAAATGTTTAATTACACATATGTCACATATAGCTGTGTTTCTCAATGATAAATAATTGTACACTATATATATTTAAAAATACATTATTCTCCTGCTTATTATTCTTCCCTTTATATAATAGCAGATAATAATTAAAATTTCTGTATTTTTAAATATTATAAATGATAAAATGGTTGATAAAGATTCAATGATAAATAGATCAAGAAAAGAAAGATTTTAAAAAATCAGGTTAAAAATAGTATACGTAATTTATTTTAAAAAAAAATTATTTAAATCATTTATTTAAATTAAATTATTTAAATTAAATTTCTTTTCTCAATATATTATTTCTTTTATGAATAGATTAATGATTGGTCCCTCATTAAAACATGTATTGTACGGTATATTATACATATATATGTACGGATAATTATTAAAAATACTACTAATTATCGCAATTATCAAATCTTTGATTATCAATTATATTAATTATTATTGAATAGAGATTTGTCACATATTATACCTAAAAGAAACTTAATTACTCTAACTCTTATTATAACTAAATCTGACTACTTACAGACAGGGATCCGGACCGAAACAAAATTAGGATTCGGTCGAAATCGAAAAAATAAAAAAAAAATAATAAAATATTTTAATAAAATATTTAATAACTGTTCCGGTTCTAGTTACAGTTTTCTGATAAATAAAGGAAACCGAAACCGTTTAAATTACGATTTTTTCGGTTACGATTCCAGTTTTTTAAATTTTTACTTTTCGATTTTTTAATTAAATTAATTTCTAGATTATATTGCTTTAAAAAATTTATTAATTTTTAACATATAAATATAAATATATATATAATATGTAAAATCTAGAGAAGCTTCCATGCCATGTTTCAAATAAGCTACGAGATTCACTGGCACTATAGCCAAGATGCTAGCTCTGGTTAAAAATGGTGCTTGTAAAAAGCGTCTCGTAGCTTATTTGAAACATGACATGGAAGCTTCTCTAGATTTTACATCTATGACAGTATTAATATTTTTAATTATATATATATGTATAATTAAAAATATTAATACTATGAATTTATATATATATATATAAAATATAATTTTATATATATATATATAGAACGGAAAACATACTATCCTCACAATTATCGTTATTGCGATGATACATGCGTTTCAGAACATTTTAAAAATAATTTTAATTGTATTCCACTTTGACGAGGCAGTTATCATCATGATATTTCTGTTGCGCAAAAACAGAAAAAAAATACCGAAAAGAATAGTAAACCGAAAATAAAATAATTTAACGGTTCGGTTATGGTTCCAGTGTTATAAATTTGATAGAATTTCAACACAGTTTACGGTTTTGGTTCCGGTTCGGTCCGGGTCCCTACTTACAGGATTCAATTAAGATGGCTATCCACGAAAGATGTGCCAGTAGAATGATGATGGCAGTAAGATTGTCCGGGTGAAACAAACACTCGACATTTTCTGCCGTTTCTCGTTTTTGCCAGACAAATTCTTGAATCTGACGGAGTACCACTAGAATCATATTTTTTAGTTATTTTATGATTATTAACCCATCATTCTAATAATGTTACGTACCTTCTAGATCGCGTCATCCTATTATACATACGATATTTCAATTCCAGCCCTTCCGCTATATTATTAAAATATTTATCATTGTAATCCTCCTGCAACGAGCTTATCGTGTTGGAAGAATCGCAGTCCATCTGATCATCCGACATATTCGAAAACTCCCGTGTATAGTTATACACATCTTCGCGGTTCTTCTTCAATGGTTGATATGAACAGGAAAGTTCCTCGTGCGTGCTTAAATTGCGTTGATTTGGAGAAGTGATCAAATGTATTAAATCATTAGTTTTCTCTAAAAATTGATAGGAATTATTGTCAAAAATTATCGCTTAATGATTTTTCTCGCAGTTTTTCAAATCGGAAAAGTACCTTTACAGTAATTTGTTTGCAAAATGATGAAATTATAAAATTCCTGTATCTTTTTCATTAACTTTTCCTGCAATCGTATTTTTGGCATAGAACTGAAGTATGATGTTGTTGTATACTTGTATGCATTTCCGTTCAAATGTCCATTTTGAGAGATCAACTTTGCTGGTTGTGTCTGATTCGCTTCTGAACTGCTTGGTCCAAACATATGTTGTATTCCCAACATTACGAAATACACTGCATTAAGAAATAAATATGCATCAAATACAAGTCAATATTAATATATTCATACACGCATAATTACTTTGTACAATACTCACTTGCAGTAATTAAAAATATTAGTACTGTCATAGATGTAAAATCTAGAGAAGCTTCTATGCCATGTTTCAAATAAGTTACGAGATTTACTGGCACTATAGCCAAGATGCTAGCTCTAGTTAAAAATGGTGCTTGTAAAAACGCAGCAACTATCATCGCCACTAATATATACACAACATGTGAAACTATGCGATACATTCTTTGCAGTTGTTCACCTAAAAATATGAAATATCAACATATATTTCGATTTTAATCTATATTAGAGTTTATTTTAAATATAATGCAAAAAATTTAATGTAATTAATTTAACCAAATTTTTTTATGCAATTAAAACAGACTATGCTCTCATAATATATTTTATATTGTAATGTACCGGTATCACCGATATAGTCGGTAATCCATCCTAACTTTTGGTCTACTTCTGTGCGCATGATATTAGTCAGATTCCAAATATACTGAATAGTATCATTAATTTGTGCGAGTTTCTGCATTGTCTGCTCGTAATGTTCGATGGTTTTCTCATGTTGCTCCAATATATGATTAGTGCTACTTTCGATTTTATCCCAAATTGATTGCATTTGTTCTTTTATGCTGATCAAGTCTTCCAACACTTCGTGATGATTTTTACCATGCTCGATGACTTGCTGCTCGATCTCTTTATGTGCCTTTTCTGAAGGATATAAATAAACTTAAAAAATCTATACAAATGATAAAAAAAGAGAAAAACATACAACATATATAAAAAGTGTTTAGTACCTAATTTATTTTTTATATCCTCCGCCATGGCTGCGAGCTGAATATGCCCAGATCGTATTAATGCCTTTTCGTTATTCAATTCCCTCAGATTTGACGTTACAAGATTGTAAGCTGTTGCTTGAGCATCCTTCAAGTAATGTTGTTGTTCCAAGAGTGCTTTGTTTCCCTTGGATAATGATGATAGAGCTTCTGTTGTCTGTTCTTGCAGATGATCTTGACTTTGCTGTAGGAGTCATAAATATATACCATCAAAAACAAATAAATAGATCACTAAAATAAATCACTAATAAAATATATTTATCACACTGTATATTTAATATAACTACCCTCAAAGACTTCAATGCCTCAATTTGAGAATGCGCAGACTGCATCAGCTTGTTGACAGTTAACTCTGTAAGAGCACGAAATTGTGTATTCCGAGCTGTATAACAAACTGCTCTTGCTCTATTACTGATTAAATGATATGCATTCCACATGTCAGCATCCATATTTGTTGTACATTGTTGAAGGGACTAAAAAATAAAAATTATGTTTTCATACTTACTATAAATTTTCTTCCTTTACACTTTTTCTATTAATAGCACTATTTCTATAACATTGTTTTAGCAATTGTTTCTTTTTATAATTCTTTTTAATTAGTTTGTATAATATTCTTTAGAATTATATTAAACCATCTACGAATTGAGCAATGTCAGATACTACAATGCATTGTACGACTGAAAGCTTTGGGGAGGTCTTGAATCTTGAAAAGTAAAAGGAGGGGGAAATGTGCAGGTTTGAACAGGCATGGAATTTACCCTCTTAGTTTGTGAAGGGTACAGACATTCTGCAGCCAGTTATCTTGTATTATATGTTTTAGAACACAGCATAAATTAGCTTTTATATATTATTAATAAATAACATACATCGATAAATTTTAGTAAATAAAAACTAGTCAGTAGAATAATTCTGTTACATGAATATGATCTTTCAAAATTGTGTTTTAGTATTATTTGATATATAAAACATTAAACTATACATTGAAAAATGCAGAATATAATAAAGTGCATTTATTAATTAAATTATTATTACTTAAAGATAGATTTTAAATAGAATTTAAATATATTTTAAATGAATCTTTAATGGAATGTATATAATTTTGATTAATAAGACTAATAGAACATAATAGAATAAAGTAACAAAAATTTTTCATTTACAGATTATGCAAAGAAATTGTATTTTATCAAATACATACCATTGCCTCGGTGCAGGGAAACATCTTCCTTCCTTCGACAGCTGATTGGCAATTTAAAAGATTTACGCTCAGTTTTGCGAGCTCTTCTTCAGTCATATCGGAACACGAGGTTCTGATTTTCATAACAACTTTATGTTGACAGGTCTCCAATGGAGAAGACACTTGAATATTCGTAAACTTGGCAGCCTGCTGGAGGAACTTTTCATCCTCTGTCATCGACTCATAAGGAATTGAGATCAAAGGTACGCTATCAGCAACTAAAATAGTTTTGTCATCTGATTTTGATTGCCATACCCAATCCAGTATAGATGTACTCCCAAGTTTACAATTACATGATGCAATAAATATGAATAACAACAACTTGCAATTCATCTTGAACGACATTACGGGTGTTAATTAATCCGTTGTCTGAAAAAGAAAGAAAATTATAATAATGTTTAAATAACTTTGCATTATAATTTTAATCGATTCATGAGATGTGCATACAATTACCTAAAATTACTAATGATTTCTTCAGAAAAAAATAATCCAAATCTCAATTACAGACACAGGTTATTTTCTCCCTCTTTTGGCTTGCAATTAAAGTCCGCTAAGAAGACGAAGGTACAAATTACGCAAACCGCAAACTAAAAATAGATAATACGTCGTGAATTGGATCGTCCGTTCGAGACTGCGATTTGCACATAACAATTTTACAAGTCTGCGTTGCAAAACGACGCCGACGTAAGCAGATATTCGAGAAGGTTTCACGCGCTTCCCCGAAACTTCTCGATCGTTTCACATCACGTCGACGAATCACGAGCCACAAAAAACGACCTTTTTGTCGGGCACGTTGTTTTTAACGATCTCAACGAATTCAAACGCGATGACAACAACTTTCCACCTGTTTACGTTCATGCGCTCCAACGGCAGTGACGTCACGTGACGTTTGAATGCCTGGCGGAAGTTTCGTCCAACGAACTTCCGCCACTTGCGGGTTGAAATACTCTCTCTAATATAATTATCTTTATCTATCTCTCATATAAAAATTATGCTTTATTTAATTAGAAGAATTGAAATTGTTTCGAGTAAACAGTGAGAAGGAAAAATTATATTTTTGTGAATTTAGTTGCTAAAGTCCAAGTTACTTAAGTGTGCGAGCCAATCGCGAACGAGAATGTCCACACGTGATCACGTGATCTGCCAAATGGAGACTAGGTTCAAATAGGAAGACGCTTTATTTTCCTACGAATTCACTGGAATAAAAGAATTCCGCGATTATACATAATTTAAAAGGTAATTGATTATTCGTTAAATAAAAAAAAATTATGCACAAATAATTTTTTACAGTGAAATTTTCATATCACAGTCTTCACTTCTTTTCAGGCAAAACCTCGCTTATACCGTACATCCCGGCTAACAAACGTCCGTGAGATATAGATACTGGCTCCTTAGGTGGTAAATATGGTCCTTTTTCACCCATATATACATAACTTTGAGATTTATTAAGAAAAAAATAACGTCAATATTTGAAGGGAAAAAGGAAAGTTCCAAGTAAGAGAACATATTGCTTGTATGTAATTAAAAGACGATTAGATTGTTAATTTTAAGAATTTGGATATGCTGTAAAAGCTTTAAAGAAAAGGATACGGCAATCTTAAAATCCAGTATGCGCTTTGTGAGAGCTTGATCGGTTCTTCGCATCCGGTGACGAATATCGGGCAAGGTGGAGGACCAGGTTGAACACGGGGGTTTAATGTGACGTGTACTGGCGCTTTGGGTGTCACTACGTGGATTCTCATTAATTGAGCGACCAATGGCTTCGTCTGCCTAAAGATAGAAAACATATTTATCCGATGAATAAATTTATCCACGAACTTTTTGTATTAGAAGTCGGTCTCGGTGTGAATAAAATTCTACGAACCTGCAAGGACACGCGAAGAAGAGCGGCATGTCAGCTGTGCTGGATGTCACCTTATTTCCACTGTCTTTCACTATTCCATTTCCACCGGTCTTTAGAACCTTGTCGGGCGCGGACGCCATGAATCTGTGTCCGCGTGGACACTCATACTCCACGCCGACAAATATCTTTACCACAAATTCTTTGCCGCCCTTGGACTTACGACCACGAACGCTATTAATGTTTTGGAAATTCTTGCCTCCTCGCGGGCAATTATAATTTCCGTGAGACCCGTGATCAGATCCTGTAAAACCCACCGTAGGCCACAAAGAGCTACTACGCTCCTTTTGATGTTCCAGTCTGTAATATGATACATTTTTCTTTGTAGATTTTTTATTTTTGGAAAAAGTTGAAAACAACTAATGTGATGTGAATATCTTTTCCTCACCTGACAGTCACATCCCATGGTAGTAGAAACGCGGAGGTAGGAAATATCCCGGTTTGATGCTGCAATCCTAAATTGTGAGAATAAAGGCTACTCGGTCCGAGACATATCAGAGACCAGCTAGAAAATTGCGGTAGTAAACCGGGTGGTGATTCGGTGTGTAACATTCCAGGCAAATATTCTGTTGTCGATGGCTGCCTAACTAAAGACTTATCTGTAAACATATTCTTGCATTTAGTCACACGTATATCACACAATGCTGTAAAAAGTAATGTGATAGAATACCTTTAGAGTTTTCCGCATCGCTCTCAATGACTTCTATGACAACTTTGTGCGAATCGCTCGGGGTAAGACTTGTTTTGCTGCTCAATCTGGGGATTTCCTCTCCGATCGGATCGCTCGTCATCGACGATTGACCTCCACTGCCATAATCTGTAATTTTTTTTGTTATATTTTCTTGTAAATTAATCAATTGAAAGCTCGCTAAGAGAAAATGTTATATCTCATTCAATGTTACTTGCCATTTAAACTATCAGCTCCTAAACTACAGGCTTGCGTGTCTTCTTGGGGCGTAGAAGATCCATTGCGACTGAAGGAATCGTGACGTTTTGTCGCCGGAAATAGTTGCGCTGCTCTGCACACAAAAATAAAAAAATGTACATTTGTCTATCTTATCTTCCTTTTTGAAAAAAACTTTTAAAATATAATTTCACCTATAGTTGTGTGTGCTAGGTTGAAACACGGGGAATTGTATACTCTCCAATTGCGCGCAACCGCATTGTTTCGCTAACATTTGGAAATAGTCGTTGTTGGCTTGTCTTAGACTGAAAGGATCTTCTCTTGGACCTTGAATTCGACCACAATTGCAAGCACACACATATCTAATTCCACTGCAATGTTCTCTGGTAGGTAGTTCGCTGAAAGCAATTGAAAGGAAAAATTTGGCAATTGATTACAAATATAAATAATTTATACAGAAATATATATATATATATATATATGTATATATATATATATATATATATAATACATGACCTTTCTTTCTTATAGGGATACATACTCATCATCCTCTCTAGGTTCAGTTTGCTCTCCACCTCCAGCACCTTCGCTACCTCCTTTGTGAATGGGATTTGTACAAGGATGACCGGTGAGTGACAATACTTCGCACATTTGTCTGCCAGCACGCCAATGTTTGTCACACTCGGCCTGTAATTTTTCACTGAATTCCTCGAACAACGGACCGCGAGCGTGCATCTCGAAAACCGCCATCGCATGCGCCAGTTTCGATTCGTGATATGCTCTAAAAGGCATTAATTTTTTAATTAAAATTAAAATTTAATATTATTAATAAATAATAAAATAATAAAATTAATAGTTAATAATATTAATAATTTAATAATAAAATTAAAATATAATCTGTTTTTTAATCGCCATTATCTCTTAAATAATTTTCAACCTCGTGTAATGTTGCGGTAAGTTCTCTTGATACGTTTGTAAAGCTCTAGGAAGTACTTTGCTGCATCGGCTTTTACTGAATTTCACATCGGTATCTAATAAATTGTGAAGTGTTGACAGTTCTTTGTCGGTTCCATAAATAAAGTAATCGAATACCTTGCTTGCTACTTGGCAAAATAGATTTAAAGTAGGTATCTGTAAATATTATTCATTTTTAAAAGTAATATGCAATAGAAAGTTTAACTCTTATCAATACTAATACTACTTTTAATATATCGATAAATATTAATTATATTAAATTTATATCATTATATTGATTTGGCATTCGTCTAATGATATAATTCCTAATAACGCACTTCAAAATAAGCTGGCATAGAGTGTCGACCGACATTGTCGTCAAATCCTTTTGCAAAAGCCAAGTTTATGTGTTGTTGCAAAAATAATTTAAACGAGCGAGATTCTGTAAATGTATGAAAATTATCTTTATATGTATAGCACAATTTTTATTTGATCTCCATTCATTTTCATCTTACCAGTCTCAGTATTATCTATTACGATACTATTTGAATCTAAACTGGCGAGACTTCTCGATGTTGTACCGCTGGAACTAGTTTTGCAGCTTTGCATTAATTTTCTCGCCATAAAACCCAGCATGTCCCTTGAATCTGTATTTCCGGTATGCACATACACAAATTCCTGATTAGCTGGTATTGCAAACAAGGAGTTTGAGCTAAAAGCAAAGGAAAGCGATTTTAATGTTTTGTCAAGTTTCAACGAGATTTGATACCTTAAATTTTATACCTGATATTAGTAACAATTCTATTTTTCCTCAACATATGGTAAATTTGATCTTCGAGCGAATGTTCTAATTTCTTAATATTAGCGTCACTGTCTGGATTTTGGAATGCTATAGGACAAGTTTCAAAATAAAATAATACTCGCGGTGAACATGGTCTAACGTTTGCAATCCAATCTTTGGGTAGACTAGGAATAGTGTTTAACATATCGGAAAGTTGTGCCGAAATCTTCTGCCTGTCATAAAAGCATTACAATATTGTTTTATTAGAGGAAAGTTTAAACCAAAAATTTAATGTGTGTGCGCATATAAACATTTTTAATAGTATATAAATCAAATATATATGACCTATTCCCAAAAAAAGTGAAACTGATGCTAACCTGACTATATCCATAGCACGAAAAAGATTTATATAACTGTAATCAAAGGTCTGCGTCGGATGAGTAAGTATAATCACATGAGATATGTGAAATAGTACTAGGAGCGCTCTTGCAAATTTATCTCTCATGTGTGCCCACACACTGAGAAAGTCCTTACATTCCTGTTTCTCTATAAACTTGTCATACTGAGTTACAAGTGTATGAGTATCCAAGAATCCTCTCAAATGCAAGAAAACTGTCTTTTCACGAGGATTATAATATCCTTCAATTTCACACTGACAAATAAAAGAAATAAAATCAAGATACTTGCTTGTTAATCATATCAGAAAGTTCCGGTATTTGAAATTCAGATTGAAGTCCAGATATTTAAAAAAGATATCTCACCCAAGAATCTTTGTCAATCTCTGGTTCATCCAGATGATTTAACTGAAGTATGGAACTTAACATTTCCATCTTGTATCCTTTAGCTTGATACTGAGACTTGCCAAATACCGAGACAATCACTACTTTTTGATCGCCTTGTGTAAAACTATAAATCCAATGTTATATGAAAAGATTAATAGGATTAACAGGGAGTTTTTATAAAATAGAAAAGATATAAAATATAACATATGATATAATAATTGTGTAACTTAATTAATCTTGAACGATTCGTTTTTTTATGAACAATTCTTTACCTGTCCACATCACATGGTAATTTAAATTTGTGCGGTCGCATCATGAACTGATATATATTTGCAGAACTTTTTTTTAAATAAGTATGTCTTCCCAACTTAACGATATCAAGTTGTACAAAATTTTGGATTTTATTCCTTTAAAGAATTCTTTTTTTATATATCAAAACGACTCTTATTCTTGCATTTCCCACATTCTGTTGACATTTCTACATTTGTACTGCTGTTTTTTTTTTTTTACATAAAGTACCTGCGAATTGTTTACATTGTAATCACAGGATTCTCTGCAAGGTTATGTTTTTCCTCTTCTCGCAGAAGAGTGGGGGAAATAGAGTCCCTAGAAATAAGAGTCTGGCATATGTTCTAGTTTGATACAAAATGGCTACTGAATAGTGTGAATTTGAAAGCAGAATGAGTTCTTTTTTTTTTGAGAGTGTAGTTTGTCAATGATATTGTGATATAAATAATTGTGGTTAATAAATATTTAATAATATATAATTATATAAATAATTATAATTACAATAAATATAAAATTATTAATATCAATATAAATTGTACAACTGTTATTAGACAGAGGTAAGCATATATATTTAAGAATATAATAAGATATATATTAATTTAAGAATAAATATATAAAATATATATATATATATTTATATTATTTATATATATAAATAATATATAAATAATATATAAATAATATATATATAAATAATTATTTATATTATTTATATGGCTATGCACTCGATGATTAAATAAGGATTTTGTTATTGTCATATGTATAAATTACGTTTCTGTCTGTTCATGTATATGTAATATTTTATAAATATATTGAATATTTATTAATATATAGTATTTTAATGTAATATCTAGAATAATAATAATATAATTAAACTGTTAAAATGTATTTGTACCTTTTATTTATTATTTTAAAATAATATAATAATATAATATAATATAATAATTATAAATAACAATAATATATATATATATATTATATATGATATAATATATAAATATTTATTTTTATTTTTATAATTTTTATTTTTATTTTTATAATACAAATAAAAAAATTTCTTTTAAACTTATTTTAAATTTATTTATATATGTATATATAAATATATATGTATATAAATATATATATATGTATATAAATATATATAATTTTTTAAAATATTTTTATATTATTTTTTATAATTTCTTTCTTAATTTTGTTTTATTTTTTTTCTTATTTTTTATAAGATTATTTAGTAATTATTTAATAAACATTAAATACTATTAAAATGTAGTTGTATCTTCCTTTGTCACATTACTGATTACTGCTTTTCAAATTTTTTCCAATTCAGTCATCATCATTGATTGGTGCCGCCATTTCGTATCAAGCCAATCCAAAATTAGACAACATATGCCAGACTCTTATTTCTAGGGACTCTAGGGGGAAATTATTTCTAGCGCCATCTGCTTTGCGAATTATCTGTCACGTGATTAAAGTGTGTTCGGAAATCTTGCCGTAGAATTTTACTGACCAATCAGGACAGAGAAATCCTTGCTTCTTGATTGGTCAATTGAAAGCTACTTTAATCCATGGTAGGCTTTTCGAACGCATTCTATGGTGTTTTGGAATTGGATTATAGAAGTTCTATTATTGTTCTACAACCGCCGAAACATTTTGAAATTTGCAATGATCTACGACGTTATTATAGTTTAGGTAATTATACATTCTTAATATGACATCATCGGTAGGACACAGAGTTTTCATAAAATTATGCAGAAGTCGTTTGTCACCGCGAATTATCGTTACAAGATTCAACAGTACAGTTGTTGAAAAAGATGGGAAAAATGTCGTTCCGGCTTCGCAGCCGGGAAAAATTCAGGCTGCGTTATTGAAGGATTTCTCTGGTCCTCTCGTTATAGAGAATCTGGAGCCACCGAAGAATGTACAGGCGAACGAAGTAAGTAAAAAAACAATACGAAGCTCGTATTGGAGAATTAGATGTAATGTTAATGTTTTATATAAATGAAACAATAATTATATTCGAAGAATGTGTCCATAATAATTGCAATCTATTTCAGGTTCTTATCGATGTCCATTATTGTGCTTTGAACACTTCCGATGCACTGCTCAGCAAAAATCTGTATACATTTGAACCAAAATTGCCAACAATTCTTGGTTACGAAGTAGTTGGAAAACTGGTTGAAGTTGGTGAGGATGCAGAGAAGAATGGCTATAAAATTGGTGATAAAGTCGTAGCTCTTAACAAGGAGAGATACGGAGGTTTGGCTGAGAAATGCCTGGCAGAAATTGGGGTAAAATATATTTTAATTTGTATAAAATCAGGACTTTTTCGGAAATACTTACAATATTGCTAATAACAATACATTTTATTTAGGATATATGGAAGGTACCCTCTGTGATAAATTCTATAGATGCTGTGAGCATTTTAGACAACTACGTTACTGCGCTGATTGCGCTAGAGAGAAAAGTCAGTATAGATGAGAATGACATGATCTTAATAAACGTTGGTATAAGCGGTATTAGCCTGGCAGCAATAGATCTTGCAACAAATGTCTTTAGAGCAAAGGTACTTATTATATGTGATTACAATTTATTTTATAATTACATTTTATATAATTTAATTACATTAAAAATTTTACAAAGGTCATTGGGGTATGTGCAACTGAAGATGGAGCAGATCTGGCTCGGGAGAAAGGAGCATTTGCATCTCTCAAATACAAAGATAAGAAGTTATTAAAGCAAATAGAGAAAATCGCCGCCGAACGAGACATTCAAGTTATCTTTGACGATGTAGATGGAGAATACTTCAAAAAAGTGTTGGATTGGTAAGTTCTAAAGAGATCTGTTAATAGATATAGATTTTTAGATGTAGGGAAAGCTGCATGTCTGGATTTCCATATCAGGTAAGACACTGGTGAGACATGTAATATTTTTAGCTTTACCGATGTCTACAAAGATGCAACACTAAAGGACTTGCTGCGCGATGACAATTTCGCTGTGGTGGTGCATCATTTGTCTCGCGAAGGTATAAAGTCTCGATTTTTCAAAATAGTTATAATCAACATTGGACGGTTCACTCACTTGTAGCCTCTGTCATGAAGGGCGCGTAATCATAGCTGGCACGGCGACAACGATGACGAATGCTCATTCGGAGGTGCAAAAAGGTTCCTTCAGTGTTACCGGTTTTAATCTCGCAGAATACAAAAAGAGAAAACCTGACATATATCGGTATGCAGTATGCAGTATTTTTATAGCTTCTCTATTGTTTCCTTAAATAAAAATTCAATTATTTTGTTTACTTTAAAATTAGCCAAGCAGGAGATGAGGTTTTACAATTCCTTGAAGAAGGGCTTATTACACCATCTTGCTTGTTGACTGTTGGCTTACATAAAGTCAATGAGGCTTTGCGATTTGTTTCCGAAAGTAAATCTTCAGGAAAAGTAAGTGGTAGATAGGATTCGAATTTTTCTATATAATAAGAGTTTATTAAAATATATTGAACACTCTTTTTCATATATTTATAACTATCGTAATAAGCATATCGTAATGATAAACATGTTGCAATAAGTACATTGTAATATCTTAATAAACACTATTATAATGTTATATATATAAAATTCACAGGTTGTAGTCGACATCAGGAACAAGGAAGCCGATGCAGTAAAAGTAACGAAATAAATCAATTTAGGTGCACAGTGATATATATTTTATACATTTTAGGATAAATATTATCACATAAGTAGAAAATATTGATAGTTATATAGTCATTAAGATTGTATTAATAAAATTTCATTTTCTAATCTGTGTATTACTTGAAATCAGTTTCAGTTTCTGCAGCTCGTCCTACTCTATATTGCAATTAACAGTAATTATTAAATTTTCTTGCGACTCTTTTTTGCAGGATTACAATTTTTTTTCTGAATTTTCAACTTTAGCTAAAGAAAGAATCACGGCCGCTTGTGAATACACAGTTTACAAAAAAATATTACTCTCTTAAAAATGTTTTTAATATTTAAAACAATTTCTTTAATATGCATATAAATGTATTGTAAAAAAAAAGGATTTGCTTTTCGTAATCTTTCAATTGCTCAATGTTGTTTTAGTTTTAAAATCACTTTCGTGTATTAACGTTATTCTAAAAAACAATTGGCATTTTCGGTGTGTACATTATGTAAAAAGGAGCAATCGTAACAGAGCGGATTGAAGATCGATTAGCAAATCCTTATCCATTGTTTTAGTTTCTGCAGGTGTTCTTTTTCGGCATCAGGTGTAAACATGTAGATTATCAAAAGTGCTGATATAGCCAGTGACTCAGGAACACGATAATATGGCCCGAGTACTCGAGACTAGCTGTGATTCAACACCGATATCCGGCTGAGATATGTAGAATATAGTGTTTCAAAATAATTATGTTGTTGCCTAGACTTTCTACTAGTATCATGTGAAGGATACTGCATGATCGAAACCTGTCACAGCGTTTATAAATGTGAATGCGATAGCCGATTGTATTTGATTTGATGTATTTATCAAGGCCACTCTTTCGTTTAATCTCAACTATTGAAATATTTATAATTGATTATTGTATGATTATATTGTGAATATAATTAGAATAATTAATATTCCAATATATAAATATTGGAGATATCATATAAATTCACGCAAACGTACATTTTATATTACAAAAAAAATATCAAAATAATTAGGATTTATTTTGTTAAGATCAAAGATATGAAAAGATATATTAGATAAATTTGAATTTAAATTAATTATAAACTTTTCCAACATTGATCCCATAATTTCACCTCTTAAAGAAAATTGATAAAATTAGTCTTATTTTTCATATCTTTCATATCTTTCTATTACTTTGATCTCGACTATTTATATTAATTGGAATGTACATCGCAGGCGCGTATATTGTAAATTCATATATGCCGAACAGCCGGCGCATTCCAGATGTTATTAATGCTTTGTACCGACTAGCAGTGAAGGCCAATTAGAGCGGTTTTACCTCGTTAATCATAAAGTGGTTCGAGTTCAAGGTAGCCCCCTCCTAATTAATCGTAGGCGTGCTGTCCGCGCGATTTCCAAATCCAATTGTCCAGTCTATCTCTGGATATCGCGAGCACAGGCTCCTTATATGTAAATGTGCTTTCTCCCTAAACCTTGGAGCAAATTGATACGACGTCCCGTCGTCGCGGAATCAAGGAAAATTGATTCTGTTTACGTTGATCGTTCGCGTCCTGTTCGAATTCCAAGGTTGGAGAACGTATAGGTATTCATATATAAAGATTAATATAGATTTATATTAAAGAGAATACGAGATATAGGTATATATTTTTTATTTTTGTTATATTTTCTATAATTATGAATTTTTAATTTTCAGCTTTATCTTTCCTGAAAATGAAAGGGGCGTTTATTATATTTCTCACATTATTAATAATTAGAAATGAATAGTTTTTAAAATGAATTAAATAAGAAAAAGATAGATGACACACAGAATCAAATTTTTTAAATAGACTTTATTGTAAGTTTTTTCTATAAAAATATGTAATATATTATAAATTGGAAATTATATTATGACAAATAACGATCCTTCTCAACATTTTTGTTAAGAAAACGATTTATTTCAAATATTTAATATAATGTTCCTTAATTTTAATCTGACTCGAACAAAAATTTTCGAATATGTGCTAATTAATAATAAGATATTTTATAATAACATGAGACAAATTTCTTTTTACAGGTCTTACTCAACTTACAGACGTGCACCACGTAATCTAGAGAGACGGACGTTTTGCTAGTGATATACGATACAGATAATATCACGATGTTATGGCCGTTGTGTGCTTGCCAGATGTCGCAGATTCACAGGTAACGAACATTGCTCGTAGAAAAATTGCATGCGACTAGTTAGCGAGAAAGATTTCATGGATAATTCTATGATTCTTTCCTTTAAGTTTATAATACATCGCGTAATACTTTTCGTATTATATCATCTTTCTGCTGAGATTACGCAGATATTACACATCTAAACACGCGCGTACGTGAAATATAATTCGCAAAAATCGGGATAATTATAATGAATAAATGACGCATTCGTCGCACAGGTGTAAAGATGTCCTTCGTAAAAGAGATCTTTTTAGCTGTCTTGCGAAATGTGATTCCGAGCAATTTCGTCCATCTTCAGATATACTACTTGAATCATCCAATTCGCGCCACTTATTTCTCACATGTAATTAACCTGCCGCGGTAACAAGATAAACGCGTTTACAGATATATCTATACATAGAGACGAAGAAATAAAAATCACCAGTTACGTATTTTTTTCTTTGCAAAAGAATAAAGAAATAATATTCGGTAATTATAAACTGTCAAATTCGAAATTCATACTGGAAATTCATAATTTTATTCACGAAATTTATTCATCTTTCGCGACAAACTATTTAATCATTAACGAATACAGAGCGTATATAAAATATTGTGAAATGTACGATATGAATAGCTCATTGAATACAGTAATAATAAGAAACGTCATTTAGAGACTAATAATAAAGAGAATATAATGAAAGTGATGAATTTTTTTTTATATACTGAATGTGATTCTCTAATTCTCTTCTTTTTTATTAAGCACGATAATTAACGATATTAAACGATAATTTTCGCATTACACGAATATAAGCAGGAACTAAACAATCACGCTTTTTTTTTAGCGCTATAAATATGATGCTAAATACAGACGATATATTAAAGCAGCTTAAATTGAAAGAAAGATTTATGTCATCGTGAATAAAGATATTTTCTTGAGACTTTTGCGTATGGCATGTTTGGCAATTTTTTTTTTTTATATATATAAAAGATACCAAGAAAGAGCTATTTTTCGTAATTATTTGTTTTATCTGGGATACATGAAAATATTCTCTATAAATTAATCATCGCGTAAATTGCGCGAACAAAAAAAATGTGTGACTAAAATTAAAGAAATTTTAAGCCATTCCATAATCTGGTGCTAACATTATCGAATTCTGTAATTTTTTTTTATCGTGTCATAATTTAAAAATTTTCATATATAAATAATAAATCAGATTAAAAGAAAAATATATGTGTTTCACTATTTCTGAGATACACTATTTCCAGAAATGCAAATTTGAAATATGTAAATATCCGTTCTTTCTAAATATTATATTTTTATATTAACTCCTTAAGGAGACTTTAGTAAAAATAAAGTAAAACTCTTAAATATGCACTGCATTGTTAAATACACTACGAATAACTCAGATTTACATTATTTTAATGTTTCCGTTTTTATATGCACCTTGTGTAATGAAGGAATGTAGAAAGAGATATGCAAAAATGACACTCTGACGCGAATAAAATTTCTTTTTCATTTTTGAGAATTTTACTTGCTATTTGCATTATTACTTTTTTTCTTTTTATTTTCACTAGAACAATACAAGCGCGCGCTATTCCTATCGATTTTGTATAAAAAAGAATTTTATATATTTTTGTTTAAACTTGATTAATATTTTGTAACAGCAATCAGCTGAAAACGTTAATTTGCTAATTAAATTTTAAAATAATATGTTAAAAAAATTAAAATAATAATGTTATAAATAATATGTTATAATACTTTAAACTCGAATAATATTTTTTGACAAAAATCAGCTGATAACTGTCAAAAATATTAATCGAGTTTAAAGTACTATAATATTTTATTTAAAACATATTATTATTTTATAATTTTTATTACATACTATTATTTTAAAATTTAATTAACAAATTAACGTTTTAATCAGCTGATTTCTGTCAAAAATATTAATGAAGCGTTAATTAGCTAATTAAATTTTAAAATAATATGTTATAAAATGTAAAATAGTAATATATTGTAATTAAATAATATGTTGTAATGCCTTATCTGTGATTAATATTTTTTGACAGAAATCAGCTGATATAACTGTTAAAAATATTAATAAAGTTTAAAGAATTATGACATATTATTTAAAATATATTATTTTAATTTTTATAACATATTCTTATTTTAAAAATTAATTAGCAAATTAACGTTTTAATCAGTTGATTTCTATAAAAAAATATTAATAAAGTGTTAATTTACTAACCAAATTTTAAAATAATAATATGTTATAAAATGTAAAATGTAATATGTTGTAAATAATATGTTATAACGACTTATTTGCGATTAATATTTTTTGACAGAAATCAGCTAATAACTGACAAAAAAATTAATCGAGTTTAAGGAATTATAACATATTTATATATATAGATTATTTAGAACATATTATTATTTTAATTTTTATAATAGTTTTATTTTAAAATTTAATTAACAACTATCAGCTAACAAATAGTTATCATATATCAGTTATCAGCTTATTTCTGTCAAATATAATATTAATCGCAGATAAGGCATTATAACATATTTTATTTACAACATATTACTATTTTTATTTTTATAACCTATTATTATTTTAAAATTTAATCAACAACTTAACGCTTTATTAATATTTTTGACATACATCAGCTGATTGAAGCGTTAATTTGCTAATTAAATTTAAAAATAATATTATGTTATAAAAATTAAAATAATATGTTTTAAATAAAATTTTATAATACTTTAAACTCGATTAATATTTTTTGACAGTTATCAGCTGATTTCTGTATCATTCTTTTAAACATAAAATTGAGGAATGGCGCGCGTTATTCTAGTCCCTTTCTAAAAGAGGCATATGTTAAGTCGATTCTCGCAAGTATTGTTGCCTCTTTTTCGCGATGTTGATTAGCTGCCTCGATTTGCGTTGTGCGTTATATTCATAGCATCGAGAAGCTGTCATTGCAAGGATTTGCAGTTTGACAACTTGTCCAAAATAAAATTAAATAAATTAATAATATGTTTTAAATCTCAAATGTGTTTTAATATACTTTAAATTTGATTAATATTTTTGACAGTTATCAGCTGATTTCTATCAAAAAATATTAATCGCGGACAAAGTATATATTATAAGTATATATTATAACATATTTATATTATATACAACATATTATATAATTAAAATAATAATATTTTGTAAGTAATATAATATGTTATAATACTTTATTCGTGATTAACATTTTTTGACAGAAATCAGCTGATAACTGTCAAAAATATTAATCGAATGTAAAGTATTATAACATATTATTTAAAACATAATATTATTTTATTTCATTATATTTTTTGGACAAACTATCAAACTGCTAATCCTCACAATGATAGCTGCTCGATGCTATGAATATAATACACAACGCGAATCGAGACAGCTAATCAGCATTGCGGAAAAGCGACTACAATGTCAATAACATGCCTTTTTTTAGAAAGAGAAAATCTTTTAGAACGTCGTAGATCATCGCGAGTCAAAAGCACGAAAGAATCCGTTATTGCATAATTTCCTGAGAAGAATGCGACGATATCGTATTTTCGAACTTTGATCATTCACTCGAGAATTTGCGATTAATAAATCAATTTGCATAATGTCTAAGATTAAGTCAAAATTAATGAACCGAGAAAAGGGAGGGAATAGAGTCGTTTCTTGAAAGGAGTATTATGTGCAATGGACAATCATACTAACCGGAAACGTGTCAGCTAGGCAGACACGCCGGTGGCATAATACTCGCCATTGTAGATCATTTCGATCACAATCGAGTAAGGCACTCAAGGATCTATTGCTACTCTTTAAACTGTTTCTGCAACAGGTTTCGCAAGTGTTATGAATAACGATCTTGTCACTAGGATGCATTATCGTTGCGATAAATTGCAGATTTGACAAGTAAAATTATGATCTGTCTAATATCATCAATTATTCGTTATTTAACGTAAACGCGATATTGTACCGAAAGAATCGAAACGATTTTACGAACTAATCATTAGATAATGAAATTATTCTTTAACTTTTCAAGAAATCAATTATTAATATAAATTATTTATATATATGTATATATATTATATCGCTAATGAACGTTTGTATATAAATATAGATTGCTTTTATATTAATATATTTACAACGAAAGAGAAAAGAAAATGTATCTTTAATTATCATTTTTTTAAACAAATATTCGCATTAATTGACAAAACGTGGCGTTTCATGCAAATATTTCAATTCTTATCGCTCGCGATGTGTTTCGATGCAAAATTATTTTGGAGAAACACGGAAAATTAGACTGAGGATCGCGGCACGATTTATCCCGTGATTCAGCTTTCACGAATTTCTTTCTCGAGAGTGACAATCCTGTCGCATTACAATTCGTCAGGTCGCCCGCGAACGGCAAAAGAGTCACATACTAATAACTGGAGCAGAGAAGTTGTGTAAGCCGGTGGGTGGCCGCCTTTCTCTGCAAAGCGGCTGCCAGGTTTAGCGCTCTGCGCCGCTGCTCGAGATTTTCTGTGCTTACAATGCGAAGGATCGGCGACGTGCTGACAGATTCGTGCCGATTACCGAACATTGTTGCGTTGAGAACTTAACTCTCAAGAGCGGAGCGATAAAAGAAATATTTTGGCAGAAAGAGAGAGAACGCGCGATCGAGACGGAGTTGCTTGACTGGATTTGCAGCGTCTAAGAAAAATTTGTGTTAAGATAATCAAATTTTATTCAAATTTATAACATTTGATGAATAAATTCAGTATTTGAAAAGCAGAGATGTATAAATAAAAAAGTTCAATTTTTCAAAGAAGAAATCCAACTACACACGATTTCAAGATAAATTAAGGATAAAGATGTACCTATGTCAACTTTTAGTGCATTATTGTATTGTTTTTAGATATAATCCTATTATTTATATGTATAGCTTCAACTCATATTATTTTTCTTCATTTTGGAATTCTTTTTTTATTTTTTTTTTTTTCAAATTACAAAAATATAAGAATATAAAGACAATTTTTAAAAATATATAGTTCTCTCTATTCTTTTGTTACGTGTAGAAAGAATTATTTTAATTTATTAAATATAGAATAATATATTTTATATTGAATTAAATTTTGAATGCATGTAAGCATTACTATATCTATAAAATTAGATTGTCTATTTGCAATTGAAATTAAAAGATATATTTTCGGTATTGATTGCAGGAGTCGTTTCCATTGTCGATCGATCGCAGAAAAGGCATTGACGAAAAGTGAGGCAGTTGCAAGTACGGGCTGAATTCGAGAGGTCGGACAGAAGGTAGGTAAGTGAATTGTCGCGAAGGTCGCCCAGCTCACTTTTCCCCTGCACTTTTCTCGGCTGATTCTCGACTCCTTGCAAACCTCTTACTCCCGTCCGTCCGTCTGCTACATTTCATTGCACTGAGTCGTTCCCGCATAAAAAACCTCGATTAACTTTAACATTTGCATATATGTTTCGTTTATTATGTTTTAATACTAGATTAAATCATACGGAATTTAACACGTGCAATCATTAAAACTATTACCTGTCACGGCTAATAATTATCTTGAGTATTGAACTTTTCTTCTGCATAAAAATTCTAAGAATTTTGAAAAAAAAGAAAAACGTAACATTTATACAAATTATACATAACGACATACATATAATTATTACTTGAAAGTTTTATTAAGGGATAAGATTTGAATTATTAAATAATCGCGACGATAATCGGCGCCTGGTTTTTCCCTTCGATGTTGACAGAGCGGTGATTAAGATTGTTGAAAGTAAGCGTGCGATTTCGGCAACGTTCATCGAAAGTGACGTTATAATACCCGACATTTCGCACGATTTTAACTTTACCTTCGAGGCGATGTATCGCGTGATGATTTTGTATTCTTTCATTAGGGATAATTATTACGCACAGCAGCGGCTCGTAAATGATGATTTATGCGTTACTTTCGCGCACACGCGCGCTCATTAAAAGTGCGTGAGAAAACTATCTGTCGCGCGACGAGGAGACGTCGAGATGAAAAATTCGCTTAATCTCGTGTAAAAAAAATTCCTTGGCATAAGATTAAAAATAAAATAAAACAAAATAAGAATAAAAATGATGAAATATGAAGTAAAATAAAATATATTAAAGTTGATATAAAAATTAAGTAATAAGATCTAAGATTTTAGAAAACGCGATACAAATTTTGCAAACTTGTTTATTGTATAGAAAACTAAACTCATACATATATTTTTTTTTAATTAATGAAGAATTTATGTTTTCCCAAGATTTGTTTATCTAGTCGATAAACAAATCGACCAGGATAGCGGTGTCGGAACGAGCGAAGACTCCGATGGACGAAGGAGAGAAAGAAAGAGGGGATCTCTCGTGCTGACAGAAGGGATAAGAAACCCATGCACGTACTCTTACCAGCGGTGCGACGACTTTAGTCTGACGATCGCTTCCACGGAGCGAGGTTGACTGAATCCGATATTAATCCCAGGATAGTCCGTCGGTTCTTGGATCCTGGTGAGTGATTGGTGCAAAAATAAAAAGGGAAAAAAAAAATTTCGACGGTGTGCTCCGAAATTTCGCCTCGCGATATATAAACATTGATTTAAATTTTACTTCATAAAACAATTCAGGAAAAATTTGAAACTCGTAGCGCCGTTCGACAAGATAAATTTCGCGCGCGAAATGTTTATAACGAAAGTAAAGTTGTAAGCAGCAACGTGTTGAGATAAGAAAGTCCGGAGAAAAGAATTCTTTCTTAAATATTCAGATTTTATTAGTACTGTTTCCGGAAACATTTTGCAAAGACAAAAGAAATCGAAGCTTTTTCCAACATTGTATTACACATAATTTACATAATAATTTATATTCCGAATACTCGTTACTCCCGCGAAAAGACATATCCTCCGTTTCGGCGACACGTGGCCGAGCTACTCCCTCTTCGCTTGATCTAGCAAAGTCGAGGAAGTCATCGACTTCGCGAACGTGTACGTGGTGTGCAACTGGCAAGAGAAAGTGTGCTTGCTGTGTGTATCCTTCGGGTTTTCGGTGGATCGACGCGACGACGGAATCGATGCATCGTCGGCGTCCTGCCTGACGATGAGAAGAGGCTCGCGTTTTCTCAGGACAGCATGATTCTCGGCGCGTGCGATCGTCCGCGTGCGTTAACATGCGCGAAGACACGCGTGTTCGCGGGGACCGCTAGATCCTCCTGAAGAGGCTGAAAGAAGAACCGACAGAGAGCAAGAGCAGAGAGACCCTCTAGCAAGGATCGTCGAAGATCATTTCTGGTCGCCGTACTATACAGGTCAGTTCTTTTAATTGTCCTTCTTATTCTAGATTTTTTAAGAATTATTCATTAAATAGTTATTTTGGTAAAGGAAAATTAGCAAATTTAAAATACGGGGTCAAACAAGTTTTATTTTGAATTGTGATTACTGAAAATTATTGAAAAAATTATTAAAGAACGAGAAAATTTATGATGAGTTATGTTTCTTAAATATTCTTAGTTATTAAATTCTTTTGAGCATAATTAAACGTATAAAGAACATTTATCGTTTTGGAAGTAAGATGCGTTTCAATCAATTAAATAGATCGTTATTTTGGTAAAGAAAACTTAGCAAATTTAAAATACGGGGTCAAACAAGTTTTATTTTGAATTGTGATTACTGAAAATTATTGAAAAAATTATTAAAGAACGAGAAAATTTATGATGAGTTATGTTTCTTAAATATTCTTAGTTATTAAATTCTTTTGAGCATAATTAAACGTATAAAGAACATTTATCGTTTTGGAAATAAAATGCATTTCAATCAATTAAATAGATCGTTATTTTGGTAAAGAAAACTTAGCAAATTTAAAATACGGGGTCAAACAAGTTTTATTTTGAATTGTGATTACTGAAAATTATTGAAAAAATTAAAGGACGAGAATTTATAATGCATTATGTTTCCTAAATATTTTTAATTATTAAATTATTTTGAGCATAATTATAAGGAACATTTGTCGTTTTGAAAAAAATTATGTTCCAAACTCTGAAGGATAAGAAAGCGATCAGAATTCGATTCTTCATTAATCAAGCTAGAATCATGGCGTTGATTATATTTGTATTCCTTGAAAGATTATATTTTTAGCCAAGTATATATCGGCGACACATTACGTAAAGACGGGTTGCATATGCAACATTATGCATGGCCCGTCACCTAGGCGTAAACTGATTTCAACCAGTTTCTCCAATATTTTTCTCCGATTCGAAATATCGCTTTCACTATACAACTACAGACGCGCGTCTACGTAACGACTCCGAAAAACTTAAGCCACACTTTATCGCATCACACCATTTCTCTCGTTTATTTTCTTTCTATTCATTCTTTATTCATTGCGTATTTCTCATACGCACCCTTGGAATATTCAGGATCATTTCGTTGAGCGCATAAATCCTTTCTTCTATTTTTTTTGCCACACACAGTTGGAAAATTTGTGTTTTCTTGTTAGAAACGGTCTCCGTTAAAATTTTTGTGTTAAATATTTAACACATTCATGTGTTAAATTAACATATTGCTGTTGTGTTAATTGAACTCAAATGTTAAATTATTAAAATAACTGAAAATAAGTGTAAAAATAACACAATGTGTATTTACTTTTAATTTTACATAATAAATATGTTCGATATTATTAGTGACAAGATTTATCTGTTAAAATTTACAGAAGAAAATGTTAATTTTACTTTATAATATAAGTGGGGATGATAAAATGTAAAATTAACAATTTTTTTAGTTAATTTTTACATTAAAACTATGTTAATTTAACACAAAATTTATTTCAAGTTTACTTGAAGTTTGCATTTATTTTATGTTAAAATATTAACACAATATTCGTGTCATCATTTAACATATCCGTATTATGTTAAATTAACACAAAAATTTCTGTGGACCGTTTGGGACATGTGATATTTGTTAAATTTAACACAAATTTTTCAACTGTGCACGTATAAATTTGTTCAATAATTTTATCTTTAAAAATACATTACATACTGCAGGGAACCAAGTTATATTATACCACTCGATATGTAAACCGATATTCGGTTCTGGAATGTCGACGTTCACATTTATATTATATATCTTATTTACTTGACGAAAACAAGGTCGATCCCGAAAACAGACATGGTATAATATAACTTGGATCCCTACAATACTTTTTCCCTCTCTTATCAATTTTATTTTTCGTTTGACTTTTCGGAATATCTCTCCTATATCGATAGATATTCCGAAGTTAAACGAAATTACTGCTTAGCGACGAAGCGAATTCTTGAAAAATGCCTTTAAAAAATGCCGAACGATTAAAGAAGATTGCAAACTAACGTGCCATTCATTGTGCGGTTGTTTCGTGGAATTCGTGTCGGCTAATTTTCCGCGGTTAGAAACGCCTATATTTTTTCCATCGCCTCTGTAGAGCGAGAAAATCGACGGACGCGAAAAACTCGCCGCAGCGCGTCATTTATCGCAATTGTGTGTGAATGATGGTAGAAATCGCCGAGTTTTGTACGGACTAATCTTAAATGATCCAATCATCCGTCGCGTTCCGACCCTCTTCTCTCTGTGCACGATTAAATAAATTTTATTTTTAAAAAAACGCAGCTGAAATATCGAATTAAGTTAGAATTAGCAACAATTTAAGAAATATCGAATCTATACTAATTTAGGTAAAAAAAAAAAAAGTATCTTCTTATATCCTCTTATCTATCTTCTCTAAGATATTCTTTAACATTTAACATATATTTTTATAAATAAATATGATGTTTTTTAAAGTCGGCCAATAGAGCCATCTCAAACCAAGAGATACAGTTCCGAAAAATTAAAATTAATTTTCGCGCTTGGCTCTATTGGCCGACTTTAAAAAACATCATATTTATTTATTAATATTGAGAGCCGATTAAAATATTTCTTAATTTATATATTTTTATAAATTACTTTCGTTCGAAGATTATCTACGTCTACTTTAACATCGTTTAACCGATATCTCTTAATTAGCATATATCCCGATTAGCATAATCTAGAATCCAGCACTGCTCGTTTTGATATTGGCTTTCGATTTTTTATTTTTGTCATTTATTTTCTTCGCGCGCTACATCTGCAATATTTCAGATTCCTCGAATTTTACGATACTTGAAATAATTTTCCAATTCTATTTGCAACGTATCGAGGGCGAGCGCCGTTCAATAAGAGTCTACACGATTAACGACGCGAGCTTATTCCGTCGTGTTTTTGCCGGGGAAATGCGATAAAAATCGCGAGAATCGCTTCCTCGTTCTACGTTCAATTCAATCTACTTAAGGCTTGTTTGTCGAATCTGCCTTGTTGATCGAATCCGAAGCGTTTCCTGAAGCGCCGCAGGAAACTCTCTCACTTTCATTCGCACACGTGCTACGCATCACGCGCTCCTATATTACAAGACTATACTCTCCGAACTCTACTCCTGCATCCACAATTTCTATTTCATCTCCGTGGTCATGTGCGCGATTGCGATATAGAAAATTTCAAGAGAGAAAATCTCTTCTCTCTGCGCAACCAGGCGAGTAATTTCCAGCCATTGGCTGGATTCTACGAAGAAATTTATTTATTGCATTCGCGGCGATCGAAAAATGTAAATACATGTTTTTCTTAAAAAGAAGACAGAGAGGCCTTCCAACCGTGCGATGAACAGCGGGAACCACCTGTAATGAGAACGATCCAGTTAATTAAAGAAATAAGTTAAATTGCCGATAAGTCGTATCGTGTTCTGCGTCACAAATTATAATCGCAATTACCCGAGAGGAGCACGCGAGACTGTTATTACACGCTTTCTTTTGTAAAAACTGCGGATCACCGTTGTTTAACTCTCGCTCGCGACGACCTCGCGTGAACGAGAGACTTATCGCATTCCTAATACGAGAGATTCTCCATGGAAAGAAAGATCCGTTTTAGAGCAACAGGATTTCCTGTCGTGTTTGAATAGGATATTTCGTTATCTAGGTCGAAGAAGCAGAGATTGACGCGGTTTCTCTCTTAAGTTAATCTTGGCGGTCGCGATAACACTGTTCAACAAAAAATGACTTTTTTTCGAATATCGGAATGAGACTAGTTTCTTATAGTTTTTTGGACGCTGAACACGAATCTGGTTTCCAAATTGCTCCATCATGTCACGATTTTGAGAAATTTGCAATTATTATAATTGTCTCGCATGATTACCATGATTTTCAGGGTAAATTCTAAGAGAAAATTCTCTTAGTGTATAAATTAAAATATAAATTAAAAAGAGAAATGAGTTTAAGAGTTCAAGAGGCTGAAGCAAAGCTCACTGATAATCAAATCGGTTTTATTAATTTACTATAAAGCATAAGACACAAAATTCAATTATTTTCTTTCCCCCAAAATGCAATATAAACACTGATTTTATTGTTCAACAAAAAATAACTTTTTTTCGAACATTGGAACACAAATCTGAACACGAAACTGGTTTCCAAATTGCTCCATCATGTCATAATTTTGAGAAATTTACAATTAAAATTGCAAAAAAGGGCTATTTTCACTTTGTCATATTATAGCTACAATATGTGCTGCAGAAGTTTTCTTTCAATCAAAATAAAGTATATTGTTAGGACTTTCAACCCTCAAAAGGAATTTTCGATGTCGGTTATGGTTAATAAAATATCCGTGGTTAAATATGAGATGTATTGCGGAAGTTAGCTGTGACTCGTCACTTAACAATTTATCAAGTAGCTTTTAAGTATGTTTATAGATTACACTGAATACGTATCCAATGTCAAAATTGTCAAATTTAAAATGATGGACTCAATATGACGGATGACAAAACTTAAAAAATGTTTAGATTGCAATCTAAACATTTTTTAACATATTAAGTTCTCCATTTTGAATTTGACAATTTTGACATTGGATTTGTATTCAGCGACCTAAAAAACCTTAAGTTTAAATAAACATACTTAAAAGCTACTTGGTAAATCGTTAATGACGAGTTAACAGCTAACTTTCCGCAATACACCTCATATTTAACTATAGATATCTTATTAATCATAACTGATACCAAAAATTCCTTTCGAGGGTCGAAAGTTCTAACAATATACTTTATTTTGATTGCAGGAAAACTTCTCCAGCACGTCACATATTGTAGTTCTATAATATAACAAAGTTGCTAGAAATAGCTTCTTTTTGCAACTTTAATTGCAAATTTCTCAAAATTGTGACGTAATGGAGCAATTTGGAAACCAGACTCGTGTTCAACGTCCAAAAAACTATAAAAAACGACTATTTTCGTTCCGGTATTTTGTTTTTGTTGAACAGCGTAATTAATCGATAGGAAGAATCGATAAACCTGTTATCTGCTCGAATTTACCGGAAGGACCGAGGATGAAATAATGAAAAACTCTTCTTTTTTCCTTTATAAATTTTTTTTATAGATTTCCATCTTTAATACATCACGAGAATTGAATTATTTCTGCCGTGTCGACTAGACTGGTTGACCATTTTTTGCGTCTGTCAATCTATTTCGTCAGTCTCGATTGCATTTTTACCTTCGCACGTCAATCGTTCAGACAGCATCCAACAATCGCAGATTTAATCGCGTGTGGTCCCGTTTCGCAATTATTACCTCTTATATATTTTTTTATTGGCTGACCACCTTCGACTGTATCTACTTGTCCAGCCGATGCTTTAATTTATTTTATTTTCCCAACGCAATATTTCTCTCTTTAACCGTAGATGATTAACTATCAATCTTTCTTTAGTGAAAATTGTATATAAGATATAAAAAAAATTAATTTTTCTCTCTTTGCTTTAAAGATAAAAATTAACCTGTAAAACTCCTGTGAAACTTGCTCAATTTCTCTTGTCGTCGAATTTTCTTTTTCACTCGCAGGATCAGATATTTTTTCAGAAAGAAAGAAAAGGAATTAATGGCGATTTGGTATTTAAGATAGATTAAACGTTTTTCCATGAAATTCGATTTATGTAATAGACCTCGGATCAAAGGAACGGTATGACTAATCGATAATTGCGTATCCGATTAAGATGTATCAGGAAAGCGATGCGAATGAACTGTAGACGCTCTCGCCCCAATTTCGCAACATTTCATGCGTAAAACGAATTTTGCACCGAGACTCGCAATAAAACTAACCGCTTTATAAAATACGTGTAAAACGCATCGCGCAGGAATTTCGCGGCCGCGATGTGGAAAGTGTTCATAAAAACGTTTTGCTCGTCTCTGAATTAAATTTCGCGCTGGTTTCCTTTAAAGTTTAAGTACCGCTTGACTTTTCGAAGTCGGACGAGCCGAGCAGAAAATCTTCGCGTTGATTGAAACTTGCGAAATCTCTGGAAGCGAGTATGCTATTTCCGATTCACGTCGATCAATTCAAATTCATTCTTTTAAATCTTCTTTTAAAACTTCTTAAAAAAAACTTCTCCAATCGCAACGTCGTAGTTTTTCTACATATATATTTTTTATTCTTTATACTTTTTATTGTACATTTATATTAATTTACACTAATTTACTTACATTTCTTTTGAATCCACTGATCACTTATGTGAATTTCTAGCTTTGTCATCAATATAATACTTACTTTATCCCATTTTCTCATAATGTGGGAAACAAACAGCGCATAAATTTATAATTAAAAAAAATGAGAGAGAACTTCCCTTGCGGTAGATTTTTTTTACAACAATCTTTCTTTCGAGCTGTCGTAGAAAACTTGGACTTGCATTCCTTTAGGTCTTTTTTTTTTTTCTCCCTCTTGCTCTCAGTTTTTATCACTTGATCGGTGCACACGATCGATAACTCTCTAACGATAATCGATGCCGCGTTATGCAAGAGCACCTTTGCGACACGACCCACGCGCGAAATGTATTGTTAATCCTTTCTCGAGTGTGCCGCATTACGAAAAGAACGTTACATAGCGCTCGCGATTTTCCTACCACTTGGCTTCCTATCACTCTATTAACTTTATACCGAGTTACTTGCGCTACGGACATAGTGTGCTACGGTGACTATTGTTGAGACCCACACATTACCTTCAAGTGTTATCTCACAAGCTATCATATTTGCTTTTATCATACTATTATTCTATCGATCTTGTTCTGCTCTATCTATTATCGCTGAGCTGCGGGAATTTTATGTGAAATGTCGAAACTTTAACACGTGTATTTTTTAATAGACTAAAAGGAAAGCTGTACATATGATTTTTCGAAACCTTAATGTAACTTTGAAGAGCCATAATAGAATAAATATTAAAAAATAAGAAAATCTATGTCTTGAAAAATAAGAAAAAAACAATCTAGCAATTAAGACTTTCTCAAGAACGTTAAAACGAAAGTTTACAAGTTGGTTCATAAATTAGAAAATTTATGAATTCCTAGATTCAACTGTGAGAATTTTATCCTTGAATTTCTATTCTACTCTCTTATTAAATCTCTGCAACGATGGAACCTTCTTCTTAATCTCTGTACTTTTAGAATTTATATTGCAATAAAAAATATTTTTATATGAAACATATGCCATGCAATAAGATAGATATTTCGATAGAAAAACGGATTATACTAATCCAGTGTCATATGCAGCTTTGATTACATTTTGCAATTTATAACGTCTGTCGCAAAATTAAAGATTACACGCGTATAGATGTTGCTAATGAGCTATTACTTTCACAATAAATCCATTTGACCTCATTTGGAATGTGTGCCGAAGAATTTAGTGTAGCTATTTAGCTCTGATGCACTTTTTCCCGAGCTTTCCTTATCTAAATCGTGAAAGTTCATCACCAAGTTTTGATCAAAAGTTCTCAAGGAAAGTTCTTTCCTTATTCTTCAACAAATTATACGTTTATGGAACTTTATTCGGTATACGCGAAATGTACGTGTAATAGACGCTAAATAAGATTAATATTCTATTACATAATTGAAGAGAATCTGAGTCGTATATTTTAAATTACAAATTAAAATTAAATTAAAAATTAAAATTAAATTTTAAATAAAATTTTAAAATTTGATAAAAATTACTGTTACTAAAGAGATTAAAGTTTAAGTATTAAATTAGCAAGATTAAAATGTTGCACTTTTCTATAAATACCTGCAAATTCAGTTTGGTGATTTAGACAAATATTTAGATAAATCTAAAAAAAAAAAAATACACGTCCCCTCAGGCTAAATAATTATACTGAATTCTCCGATAGATATTCGCTGCATTGTGAACTACTTTTTCACTGAATTTCGAAAGGTCTCTGGTTCCGCGTGATCGACCGACGCGATCGGGTCTGATAGACGTAAATGGACTATTGATACAGGAGACAGCTGTGTACGTTAAAATATGTCCAGACCTTTCTTCGCACGTTTAGCTTTCATTGCGCTGGCCCGACATAAGATCTATATTATTATGTATAATTTAAGTATACTTTACCGCGACTATCTAAATAGCTTATTTTATCAAAATTATATATATTCTAAATATGTTTTGCATATTTCTGCCAAAAAACTGCTTCAGTCGTTTGCTAAATTTTTTTTATAAATAATGCAATATATAATTAGAGAGAGAGAGAGAAGAAAATTATATTGATATTTTCGCAAGAGGCAACATTAATTATTTTTGTACGAGAAACGTAATTTTAATACATAAATGATATATTAGTAGAAGGAAGAGAGAAATATATAATGTATATGGAATATGTGTTCTTCGCTTTACAATCGATGCAGATAATTATGAAGGAAGTATTCATCTGTAGTGTTTAACGGCCATTAAATATTCGGCTTTCTTCCTCGTGGAGTTTCACGAATATCTCTTTCTCTCTCGATCGTATTTTACGCGTTCGCCACGCCGTGTCGGTGATTTGTGTACGACGACGATAAATCGCCGGGATAACATAATAAGGATAATGAGATAGCGAGATGCAGAATACGATCGATAACGTAACGGTACTCTTTTACTTTCACGCTGATGATCGCGATCTCTGAATGGCCGCGATCATCTTCGCGTGGGATGCTGGATAGAGTCATCGGATAAATGCCAAATTGTTTCCGACAATGTCAAATAATGTCCTAAGAAGAAATAGTTCGATTAACGTTAATAATTGTTAAAGGCGCAAAAAAGAAATAGTTCTCTATTATAACGCGTTACTGCACTGAGAGAATTTTCTCTTAGAATTTAGCCTGAAAATCATGGTAATCGTGGGACAATATGGTATGGAAAGAATTTTATCAGAATTTCTCTGGTTAATATTTATCACATTAAAAATAATAATATCTATCACAATAAAATATAAAACATGTTTTAATTTTACTAAACTGCATAGTAAAATTAATCAAACATATTTTATATTTTATTGTAATATAGATATTATTATTTTTATTATGATAAATAATAATCAAAGAAATTCTCATAAAGTTCTTTCCATACCATATTGTCCTACGATTACCATGATTTTCAGGGTAAAATCTAAGAGAAAATTCTCTCTGTGATATCATTGTTTGAAGATGAAAGCTCGCTTATTCGAACGACATATTTGGTGCTACTGAAAAATTTGCTACTTTGATGAGGATTTATAAAATCTTCATCGTCGATACTTGAACATTTTTATTATTTTTTTTCTTATGATTAGATTTTCTTTGGAGAGAGAGATTATGTTTAGAGACGAATCGGCGCCGATTCATCGAGCGAGGACATAATCGCATTATTACGTAGACTCTCCGTTAACGTACTTACTGTCATTAGTAAATTTGCATAATGCGACATCTTCATCCGTTCTACTTTATTCATCCCACGTTGTTTATGGTTCGGCGGATTATCGGCGCGGTTATTAGCGCTGCAAATATTTCCGCGACGGCCCGTCGTACTTTCATTACGGGTTCGTTCCGCCGCCGATTTCCCAATGATATAATCGGCCGAATAGCGAAGGCGGTTATGATAAATTCTCTAGCGTTTAAAGTGCGTCCAAATGGAGAACGAAACGCGCGCGCGCAAGGTAAAAATGCAAATTAATATGCACGCGATTCGCTTACGTCACTTACGCGGTGTGTAATGACGTAATAAAAGGACTCGCGCCGATTATTTGCCGAGCTTCAACCCTTTCGCCGTTCCATTCCCGATCCGCTCGAAGGGCGTTTGAGATTTCTGCGAATCGTCAGGGTTACACGTTACACATTTATTCGTAACGCGGGAATTCCACGGCAAAAATGTGCCGACAATAGGCCGAGCCATGTGAACCAAGTTTAATCGGTACGGCACAGTAATTCCAGAAATAGTTGATCTATAATTGTGACATAGCTAGAGATTGTGTGTCTCTTATTGCGATAGAAATTTCTGAAAGTATCCCTCACGTTACGCTGCACACGCACATAATATTTCTGCACAGAGAGAATTTTCTCTTAGAATTTACTCTGAAAATCGGTAATCGTGGGACAATATGATATGGAAAGAATTTTATGGGAATTTCTCTGAATAATATTTATCTTAATATTTATCACAATAAAAAATAATATCTATCACAATAAAATATAAAATATGTTTGATTAATTTTACTAAAAGTATAGTAAAATTTACTAAAAGTATGGTAAAAATATGGGACAATATGGTATGGAAAGAATTTTATGAGAGTGTCTCTGAATAATATTTATCACAATAAAAAATAATATCTATCACAATAAAATATAAAATATGTTTGATTAATTTTACTAAAAGTATAGTAAAATTTACTAAAAGTATGGTAAAATTAATCAAACATATTTTTAAAATTCTTTCCATACCGTATTGTCTCACGATTACCATGATTTTCTAAGGGTAAATTCTAAGAGAAAATTCTCTCTGTGTGTTATTATCTCATCTATCTCTGGACCTTGGATTACTAAAGGTAATCACTGTCATGGACTTAGCGGGACGTGGGATGTCCCGTTTGTGGTTTAGAGAGGTTGAAAGATTCAGTTATGTATATTTTATACGTAAACGCGTAAAGATCGACCGCACAATGGCATTGCTATTTTAGTAGTTTCTTTCAAGCGATAGTGTAAATCGCGAGATAATGTCAAGGCATCGATGTAAATTAGATTTCTCACTATATGTGTGAAAAACATTTGCACCCATATATATATTTTATAATTTCTCTTTAGCAAAATAATTTCATCTTACGAAATATCACTTACTAGTCGGCCTAATAATCTTGCTAATAAGTAAATCTTTTTTGTGTATTAATAAATGTCAATAAAAACCGATAAAGTTACTTTAATTTTGGATTAATGGAACTTATATATTTTAATTAATTAGTTTTTTTTATTAAAGATCTATTAAAAAATCTTTCTTTTGTACGAAAGTAGTCCCGAAGTAATAAAAGCCCTTTCGTAAATTAACATAACAGCGGTGCTTTAAGATGCATTAAGATGCATTTACTCGCACGCAATTTCGCACAACGGTTCGCGAAAAAGGATGTCAGACGCTATTTATCACTCATTGTGACAGGCAAAGATCTTTGGTCGGTGGTCGGACCAGACCGCGGGAACGTTTTAATATAGCGAGCGAATGACAGCTCGTTACGGTCGCGCGGAAGCCGCAAGAAAGAGTAAATACAATCGGTTAACGGGACGGTGAACGTTTAGAGGGAATGTCGATACACCGACTTGTGCTCCATAACATCGGAGAACGATTCGATCGGCCAACCATGTCCGCGAAGAAACTATTTTTCAATATTTCAAATTTTCCCCATGAGACAGTGTAAAAATACCGAACCCTAGAATAACGAGAAAACTGACGCGTTATTATTTTTTATATATCAAATTTATTTTTTTTAATTTTATTTCATATATTATATCTTATGTATTATTTTATATATTATATCTTATATTTTATATATTATATATTATTTATTTTATATATTATTTTACTTATTATATTTTTATATGTTATATTATTTGAAGATAGATGTAGTCTCTCGTGACTTATATGCAACAGAAATTTAAGAACACCAAGATATTCCGCAAAATATAAAACAATAAACTGATCCTGGAATCCCCGTGAGTCGTTGCACTATTTGACGTAATTAAGGACGGCGATTGACCTGGATGATTTTTCGTTATCCATTCATCCGAGACCAGAATCATCATTATCCGTGATCTCATTCGCGATTCGCAACCGCGCTTGATTTATGGATCCACGGATAGATCACGATTCTCTCTGCCGAGATTTTCTCGGGAGATACAACGCCGGCACGTATATATGTACGCGTTTCATCCGTTAAATGCGATCGTTAACGCAGTTAAAGGTGCACACAAGGCGGAAGGGAAAGAGCCGAGCAACTTTTTTATTGGATCTATCGGCGATATTATTCCCGTTTTGTCATATCGATCGTATATCCCACACACAGGCGCGATTTATTATCGCGCCCGAAATATTACGCAACGCGCCACCACTCATTATCTCACTGCACTGACGAGTCGATAGAAGGGAAGCCGGATAATTGGGCCCTTACGTAAAGACCGTAGGAAAGTTCGGTATTAATTCCCGCGAAGGTGGAGGAAGATCGGCGATTCTCCGCAGTTTCGGCCGCCGATTTTGTACTCTGATATATTCGTAAATCTTTTGTAAAAAATTAGAATTAACGCAGATAGAGCAAGTTGCACTATTACACAAAGAGAATTTTCTCTTAGAATTTACTCTGAAAATCATGGTAACATGGTCGTGGGACAATATGGTATGGAAAGATTTTTATGAGGATTTCTCTGATTAATATTTACCACAATAAAAAATAATAATATCTATCACAATAAAATATGTTTGATTAATTTTACTAAAAGTATAGGAAAATTAATGAAACATATTTTAGATTTTATTGTGATAGATATTATTATTTTTATTGTGATAAAATAATAATATCTATCACAATAAAAAATAATAATATCTATCACAATAAAAAATAATAATATCTATCACAATAAAATATGTTTGATTAATTTTACTAAAAGTATAGTAAAATTTACTAAAAGTATAGTAAAGTTAATCAAACATATTTTAGATTTTATTGTGATAGATATTATTTTTATTGTGATAAAATAATAATATCTCTATCACAATAAAAAATAATAATATCTATCACAATAAAATATGTTTGATTAATTTTACTAAAAGTATAGTAAAGTTAATCAAACATATTTTAGATTTTATTGTGATAGATATTATTTTTATTGTGATAAAATAATAATATCTCTATCACAATAAAAAATAATAATATCTATCACAATAAAATATGTTTGATTAATTTTACTAAAAGTATAGTAAAATTTATTAAAAGTATAGTAAAATTAATCAAACATATTTTAGATTTTATTGTAATAGATATTATTATTTTTATTGTGATAAATATTAATCAGAGAAATTCTCATAAAGTTCTTTCCATAATACCATATTGTCCCACAATTACCATGACTTTCAGGGTAAATTCTAAGATAAAATTTTCTCCGTGTACGAGATAAAATAATGCGAAAGAGTGCAAAAGAAATTAAATATCGAGCTTGCATCTCTAACGAAGAAATCAAATTATCTTACCTTATTAATTATCCTCTCTCCTTTGCATTTGATTATTCACAAGCTGCGTCATTATTTTTAAAAGGGATACACAAGGGTGTGTATTGAATGCTTTTGAATAGATTCCAGAATTCACATCCGATTCTTCGAGGAAATTAAATCGAGTACCTGGGATCTTCGTAATCTTAGTAGGAAGTTCGCAACTTCCTGTTGATCCAGAAAAGGGGTAAAATACGGTCCAAGATCGCATCGGTACCGGACACGATCGACACGCGAACCTCCGGTCAAATTTCCGGTAAAAATCGCGGAACGCGGAAATTGAAACGTAATTAGAAATCGAGCCCACATAAACGAAACACCTAATCGCTTAAGTAAATCGCCAAAAGACAATGGAACTCACTTTTTTAGAATATTTTCTGTCGGAAACAACATTCAATTAAAATGCTTAGATTTTTAAAAAGATCATATAATTAGCAGATCATATAAAGATCTAATTATATTGTTCATACACATTTTGCTTTACGGATCGTGCTTTCGCTTTTATGAATCTCTAACTATTCTGACACCTTGATTAGAATTTTGAGTTCGTAATTTATCGAATCTTTATTCTGTGTGAATAAATTTAAATTTTTAGAATTTTTTTTATTTTCTAAATCTTTGATGCTAGAATTAAATTTATTTTTCTTGCAATCTCGATTCCATTATTTTCATTATCCATCAATCTTTACTACTATAGATCTAAATAGAATATAAATGATTCGATTCATTAATCACAAATGTGGATGGTGACAGATACCTGGGACAAGCAGATTGCTGCAACTTTGCAAAATCTTGTCCACATTGTTAAGATCCTTCCTGAACTTTCTTATCAAAGAATCTCTTTTTATCCCTCGTATTATCTCGACACGGGGAGTTGAATCGCAGGAAGAGGCGAACGCGACTCTACGATAGGGAATAAAGATCGAATCGCCGCGATCGGTTTAGAAAGTTCAGGATGCGCTCACGAGGCATCTTCCTCTCGCTCTCTCGTTCGGGCTTTTGCGCGATGAATGCGCAATCCCCCAGGCTCTGTCTTAATCCGTGCTGTCACGGCCAGAGAATAATTTCCCCGATAAAATTGCCGCGTGAAAGACTACATTGTTTCGCGGCATTCGTTTATGTAATCGGAGAATTATTGTCATTATTATTTGGAGTTTGATTTGCATCGGCGATACTGTCTACTGGACTAGTGCGGGTTGAGTTGCAATCAAAGTCGGATAATAAGGACGCTTTTGAACTCTCTATCGTAATCTGATGATGGAAGTAACGTGATTGAAGGATCGATTCCATCTACGACAATTGTCTCGTCAATTAGTCAATTAGAATTAGCATATGAAAACCTTTATCGGAGATATTTATGAAACTTACAGATTATATATTATTGCGCTATGCATTCTATAGTATATTATAAAATCTCGATATTTTTTTTAATATTTCTAATAACGCCTCTATAATTTCTATATTTCTATCGCCTTATTTTTATATCTTACTAGAAAGATATATTTAACGTTTTAATTATATTAAATAATTTAAATTATTTTCTGATGGAAGCTACTTCTCTTTTTGCATCTTATTTCCTTTTTTAATATTTAAATAAATGTTTTTTAATATTTAAATAAATGTATTAATATTTTAATAAATGTTAAAATATGTACGATAATTAATATATCTCTCTGATAATATTATTATATTTATTATAATATGCACTCTCTATATTCTCACATTATCAGAATTTTTGAAGAGAGAAGATCAGTTCAAAATATAAATATTAGTGCTCGTCATAGAAATATCATGATATGTATATCAGTTAGATATAGAAATTTTATTGAATTTAAATTTAATTCAGATTTAATAAAAAAATATTATATAAAATTTAATAAAAAAATATTCAATTTAAATATAAACAAAAATGCGCGTTTATTTCATTTTATCTGATAATTAGAGATTAAAAAGAAAGTGTTACTTGAAAACGGCTCCATATCATCAGCCCGACATTTCTTCGGGCAACTTCTCTTCACGTCACGCCGAGAAATCGCGGGGAGGAATAATTTATTCCGGTCGTGACGTTCCGCAGGTAAACCGAGCGGTTTCGTTTTCGTCCGAGCGCGATTTAGGATAATGTAAAGTGTCTTAAAAGCAATAGCTATCCCGGCGACGTAAATGGCGAATGCAATTCGCTAACGTGAGGAATAAACGTTCACACGCGACGGAAAATAATTGCATTGTCGTAAATCTCGAATCGCATTTGCCTCTTCGCTCTTCGTCTTGCATGCTTTCTCATGAGACGCTGATGAGATTTTTGCCGAATATATAAATTTATCAGAAATATTTTTTTTTAATTTTATATAGCGAGAGAATATTTTATCGTAGCCAGACACTCGAATTTTCTACTTTCGGCGAAAAGATGGAATCTCTGCGATTTTAATGTATGCAAAACGCGACATCGCGAACGATTTCGACCTCGCTTTCTTCTGCGTATAATTAGAGCCGACAGATCGAGGACTGCTAATTAGAAACGAGAGAATGGTCAGCTTCCTGTCTTCTTGACGTTTAACTAACAGTATCAGTTTTCGCCGTCTACTTTTCTCTCTATTAGCGCAGCAAATTATCTCACTTATCATCTTTTAATCTCTCTCTTATCTGAACATTTTATTATATATTTGATTAACTGGATGGATAAATTATTCGAGGTTTTTATGGTCGCGTGCGGACGTAGGTAATGTAAGATTAAGAGCACGCGGGCAGCCGATCGCGATGATCAATCGATCGCGAAATCATCCGCCGTGGCCGAAAGGTGCGGCCGATCGTCACTCGTCGATATATGCATGCATATCGCATGCGATCCGGAATCGGGGAAAGTCTCGGGCTCGCGTTGTGGAAACGAGCCACGGGCCGGGCCGATGTGCCGGTTTTACGTAAGGTGAAAATATATCGTCTTTCTTAGGAGCGCGGCCACGCTGAGAGGAAAGTGCACCCGAACGAGCAGAAACGCCTCTTACGAATCACGCGCACGTAAATAGTACGCACATCGCATGCAACAACACATTGTGTATCATTTATACATATATGATAGTTTGTCGTTGAAAAAAAATAATACGAGGTAAGGTGGAGAGAAGAGAAAATTAAAAATTTAATTTACAAGTAATTTTAAAAATTAAAATACCGATTTATTGCGCATTGTTCGCGTCGAAACTCACATGCAGACTAGTTTGCTTCATAAAGGTAACAAAAAAATGTTATAAGTTTTTTATAATTGAAATTTATTAATTAATTAAGTGTTTTTAATTAAAAAGGAATCATTTTTTATTTAATACTATCGTACGTTTAAGAGTGATAAAATAAAAGAGCAAGTTAAGATAGTATATTTTAATTTAATTATAATATTATTATATTTATAATTTATTATAATTATAATAATTTTAATTATAATATATTTTAATTTGAAAAAATAATATTATTTTAATTAATAGTTAATATGATTTTCTTTAGTCTCAATAACTTTTTGAAGTTTTCTTATTAGTTAGTATGCTTTCAATTAAATTTTTCAAACGTTATGAATCCAGATACTTTATTTTGTCACTCAAATATACGATGGTTTAGAAATAAATATAATAATAAAAGTGATTTCTTTTTAATTAAAAACACCTAATTAATTAATAAATTTTTAATTTTAGTTATAAAAAATCTATAACATATTTTTTTTACCTTTATGAAGTAAACCAGTCTTATAGATGAGGGGGCCATTTATTTTTGCCGATCACTGTACAAATCCGCCTGCGGTATTATTGATATTTTCGATCGATGTACCTTTACGATGCTGCAACGCGGCGTATCGTTCGCTCTTGATCGTTACATTGATTTACATCCTTAGAGAGGTTCGCTCTCGATCAACGAGTTGTAAGAGCAAACGCGTAGATGAGATGAGCTTTGTCAATTTTTTTTCTATTTAATAATCGCGTGTACATATAACAGCAAATGAATATCTCGACTCGGTCGATCGGGCCCCCCGACAAACTGTAATACGTACATATAGGTATGTATACGCCTTCGCGGAGGAAGGCTGGGCGGATAAATCTCGGCTCGAGAATGATTGAATCGCTCCGATCATTCATAACTGCCATAACGTAAACGTAGTCGAAGAAGTGCGCGGGACAACGTTATCGGTTTCATTTATCGGGCGACGGCCGAGCCACGATTCATTATGATAAATGGATATCTGATAAACGTCACGCTGCTTTTACATTGCAATAAAGTGCACGCCGCAGCTGCACACACCTTGTGCAACGCGACCTTGAAGCCTATTGGAGTTGTAACGATTGCCAAATATTGTTCGAAATGACGAATATGTCATCCTAAGGCCCCTCGCACAATCGAGAAAATATTAGGAACAAATATTAAATATTAGAAATAAGAATTATTTTAAAATAATAAAATCGAAAAAACTCTGATATAAAAATACAAATTCGAGTATAAAGTACTAGTAAGGGCTAATAAACTACTAAGAGTCCTTTATACCCGAATTTGTATTTTTATATCAGAGTTTTTTCGATTTTATTATTTTAAAATAATTCTTATTCCTAATATTTAATATTTATTCCTAATATTTTTCCTATTGTGCGCAGGGCCTTACACAGAGAGAATTTTCTCTTAGAATTTACCCTAAAAATCATGGTAATCGTGGGACAATATGGTATAGAAAGAATTTTATGAGAATTTCTCTGATTAATATTTATCACAATAAAAATAATAATATCTATTACAATATAAAATATGTTTAATCAATTTTATTATGCAGTTTAGTAAAATTAATCAAATATGTTTTATATTTTATATTGTGATAGATATTATTATTTTGATATTTGATATATTATTTTGATTATTGTGATAAATATTAATCAGAGAAATTCTCATAAAATTCTTTCCATACCATATTGTCCGATGATTACCATGATTTTCAGGATAAATTCTAAGAGAAAATTCTCTCAGTGTAAATAGGTAATTCCCGATTACGCTTTTTATATTCTTGGACAGTTATCGCTATGAGCGTGTAAAAATATTAATTATAATTGCACAAGTTTTGCATATGTTTTTGCAAATCAATTTTGACATTGTCTGTTTCAATAATAAGTTTGACAATCTAAGAAGAGAAGGGAACGCGTGTAATTTTATTTATCTCGTATACTTTGTTAATTATATAAAAAATATTGTAACGATATTATACAAAAAGAATCTTTAATGACTATAATAACCAACTGTCTTTAAAAGCTTCTTGACATGTTACTTTATTAATATTGTTTCGAATTGACATATCCAAGGCCAACGATTTTAATGAAAATAACTTTAAGAGTGATCGTGCGTGCTGGTCTAAAAATAACGGCTGAATAAAGAGAAAGTTGCGTGTTGCATAATTAAGAAAAAACGAATCTTTTAATTGCTCTCAAAAATTCCGAAGAATGAATAAAAATATTATTATCCTTCGAATTGGATACTTCTGTAATCACCGATGCGAGATAATAATTTTCCCGCTTTCTCGAGTAACATGCGCTTTTTGACGGTGTAATTATCGCGTTCGGAAATAATTCAGGTCGCCAGAAAAAAAATCCATTCGGTCGTTTATTCGCCGACAGACACACCATTACGACGCTTGACCTGAATTATTTGCAAATAATTCAGGACGGTCATTGTGTTCCGATGGACTTTCGAACGTTCTTCCGTATGCACGCGCGATCTTACTCTCATCATTTATCGCACGTACGAAATTGTAATATATGCAACATTACAGCTGCGTAGAATCGACGAAATAGAATGCCGAAATAGAAAGGTATATAATAAAAAATAAATGGACAATTTTTGTCGACGATATCGAAGCTATCCGACACGCATTTAATGATTGTCGCGCTTTCTCAAACTTTTAATTGCTAAATATAAATAAGAAGAGAGAAAGAAATATAAAGATACGCAGAATAGATAGATTTATTCGAGTACTAATTCACATTATGTACGTTTGTTATTTTTAATATTAATTCTAAATTAATTAAATTTCCTATAACGCGAAATAAATGTCTGTAAAATTTTCAAATTATCGTTTGTGATCGTTCAATAAAATTACGAGCTGCCCCGCGACCCAAGTCGAATATGGCTTTTTAATTGCGTTTCCGGCTGTTTCTCCAAGGACTTTCGCTCGCCGCAAAAAATTGCTCAACTTATACAGTTAATTAGTAGACGGATAATTAACTAGTTACTCGGGAGGCCATTCGATCGATCGATATACGCGGTACCAAGAGACATGAAGCGGCGCTTCCTTTCCTCTCGTGCACTCGGGAAGCTCGGCTTCCAGACAAATATTGACGCACCAAAGGTGGAAGTTGTCACACATCCTTTGAAGCTACTGACCGTCCGCGCTCGAGAAAGGCACACAAAGACCGGCGGGACGAGTTTATTTGCCTCGGTTATTCTTTTACGCCTCCGAGCGATTTAGCAGCAATTAGCGTAGCTCGTTATTACGTTATTATATATCCTCTGAGAACAAATTGCTAGAACGACATTAGCGTTTTGTCGTTGACTCGTGTTTTCAACGTGCGCTCATTGTACCGAGTATTTTCTCTTTTCATTTGTCGAAAAGATCATATTTACTCATCATACAGATTATTAAAAGTGTATTGTACATACACAAAATTATTCTCGCAATACTCGATATTTATATGTAAATATGTTCGATGTAATTTATTGGGGTAATTAAAAATTATACGGGTAATTAATTTTGTGCTACATGCTCATATACATTTATAATATTTATTTCTTCTATTTATTATTTCGAGAAAATTAATTCTATCTATGTCTCCTTTTTCTTTTCAGGCTGAAGAAATCAATCATATCATAGCCATGAACCTCGCGCTGCATGGATTTTTGCTGCAGGGTAAGTTCTGCAATTCTCTCTGAATTAAATTAATCAACGACTAAGAGTTGACGTTGGAGAAACGTAATAATAAATAAAACGCAAATTTCATTTATTATCTAATATAGTTCAAAGTGTGTTGAAACATGAATATATTTCTTCAAATATCCTTATGCAATTTCAATATGAAATATAACTGTAGAACGAAAAATAATATTTTCGTTTAGCAAAGAAATTAAATGAGATCCGTCCATTAATTCTTAATCCTTCGCGGGGGCAGGATGCATAAAACTCGGCGCGTTCGCGGACGATAAAATCAGTCTCCGTCGTTTCCGAGGATTAACTTGGCGCGGGTTAACTCGCGCGCGCGTGATCGACAATGTCCTCGAGAAACGCCCGGCTCGCTAACTGGGTTTTCGTGCCGAGAGACCAAGGTGTTTCCTACGTGGACGTAAACATGCAGTACGATTCGGGAATCGCGAATGAATCGGAACGCGAGGGGCCGAGAGCAGAGTGACACGCCGCGAGAATCGCGAATGAATCTCCTCGCGCAATCGGCGCTGCACATCGTGAAACAACAGCATCGAGAAGTGTGAATATTAATATTGCAAAAGTACGCAGAGAAAATTTTCTCTTAGAATTTACCCTGAAAATCATGGTAATCGTGAGACAATATTGTATGCAAAGAATTTTATGAGAACATCTTTGATTAATATTTATCACAATAAAAATAGTAATATCTATTACAATAAAATATAAAAAGTGTTTGATTAATTTTACTATGCACTTTAGTAAAATTAATCAAACATGTTTTATATTTTATTGTGATAGATATTATTTTTTATTGTGATAAATATTAATAAAGAAAATTCTCATAAAATTCTTTCCATACAATATTGTCTCGCATGATTACCATGATTTTCAGGGTAAATTCTAAGAGAAAATTCTCTTAGTGTATAAATTAAAATATAAATTTAAAAAAGAAAAGAGTTTAAGAGTTCAAGAGGCTGAAGCAAAGCTCACTGATAGTCAAATCGGTTTTATTAATTTACTATAAAGCATAAGACGCAAAATTCAATTATTTTCTTTCCCCCAAAATGCAATATAAACACTGATTTCATTGTTCAACAAAAAATAACTTTTTTTCGAACATCGGAACACAAATCTGAACATGAAACTGGTTTCCAAATTGCTCCATCATGTCATAATTTTGAGAAATTTACAATTAAAATTGCAAAAAGGACTAGTTTCACGAACTTTGTCATATTATAGCTACAATATGTGACGTGCTGGAGAAATTTTCTTCCAATCAAAATAAAGTATATTGTTAGGACTTTCAACCCTCAAAAGGAATTTTCGATGTCGGTTATGGTTAATAAAATATCCGTGGTTAAATATGAGATGTATTGCGGAAGTTAGCTGTGACTCGTCATTAACAATTTATCAAGTAGCTTTTAAGTATGTTTATAGATTACACTGAATACGTATCCAATGTCAAAATTGTTAAATTTAAAATGATGGATTCAATTTGACGAATGACAAAACTTAAAAAATGTTTAGATTGCAATCTAAACATTTTTTAACATATTAAGTTCTCCATTTTGAACTTGACAATTTTGACATTGGATTTGTATTCATCTAAAAAACCTTAAGTTTAAATAAACATACTTAAAAGCTACTTGGTAAATCGTTAATGACGAGTTAACAGCTAACTTTCCGCAATACACCTCATATTTAACTATAGATATCTTATTAACCATAACTGATACCAAAAATTTCTTTTGAGAGGGTCGAAAGTCCTAACAATATACTTTATTTTAATTGCATGAGAAAACTTCTCCAGTACGTCACATATTGTAGCTATAATATAACAAAGTTGGTAAAAATAGTTCCTTTTTGCAACTTTAATTGTAAATTTCTCAAAATTATGACATGATGGAGCAATTTGGAAACCAGATTCAGCGTCCAAAAACCTATAAGAAACGACCATTCTCGTTCCGGTGCTTTTTTTCGTTGAACAGTGTTTTCAGTGAGCTAAGGAAAAAAAGTCTCGTAGAAAATCATTTTCGAGCGATAGTGAAATCACGTTAACGTAAGAATATGGCCCAACATGTAAATTTACGCAAGGACTATAGTAAGGAATGTACTACACGATAACCCAACCGGCACCGAGTCAAAGGACGAGAGGATAATACGAAATACCACAGGCATTCTGTATATATTAAATCGCACAAGCGTCTCGTCGAACCACCAGCTGAGACCACGGAATATAAAATGCAAATCTCTCACGTTTTCACACGTTGCGTATCCTACAGGAGGCAACGTGCCATTACGATAAACATTTCGTAAACATAATTAATAGAATTTTAAAAGGCACGAAATAATGCGGTAAATTCTTCTTGAGCATAAATTATTATTTTAAGCTCATTTATATAAAATATCATTATTTTTTTGTATGAAAATAAATTATATTTAAAAGTTTTCTCTTTCATATTTCATAAATAATAATTTATTATTTGAAAAACGTGAAAAATCCTTTTTTATTAACTACGTATTGTTAATCATAGACTTGGCATTAGAGGCGGTCATTTAGTTCTATAAATCTCTCAGACTATAATAAAATGACAGATGCAACGTTTGATGGTAGATAAATAAAAGGTTGAAGTTAAACGCCTACATTTTGCGCTAAATGCGAATATGGGCCCGTAATAATCGAGACAACTCGGCTGCATGACGCATCGAACAGATATACGTACCTATACACATATATATCTGCGATTCTACACGTTCCGCATAAAAGATATTGTCTATTGAAACCCCCGACGACACAACGGAATGCGGCCTCGTGGGATATCCATGCGGGCAACGTAGTATATGTATGCATCGCGGTCGAAACACGTGGGATGTCCGAACATCGTCCATCTATTTGCGCGTTTTATTGTAGCTTCTCTTACAAAAAAAAAAAAGATTTTTCTTTGACAATTCACGAGCTTTCGTCCGCTCGTAAGACTGCATACAACTTTGTCAATAGATTTTAACCCTGAACCGATAAAGAAAGGGATAGTTGAAGATGTGTAAGAAATTCACTTTTGCTTTTTATTTTCAAGTATTTTAGAAACACCTTACTCTTTGGTGTAGTTAATGCTATTTATTTTTATTATTTTGTACAGTTAATTCTATTTTTCTATTATTTTTTTGAAAATTATATGCATTTTATTTATACACTGAGAAAATTTTCTCTTAGAATTTACCCTGAAAATCATATATGTATAGTAATCATGGGACAATATGGTATGGAAAGAATTTTATGAGAATTTCTCTGATCAATATTTATCACAATAATATAGTAAAATTAATCAAACATATTTTATATTTTATTGTAATAAATATTATTATTTTTATTGCGTGATAAATATTAATCAAAGATATTCTCATAAAATTCTTTGCATACCATATTGTCTCACGATTACCATGATTTTCAGGGTGAATTCTAAGAGAAAATTCTCTCTGTGTATGGCTAATTTAAAGAAGATTTAATAAAAGAGAAATTCTTTTCGCACTTCTACCATGCGATTCAATCGTATATTATATGATAGATTCGCAGAAAAGCGGGCAACATATATCATTATCTAGCCATGACTTTCATTTGTGTTTCCGCTTTAATTAACACGTATACATTATTTAATTTCTCTTTTCCGCATATTCTCCGGCACAGTTGCTGCATAAATTTCAGCTTTATAATTAATCCAAGTTATTTATATATTTAATTTCGAAGGGCTTATAAAAATATATAATTTTGCAATTGCACAATTCCCAATCATAATATAATAAAATACCAATAAAATATATTGAATTGCAATATGCAACTGATCTCCGAATGTTAAAAACCTGGCAAGAAAAATTTTGCGGGATTATAAATTGATTATAATAAGTACAAAAAAGAATAGAATAGGCAATAAATTTGGAATTTGGTGGAGCAAACGCAGAAAGTACAAAGATAGTGGTATAAAATAAAAGAGAGGAAGGAGAAGCCATGGCTTCTCTCTCAATCTCTACTCCAGGTTGAAACGCAGAGTTAAGGAGGTCAAATAGTTGGCGAGAAAAGACGCGCGCGATCTTTTTCTTGGCTACTCGTCTCGTATAGACGGAGATCGATCATCGGTCGATCGTTCTTGTGTTTACGTCTGCGAGGGCGTCTTCGACGTACCGCGTGACGTTGATGGAAACTCATTTACGGTACGTCCCGAAGAAAGTTGCCGCTACGTACGTGAAGCACGTACATAGGTATAACTCGCATCGTGATCGTGAGAGTAAACGGAGAGTAAACGCGGAAAACACGCGAGGCATTTGCGTCGGGAATCCATTCATTTGCGATTCCGTTATGCGGCGGACAGGTACTTTATCGTACAAAGTTAATCCAACGAAAAGTATCCTTAATATTATTTCTTAACAATTACGATTTTATTTAACTTTTAATTAATTTAAATAATTTAATATACAATTTAAAATGCAATTTAAATGATTGTTTAATTGAATGCTGTTTAATGAAACGCCTGTTTCTCGGCGCTACTTTTCATTGATATTACTCCTTGTTTCTTAAACAATTACGTAAAAGTTAGATTAGAGGGTCGGTGAAGAGGTGGGTAATAATTAATCTTGAGCCTCCTGTCCTGCGAGAGTTTAATCGCGCGCGAACATATATATAAGTGTTACTCCGATGATGCTGCGCGAAGATGAATTTCTTTTATGTAATTCCGTGCAATCTTCATATGCGCTTTTCATTTGGCGTATACAATGTAAACGATCGGCTTTCACTTCGTTCATGTTCGATCGATGCATCGGCCTGTAATACGCACAATAATTGAAAATTCACATTCATTCTGTGACATCCGATTCGAACAGAACTGTCTGAATTAACGCCGCATTCAAATAAGAAACGTGCAATCGAAGTATAATTTCGAAAAACTTTTATTTCATACAGTCATCTTATAATTTTTGTGAAAATTTTCAAATTTTTCGATTATTTGCAGAAAGAAGATCATTAAATTTATAAGTCATGAATTTTAATGCCATGCAATGATGTGTAATTATTTTTTTACAAATGTCATAATATTATCCCGATGTGAATTAATTGTAAAAATCAATATAATATTAGCCTTTTGTTTTTTCATGATATATGCAATGCGGTCTCGCGTAACAGGACAAATCCATAAAAATCGAGAGACAACCAGGTGATCTCGTTTGATACACATTTCCTCGACTTCTGTTTCGCGTTCCTCGGACTTCTCTCTCTCCCATATAGTATTTTTCTCTTTCTCTTTTTCTCTCTCCCTCTCTCTTTCGGTGTCTCACTTTTCTTCTTACGTAACCGCGTAACTCCGGCGCAAGGATGCGGTTAGACCTTTCGAAGCGTGTCTCTCTTGGTGCCGATGTCACGTAAGCACACATTAGTCAGTCACGATCTTAATTTCACTCCGTCACGTGGTCGCACAATTATCGTACACGGTCGTATGCACGCACTCTCTTATCGGATAATGTTTAAAATCGAGAAATTAAAAGCGATCGACGATGCATTATAGATTCGAATTACATATTTTGCACTAGATGCATTTTAGTAATTGTTCAAGTTCAATAATCTGCATCTGTCAATATTATTTTGTTAATATAGACCTGGAATTATTAATTCTTTTATTTGGATACATGGAAGAAAAAATAAAATTAGAAATAATGAATTTTATATAAAAAGTTGAAAATATTTTTTTGGCTGTAGGCAATTTTAATTTTTAAATTAAATTAAGTTCATCGGAATTTAGCTCTAAATGGACAAACGTCTAAGGACCTGATATATATAGAATAAAAGAGACAAAGAATATAAATTCAATGTTTTAACTATTCAGATTTTATTTAAAATCTTATAAAAGTATTTCACCAAATAATACTATATTATTTGGTAAAATATGTACAAATACCGAATGCCCTACTTTGATAGAAAAAATGCATTTAAGATGCCTTTAAAATTTCTTAAAATATTATATTCCATATTAATATTAAACACGCATGCATAAAACGGACGGTCTGTAAAACAAATTTTAAATCGACTGTCGATGGTTCTTGCAAAATAAATTCTTTTTTAATTCGATTCAAGGAAAGAGAACAACGTACAATTTGTGCACGTAATCGTATCTGATACTGCATTGCACCATCGAAATTACGGAGACGTCGAACAATGTCAAACAAAATCTCGAAATTGTATGCTGAAATATTTCTCGCCTGAGAAAACTTCTTGCAACTTTAGTCAGAGGAAAACTCAGTCGCGAAACTCTCACTTTCATCGCTTTCATCGATATTTTTAAATAAATATCTGTATATAAATAATAATTTAATTTACTGACGAATACAATTCATGTTTTATATTCGAATTGAATATCGAAAATTGATAATGAAATTACATAGTAAATATATATAACAAAGTTGAGCGATTCAAATATGGATAAATGAAATATTTCCCGACACCTTCGTCCACCATACTTTCTTTTCTTAAATGTAGGTCAATCGACTCAATCCGTAAAACGCGTTCTTAGGTTGCGATAGCAACGCCCAGCTATCTTTGCGAAATAATAATCGTCGTGAAAGAGTTTCTCTATATTCGCCGAAAAAAAATTTTTTTAACGTCACGCGTTTCATTATATTTTTAACTTTAATTATTTGTAATAATATTACTCAAGAATGCTTCATGCATATTAGGAAATATTAGAAAACGAAACATAAATATCTATAATAATCGATTCAAATGCCTGCACGTTTAGCTTAATTTTTTAAATAAAAATTTATTATAATTTGCAATAATATATTATTTTTAAGAAATAATTGACGGCTAGCTGTCTTTTTAAAATCATTAATAAGTTTGCAACATTATAAAAAAAATTTAGAAGCAGGATTGTCTTTTCGTTGCAATTTTTTTCGATTTAAGCGCATTTTTTTCTGAATGTTTTAATCACGTCACATAGAATCTTTGCCACATGGTTCAAAGTATCTATAGCTATCTAGCTGTATTGGCAAGATGCGAGCAACCTGAAATTGAATCCTGAAATCCGGAGGAATTACTTTTCGAAAAGTAATTAAAAATTAATTTCTGATTTTTAAAGTTAAATATCTATAATTCTTTAAAATTAATTTTATTTTTAATATTTTTTTTAGTCACATTACACGCGATAAAGAGAAATCAGAATCGAGTTCTCAGATTGGAAATCTAAATTTTATTTGGAAATAGAAAAATGAGACTTGAACAAAATAATTTTTGAAATAATTGAGACTTTCTCTAAAAATTGAGAGTTTTGTAAAAATTTATTTTTACTCTGTAAACCAGTTACTGGAATTCAATTCAGAATCACGCGATCTCATGAATCATTTAATGAATTTCCATTCTTCATTCTCGAGCTGACAGCGCCGCAGGAAGCCCCGTGAGCGGAAACGCTGCACGTGAACGCGTCTGTCTTCTCTTGTTGATTGCAACTAATATCCGACATGGCAATACAATGTAGCTTCTTTCACCAAAGGCTTTGAACTTTACATGCAGCGACCTTTCCTCTTTCCCGCCTTTCCCTTCAAAATTTCTCTCATTGCTCGGAGATGCAGTAGCGACGTTGCAGAGAATCGATAAACAAAACTATTAAATAAAAAGAGATAATTTTTAGTAAAAAAATATTTATATTTTTATATTATCTATAATATATTTAGAAAATTTAAATTTTAAACGAAAAATAATTATTTATTGGATTCTAATAAACGTGGCTATGCAATTTTTTATTTTCATTTTTATATCTAAAGAGAAATAACGAAGTTTCATTGCATTTGTGTACACTGGGAGAATTTTCTCTTAAAATTTACCCTGAAAATCATGGTGATCGTGAAACAATATGGTATGGAAAGAATTTTATGAGAATTTCTCTGATTAATATTTATCTTTATTATATTTATATTTACTAAACTGCATAGTAAAATTAATCAAACATATTTTATATTTTATTCTGATAGATATTATTATTTTTATTGTGATAAATATTAATCAGAGAAATTCTCATAAAATTCTTTCCATACCATATTGTCTCATGATTGCCATGATTTTCAGGATAAAATCTAAGAGAAAATTCTCTCCGTGTACTTATCACTGCTGCAACTCATCTTCCGAGAGTTTTGTCAAAGTTCGGGCATCCGTTCATTCTCAATCCATGCTTTCGATAGCGAGAGGAGGGAAGGTGGAGAAGGTCCTTGCCCTCGTACGCTTTCCGAGATTGTATTTTATCCTTGTGCACTTACACGCGCGAAACCGCAACTGCGGAAAGGCGCTATTCCTTTCCACGTTTTTCTCGTTGTAACGTAATGTTATTGACTCCCGGGCTCTCGCGTTATTATATAGCCGGGGAAAAGTTGCGCCTTATAAACGCGCGTCCTTGTCTTGCGCGCGAGCCATTACTTGGACGCGAGATTAATTTCGATTTTTGCATTCCGGTCACACTGGCCGGTTTGTAATATCCTGCGGCCGTTATTTATACTTCCATTGGAATTCCGAGACATTTTTTTGCATATCTGACTAATTGCCCAGCGCTTATATCACCGCGAGACTTCAGCTATTACGTCCGATCTAAAAATTCTATACTTTTAATCAATTCTTTCCCCAGTATGATTACTGATAAATGATACGTGTGTATATTGTTGTATGTCACTTTCTTTTTAAATGTATGTAGTCTGTGAAAGCTCTACTCATATAATAACTATGATTGATAAATTAGAAAATGTCAAAGGACCACAAATAACGAAGAAATGATGAATCGAAATAATTAATATATCGCTTGGATAAATGAATTCCTCCTAGAAGGAAAGTGTTCCTTTCGTATAAAGATTCTTATACGCTTTCCATCGAATACGTTTTAGGTTTCTAAGCGCAAATTGATCATTCCGATAAGTATACCATCTATGAGATTTTCTCGACGGAGCTCGCACGAACAATAAGAAGCTATGCAAATTTTTATTGTATGCGAAGCTGACATATACTGCATCATTAAGAGTGAAATATATGGCGCCACATATCGATAGTCTCTCGGGAAAGAAGACAATCCAATTAATTTCCCCGCAGCGAGGAACAATTCTAATTAATGCGTAACGCTCGAAAGAAAGACAATGGAGTGTCTTCTTTTATGCGCAACTTTGCATTATTAGTTTATTAGTCGCTCCCTTTTTTTTCTTTCACAGAAATAGTCTTTGCTTTTCATCTCACGGCCGACATCGCGGCGTGAAAATTATCAGACGATCCACTATCGATTAATAAAGAGACCTGAGAGAGGTAGAATCAGATTTGGCTTCGAAGAAACGAAAAAAAGAATGATAAAGCGTTTAAATGTATGCATAAAATTTATAAAAAGTCACATGATAATATTTTTCATGCTTCGTAAATATATGATAAAAGGTAGACATATGTATTTAAAAAAGATCTCTCGATCTGTCGGTCTCTTTTATATGGAAATTGACTGCTACTTGAAATTGAGAAATGAAACACTCGACTTTATGAATCGATACGCGCGAGCAATTTCTTTCACGAGAGAAATACGGTAAGATATCGTAATGAGAAAAAGAAGATGAAAGAAAAGTGTGCGAATTTCGAACGAGGACGAAAATGAAGAACTGACAGGAAACGTGTTCGCCTCGCCTTTCACGTTTTCGCAGCGCGCGAACTCGTGCACTCTTGCACTTATATGCTCGCGCGACAACGGCGCATTTTTCCGCGATGTCAGGAAAATTTCACAATTCGCCGAGCGAAATACGCTCGGTCGTTTCCACGCTATTTCCTGAGAACTGTTTGCACGGCGCGTTGACATGCGGTTAATGAAAGGGTTCCCCTTTGTAGAGCATGTGCGGCGTATGTAAAGAAGTCAGTCGCTATTACGCGAAGCCGCGTGAATAGTGCGGAGAAAAAAATGCGCAGATTACAATGAAAATTGTAACTACCACGTGCGTATCATGCTTCTTTTCCCCGCGAATGAACCGATTTCCATAAAAGGCGCGTTAACCTTTCGCGATCTAAATTACCGTATTCCTTATTCGCAATAGATTTTACTCCGCCATATAAATTCCGCTCTTTCCGAGTCTATCGGTTAACATAGGGAGGAAAGGAATAGGAAAAAAATTTTCGCATGTTATAAAATATTTTGTTAAAAGCAGCAATACGTACATATATATATACACTGAAAAAAAATGTGTTAACTTGACTAAATCTTTCAACTAAATTATTATTTTGTTAATTGAACATATATTAGTACTTGAGTCAAATATACGTTTTGTTAAATTTAATATGTTATATTTAATTTAAATATTTCTATATGTTCAATTAACAAAATAATATTTAGTTGAAAGGTTTAGTCAAGTTAACAAATTTTTTTTTTCAGTGTAGAGAGAATTTTCTCTTAGAATTTACCTTGAAAATCATGGTAATTGTGGGACAATATGGTATGGAAAAAATTTTATGAGAATTTCTCTGATTAATATTTATCACAATAAATATAAGAATATCTATCACAATATAAAGTATAAAACATATTTGATTAATTTTACTAAACTGCATAGTAAAATTAATCAAACATATTTTATATTTTATTGTACGGGATATTATTATTTTTATATTTATTTTTATGTGATAAATATTAATCAGAGAAATTCTCATAAAATTCTTTGATTTTCAGGGTAAATTCTAAGAGAAAATTCTACAATGCAAAGAAATGTCATTTTGAAGAGCTGTCATATGTCATCGACAGCTGTCATATATCATATATCAAACAGCTGAGATTATTACAGAAAAATTAATATAATGGTAAAATAATTTGTATAAATATTTGCCTTAATATTTTGTTTGATTATTATTAATCTCCATTCCTACCTCATCTAATGAAGGCAGTTATTTATAATACGTATTGTTTCGCGATCGAAGAAATGAATGATCAAGAAATAGCGTGAAGGAACAATAGAACAGAGACACGATGCGAAGGACATTCCATCGAAAGAGAGTGTTCAGAGAATATATAGTCGTTATAATAATCCACTTCCTCTCCTACGAAATAAATCCGCCCGACCGACTTTTCGCGCGCGTTTATAGAAACGATTGATTTCACATAAAGCTTCTCGTACAATTAAAGCAAATCAAATTCGGAGCAGACGTGCGACTTTCACGCGTGTCGATTTATCGGGCGTTCGTTGCATATATAACACATTCGCGACATTTTTCGCGTGATAAGAGCCCCTCGATTAATCTCGGAGAGAAACTTTAGAGACTTTATCGTTTGCCATATATTCAATTACCATCGTCAATCATCGGAATTAATTTAAAAATAAAGATAAATACATATTTATAATTGCTGAAGAAATTTTGAATTTTGAAATAATTTTTTGAACAAATCAGAATATCGATAAAATATTTTATTTGAATAGTTCCGATTAATTTGTGCAAATTGATGTCGCCATACGATAATTACGTTTTTCGTCATGCAATTTGTCGGTGTAATCTTATTACTGCCGTGATATCAACCGCTTCCGACCGTTTTTACGAGATTAAAGTCATGCGATAAAATAACTCGAGAGGCAAATAATCGGATGATTTTTCTCCATCAGATGAAGATTAATCACCGCGTTGACTGAACGGCGATGCGTTTGCATACGTAATTGACGCGCTTCGCGCACGATTGTTTATCCAACAGAGACCAGCCGTTGAATGAATTTTCACGGAAGACGCATCTTCGCGTGTCATTCATCTCATCGGTCATTGAATGGGACGTTTGTATCGTCGCGCGTCTGCCGGAAAAGTCGTACAATACTTTATTATAAATGGTCGAATGTCTTGGTCGAACGAGGCACAACAAATCAAATAAGTCGCATATCATTAATTTTGTCAGTTCAAAATGCGGAAAGATTATAATTAATATTAATTATTCATTTTTATAAATATAATTATATTTTTTTCACGAAATTACTTAATTAAAAAGATAAAGATTTGCTGCACTATTTAATGAAAAATTTCAAGATTTAATTGGATGTTGCTACGGATCGGTCATTAAAATATTAATCATTTATAGAGCTCATTATGTCGAGAATCTGCATTTTCAAGACGAAATCAAAGATGCAAAAAAAAAAGACTTTTTTATATTCGACGTCATGTCGGCATTTGAGACGGAATATCCTGCGATCCGCGTATATCCGATGTCTCGGGGATAATGGTGGACTTCCGTTTCCTTCCCTCTCCATGGTTGGTCTCGAATAGCAATGACTTCGTTCTCGCGTTGCACGTACGCTCATATGTACGTGATACACATACGTGTGTGCGTGCGATGCGATCTAAGATTTCTCTCGTTCCACGCAATTAAGGATTGGATCGAAAAAAATTGCTCTATTGCAGAATAGAACCGAATTTGTTTGTTTTAGATACGAAATTAAAAAAACTTGTAAATTAAATTCTAATAACGTTAACAATAATTTCTGGCATTTTTAATACATTTCTACAAATAATTTTTATAATAAGTCAATAATTTGTTGCCCTCTCCCGTAGGAAAAATTCGCAATTAAGGGTTGGATCGAAAAAAATTGCTCCATTGCAGAATATAGCCGAATTTGTTTGTTCCCTTTTAAATACGAAATAAAAAAAAATATGTAAATTAAATTAAATTCTAATAACGTTAACAATAATTTTTTTGACATTTTTAATACATTTCTACAAATAATTTTTATAATAAGTCCATAATTTGTTGCCCTCTCCCGTAGGAAGAATTCGCAATTAAGGATTGGGTCGAATAAAATTGCTCTATTGCAGAATAGAGCCGAGTTTGTTTTAGATACGAAATAAAAAAAAATATGTAAATTAAATTCTAATAACGTTAACAATAATTTTTTTGACATTTTTTGACATTTTTTGACATTTTTAATACATTTCTACAAATAATTTTTATAATAAGTCAATAATTTGTTGCCCTCTCCCGTAGGAAAAATTCGCAATTAAGGGTTGAATCGAAAAAATTCCTCCATTGTAGAATAGAGCCGAGTTTGTTTGTTCCCTTTTAAATACAAAATAAAAAAAAAATATGTAAATTAAATTCTAATAACGTTAACAATAATTTTTTTGACATCTTTTAACATTTTTAATACATTTCTACAAATAATTGTTATAATAAGTCCATAACTTGTTGCCCTCTATCGTAGGAAAAATTCTCGTTTTAAGGGATTGAGACGAATGCTACATTTTAACTTGGTACTAGCGGGGAAATGAACTGGAAACGACAAAAGTGTGCATTGGCGCAATTGAGAGTCGCCGTCACGCTGGTAATTCAAGTGACCGGGACATTTTGTACATTCGAGTTCTATTTATTTTCCAACGTCTCTCGCGGGTATATAACGTCCGGGTGAGCCAAGTAATATCGGTTCTAGAAAGTGTTACGCAGGATTCGCACGAATGCAATCGGCGATATGCAACGTGTCCCCCTATGCAACGGCGATATCACTTCCCGCGATATGTGTTTGATCGATGGGAGCGGCGGACTCGATCGGGGGAGGCATTTTTCCTTTTTTTTTTATTTAATTCGGATGACTCTTGTCACTTTGCGAAGCATTATAAATTGTTGGATCCCGATTTATGGAAAAAAAAAAGAAAACGAGAAATTGCAAGAAAGCACGAACGTGCCAAGAGAGATGCGGCGGAATAACTCATCTAATTCGCGCTAATCTACCTTCCACATTTACCTTTCCCTTGTAATTATTATAAGAGTCTATTTATCCTCCGGCGAAAATGCTTATCGTAAGCATTTGGCGCTGTTCGTTTCTCCCTTCTACAAGATTGAATGGCTCCGGGGAGAATTTTAATGATGATTATACACACAGCCGGGAATAAAAATCTAGCAAGCATATTTATTTCGCTGTTTCCGGGCGAGTCGAGTCGGAAGTCGCGCTTTAGATCAACGGTAGATCAGCAAATAAGAAATATAATCGCCGCGATACAAACGAAGCATGTACGTTATGGACAAGTAAGAGTGTGTTCAAGATAGATTACTCTCGAGCTAATTATCTTTTACGGATCTCGATCCACGAGCGATGGTCTTGACTCTGTTGGAACATATTGTGCTAAATCGTGATAGTTATTTCGACGCGAAAATATGACTAGATGTGCAAATACTTAGTAATGTCGTTACGTGATTAACACGTTTGATCGTAGCGAGAAGATTCTGCTCTTTCTCTCCTTCATTCTCTCTTTATTTATTTCTTTTATTAAACAAAATTTTTTAGAAGCACCTGCGACAGTCTTTTATTACGCATGTCTCATCCCGTTTATGCTAGATAAACGTCATTTGACCTGGATTGACATCGTCTCTGCCCAAGGAACATTCCAACTCGATTGCTCGGACGCATAATTATGCTAACGAGATCTTATTTATAGAAGACAATGTCTCGCGAAAAGGAGTGCGAGTGAGAGAGAGAGAGAGGACACTTGTTTTTTTTAATTTATGTTTCTTAATGTCACTCGCAACAAAATAACAGATTTTGTTCAGAATATTTCTATTATTAAGTAACAAAATTACATTCATTATTACAATGTGTTTAATTAAATTTTATGCTTATCTGTTTATTGGAATTAAAAATGTGCATTCTTGCATTTGTCAAATTTCCACCCTACAAAAAATTCATAAGGCATCTGAATAAAATAAAAAAGACTAACTCGTCTTTAAACGTCATTTTTAATTTGCCGTGAGCAGAGCAAACGAAGGAGAAAAGTGGAAGGAATAGAGAAGGGGCTCGTAAAGTGTTCGGGAGAAAGTTTACAAAGGACAAGAATTCGGGTGGTGCTACTTAGGCTCTCGTCTCTCGAATGGAGAACGTTCTCATAAATATTTAAACGATTGGACCGCCGTGACCTCCGGTTTTCTTCTTCATCCGCGATCCTTCTCTCTCTCTCTCTCTCCCTCTAATTGTACGAGTCTATTTTTTTAAATGCCAGAAGTTGATTCACACACAGAAGTCGTTTCTCCTCGTGGCCACCTCCTTTGACTTTTCCTTCACGTTAATAGCTCTTTATTTGACGCATTCTGGAAGCTAAAAAGTGTGTGAAGACCACTTCTCTCGAGAAGAACTTGACGGCGCCGTTTTAACTTTTGGAATCTCGTTGACTATTTTGCTCTTATATTTAATCGCGAAAATAAAAACGCGCTCTTGAAAGAACTAAAGCTGTTTAGAAAAAAAATGGTTCTATATAAGTAACTAATGAAAAATTACAATCGCGCTAAAAAGAAGTGTCTTATTATGTCTCTAAATTCTATTAGTATTATATTACGGTATACGAGAACGTGACATGATGAATGATAGATCCCGTTACCTCGAGCCTAAGGTCGAATAATGGCTTCGCAAATCCGCGTACAACGGTACGACTTATTATTATCGAATCCTTAATGTTCGCCTTGTAAATATAATTGAACCTTGACATTATGAGAAAAGTGTGTAATCTTATCGCCCATTTACCGGAGTACGGTATCGCCCATTTATCGAGTATACTCCTGACACTTTTGCGCGTTGCAGTTAATGCGGAGGTCAACGATTAATATGTAAATTACAATACCGTATTTAAGCGCAATCCTTACGGGATTTTTTCTGTTGAGCCATCATTGTTACCCGACGTGACTTGTATCGTCGATAATATATTTGGCCGATCATGCTCAATTTCGAGTGCGATCGCACAGTGTGTCGATAATTTAAATTTTTACACACGAGACTCTATTATCTTCTTCTCTTTTTGTTTGTTTTTTTGCTGCTTCTTACGTAAAATTGACGAGCAGCTTGAGGCTCCTGGATCCTCGCCGCGGCCATGTTGGATTGTGACGTCAGAGGCGAGAAAATGCACGTTGAAAATTCTTGCGTGCCATTTTTAAATAAAAAGATATTTCGATGAAACAACACTACAAATCTCTTTGGCATACTTATAAAATTGTCCGAAAACTATGCTTTTCCCTTTGACAGTTAATAAACAACCGTAAAATGAGTGTAATATCGGACTTTGTCATGTAGAATGACTGCGTATGCGCAAAGACCAGACAACTTGTACTTCATATTACGGTTATTTTACAGTTGTTGATTGATTATAAAGGGAAAAAGATAGTTTTCGGACAATTTTACAAGTGTGCCAAAGAATTTTGTAGTATTGTTTTATTGAAATATCTTTTTATTTAAAAATGGCACGCAAGAATTTTTAGCATGTGCTTTCTCGCCTCTGACGTCACGATTCCAACATGGTCGGCGAGAAGCCAGGAGCCTTAAAATCGGACATTATAAATTGCAGAAAACTTGAAGGAACACTGTATTGCGTTAATATGTTTTATAACAATTTATATCTCAAACTTAATAACATATATTATTTTTCTTAATTATTGCGATATATGAAATAGAATTTTTATTTGCGATGATATGAGATTTCTTTTTCATATTACAATCTCATTAGGCAAATAAGTTTCTTTATAAGAAAATTTTCGTTCTATCATTGCACATACTATCTTGAAATTATTTATCTTATTTTCTTTGATATTTGCGTTTCTCGCAATTGTATACACGTGTGTAGATTGAATTTTCCTCATCATGTCGCGAAACTTATATTACTTTTCAGTCGGACTCCCACCTAATACGAGATTGCGAACGATATAAGTTTAGAAATGTACAGTTGTGCAAGAGCTATTCTCTTCTTTCGACCTTAAATACCAGCTCGTTCATCCTGCTAAAGAAACTAACTGTACCTCTTCTTCCTCCTTCGGCTTTCTTCCTTCGCATTTCCTCGCTGCATTAGGCGACTGCAAGCGGTGCAATGCGATGACGTGTCCGTAGAAATGCTTGGAAATTCCTCTTAAGCAAGATATGACAAATAAATTCTTGTCGTACAAGTTGTACTTTTATGAAAAATTATGGGACAAAGACGAAAAAATAATTTCAAGATATATAATTTGTAATATATTTTGTATATAAATATACAAAAACTATAAACAGAGATTACATTTAAAAAATTATTATAGATATTAAGAAAATAATTTTTAATAATTTTAAGTAACAATAAGTATATTTTATTAAAAATATATTTATTGAAAAAAAATTGATCTTGCGAGCAAATAAACCAAATGGTGATATTATTTGCATATCCTGTAGATAATTTTGGATCAAATATATTTGCATAAATCTTTATATAATTTATATTATTAATTTAATCGAATTTTATTACAAAAAGAACGAAATCTGTCTGTCTTCTATTTATTTACTCGAGGACGTGTATGGTTATTTTAAGATGACAGGTAGAAAGTAAACTAATCCGCAACCTTCTTGTCCTTCTTGTTTACTATCATGCCTCGATTTTGTAACGATTCACTTCGTAGACCATCTGTTCACCCTATACTTTCATTTTCGTCAATCTTGTTTTACTCTTTTTCTATTAATATTCTCTGATGAATGATTCGTAATTTTTCTGCATAAATATTTATATAATTTCTTTTTATGTTATAATTTTTTTGGAAAACAAATCGAATTTTATTACAAAAAGAAAGAAATCCGTCTGTCTTCTATTTACTTGAGGACGTGTACGGTTATTTTAAGATGACAGATAGAAAGTAAACTAATCAGCAACCTTCTTGTTTTTCTTGTTTACTATCATGCCTCGGTTTTGTAACGATTCACTTCGTAGACCATCTGTTCATCCTATACTTTCATTTTCGTCAATCTTATTTTACTCTTTTTCTATTTATACTCTCTGATAAATGATTCGTAATTTTTCCACACAACATTCTTAGAAAACAAAATTAAATAAGTCGTTAAAAAATCGGCCTGATTTATATATAGGTACATCTTAATTTTTTAAACACGCTATACTTTTTACAAATTATTATATATTAATTCTATTTAATTATTTATTTGTATTTAATGTTTATGATGTTTACCATTTGTTATTAATAAAGAAATTTTGTGAAATCTTCTTGTTTGTTTGAAACAAATAATTCCCATAGTGACGCAAATACTACTTTGCAAATAAGAAGCACAGCAACTAGTGAGCAACTCACGCGGAAATGGAGCAATCTTCGACAGCCTTCATTAACATCTTAATTGGATAAACGATTTTGTCTAGGACGCCTTCGCGGCGATTTCCAATTTCGACAGCTTCCGGGTACAAGAGCCTTCCCTCGTGCATTTAACAATGTTATAAATTTTAACCGCAATAATCTTTCTCATTATTTTCAAAGCACGTTTGTTTGTATTAAGATCATTTTATATCGTAAATATAATTTCGTTGAAATAAAGAAGATTGTCGTGCGAAATTTTGCACAAATGCAACGACACATTCTCACTTCGAGAGATCGAAATTATTTTTAACAAAACATTTATATATTCATTATAAATTTTAATAAATATTTCGCACATCTGACATCTGAACACAGTTGAAAAATTTGTGTTAAATTTAACAAATATCACATGTCCCAAACGGTCCACAGAAATTTTTGTGTCAATTTAACATAATACGGGTATGTTAAATGATGACACGAATATTGTGTTAATATTTTAACATAAAATAAATGCAAACTTCAAGTAAACTTAAAATAAATTTTGTGTTAAATTAACATAGTTTTAATGTAAAAATTAACTAAAAAAATTGTTAATTTAACATTTTATCATCCCCACTTATATTATAAAGTAAAATTAACATTTTTTCTGTAAATTTTAACAGATAAATCTTGTCACTAATAATATCGAACATATTTATTGTGTAAAATTAAAAGTAAATACACATTGTGTTATTTTTACACTTTTTTTCAGTTATTTTAATAATTTAACATTTGAGTTCAATTAACACAACAGCAATATGTTAATTTAACACATGAATGTGTTAAATATTTAACACAAAAATTTTAACGGGGACCGTTTTTAACAAGAAAACACAAATTTTCCAACTGTGAATACATTTTTAACAAACGCGTAAATTATTCTTTCTCTTTATCTTATCGATTTATATGAAATTATAATCGTAATCTCCTTTCTTTTCAAATCTGGAACATTTCAAAATTATGCATCTCGCGTGCCGATCTTTTCGTAAGAAGATTCACGACGTATAATTATTCAATCAACATCCGCGTTGCGATCGGTTGATTTCCCGGATCAGTTTTTTCAAGTACCTTCTCGCGTGATGAAGGCTCATCACGGAGCTCGTGGATCATTGATGAAATTGATGTAATATCGCGACCTGCGGCAATAAAATCGCGTCAAATTATTTATTATTATAATAATACAATTTATCGAAAAAAATACATAGTACTCATTATATGTAGAAAATGACGGAATAATTAATTTAATAATATTCTCGTCGAAATCCGGAATAACTGGAAACAAATTTAATTGATCGCCGCTCTTTTCCGTGCGCGATTTGAAAATTCAACATTAAATCTTCCGACACAGTTTCGAATAAAATTTCAAAATGAAATTTTATTCGATCAAAGTCCGATGTAAATTTCGTTAATTAAATACAGAACGCGCAAAATTTATTTTAATTTGACATCTGACTAAAGATCGATAATCTTGAGCTGCACTGTTGCACACGAGAGAAAACATCTGATTTTGTGCGTCGATACACATCTGTAAATTACGCCGGAGGATCGGAGTATCGACGTAAAGACGATCTATGAGCTCGCGGAAGGTGAAAGGTGCTCTTCTTACGCGATTCCGCAATACGTCGACGTGCCCTTTCGGGCTGTAATAAAATCGCGGGGGTCACATCAACGGCGCTTCCTCGTCCGTGTCATTCTCAAGGTAGCCAGAGATCGTGTAGATGCGAAGAGCACTTGTGCGATTGGAGTGAATGAGTTATAAATGGATGAAGATAGTGGTAAGTACACTGTGATGTAACGTTATTAAATTTTGATGAAGAGTAATCGACGAAAAAATAATAAAGATATATACACATATATATATATATATATATATATATATATATATATATATAACATAATATAATTTTTTATTTAATATTAAAATCCTGTCTTAGGCTTTTAAGGTAATTAGAGATATAAATCAAGCTGTTTGAGTACACGAAGCTGCAGACACCGTGGATAAATTATATGGCGTAATACTTTTAAACTTAATGGATGGTGGTAGGTGCAACCTAGGATGGAACTGCGCGTGTTCTCTTTTAAATCTAATTACAAGCAAGTATTAATTAATGAAACGCAACATCGAGTTATACACTATATACCGCGGGTGTCTTAATCGTTTCTCGTATATAATGCCAAGTATTACGGAAAACGTATTTACGCCGTAAATAAAAAGCGCGAATATAAAAACGGGATGACAGGGTAGTAAGATACTCGTGTATAATTGGCCGCGCGTTCGGCATGCGAGCGGGTAATAATTTGATTTTCTTTCATTCGCGATCACAGTAATCAGCGTTAAAGAATGGTTTCCGCGCGCGTGAAAAGTATACGGTTTGGTCGGAGGAAAACTGCGGCATCTCTCATCCCGAGAGATGAGCCGCCGGAGGGGATTGAGCAACGTTCCTACCCGATGGAGTAATCTGCCTGTTGGAGTGACGCTACTGTAACAGTAATATCGTGGTAATGGCAAGAACGGTTAGGTTGCGATAATCGGTACTTTGGTGTACGTCTTCGTCTTCGAGAAAGGGAGGAGGATGATCTCGTAGGGATCGCGCACATACGGTCGCACGAATGAGCTTCGGTTATCCGGTTGTCAATTACGAAATTAAACAAGACGTTGAATGCGAGTTGAAATATTATTATGTAAAATTCTATCTACCTCTGATAACTTGTTGTGCGAACGAACGAGACTTAAAAATAATATTCTCCATCGCTATAAATAAAACGGCGCCGTTCACACTAATGTTAGATTAAGCTAATCTATGTACGATCGAAGTGTTTCTTTACGTCTCCTTGCATATACGAGAGAAAAATTAAGTTTTGCTCGCTTTGATTAACATTTATAATACTTGGGAAATGGTATGAACGTATAATACCAGGTCAATGAGATTGGCTAATATATTCGCGGACGGATGCCGAGACGCATCCGCGATTTATTCCCATGAAGGCGCAATTAATATTCACGGAAAAGAAAGGGAAGGAGCGAGAGCGGAATTAATTATTCTATATGCCGCGAGAAGGGTTGCGGAAGCTCGAGGCGAGATGAATCTCGCGAAACGGCTGCGTCGCCGATTGATTAACCGTTAATTAGCCGCGAATGAGAGCGTATAAATCTGCATTTATATACACACGGAATCGCCGACGCTAACAAAAGATCCAGTATGATCCCCAGCCGCTCTTCGATTCCGCGGAACCGTTTCTCAATACTCGATCGGTCCACGGTTCATTTCGAATACGCTCACTTTCGATTCCTCGCAGATCCCTCGTGGTGGTCGATATTAATTAAGTTGTTCGAGAAGGTAACCTTATGATTTTATTGCTTTGTCTAACGCGATCTCTGCACGCGCGCTACGAGAACAATATTAAATCGACCGTCTCTCTAGTTAATCTGAGAAATTTATCTCACCGTGTTCTCGTATACATACACGATATCAATATTTTATTAATTTTCTTTTATTAATTTATTAATTTTTATTAATTCTTTTATTTTATTAATATTTTTATTAAGTCTTTTATTAATTTTATTAAATTCCTTTTTTTAATTTTCTTTGAAATAAAACTATAATATTATAATTGGCGATCGTTATTTTTCTTAAAACATCTAATTGCATAAGAATTTTATTATATTCATGATAAAATTCCTAAACCCCCTTCGTAATATTAAAAGATATTAAATCTTATTAATATAGAAGACAAAAATAGATATTCACATTTTTCACAGTCCTTTATTATCTTTGTTTAGTCTCAAAAGATTGCTAGTTTATTTAATTATTAAATCGACCGTCTCTCAAGTTAATCTAAGAAATTTATCTCACCGTGTTCTCGTATACATACACGATATCAATATTTTTTAATTTTCTTTTAAATGAAACTATAATAATTGGCGATCGTTATTTTTGTTAAAACATCTAATTGCGTAAGAATTTTATTACCTACATATTCATTCGTAATAAAATTCCTAAACCATTCGTAATATTAAAAGATATTAAATCTTATTAATATAAAAGACAAAAATAGATATTCAGTTGTCTCACAGTCTTTTGCTATCTTCGTTTATTCTCAAACAATTGCTAGTTTATTTAATTATTAAATCGACCGTCTCTCTAGTTAATCTAAGAAATTTATCTCACCGTGTTCTCGTATACATACACGATATCAATATTTTTTAAATTTTCTTTTAAATGAAACTATAATAATTGGCGATCGTTATTTTTGTTAAAACATCTAATTGCGTAAGAATTTTATTACCTACATATTCATTCATAATAAAATTCCTAAACCATTCGTAATATTAAAAGATATTAAATCTTATTAATATAAAAGACAAAAATAGATATTCAGTTGTCTCACAGTCTTTTGCTATCTTTGTTTATTGTCAAATAATTGCTAGTTTATTTAATTATTAAATCGACCGTCTCTCTAGTTAATCTAAGAAATTTATCTCACCGTGTTCTCGTATACATACACGATATCAATATTTTTTAATTTTCTTTTAAATAAAACTATAATAGTTGGCGATCGTTATTTTTCTTAAAACATCTAATTGCATAAGAATTTTATTATCAACATATTCATTCATAATAAAATTCCTAAACCATTCGTAATATTAAAAGATATTAAATCTTATTAATATAAAAGACAAAAATAGATATTCAGTTGTCTCACAGTCTTTTACTATTTTTGTTTATTCTCAAACGATCGCTAGTTTATTTAATTAACAAACTTACTCAGTATAAATCACAGATAATTAAACGTCATCAAAGATCGATAGCAGATGTGATCTCGTATCAAGGGAAGAAACATGGTGTTTTCGCGTCGTCCGATGGATCTTATGAAATGGTCCGCTCATCGAGATCGCTCCGCACGTGGATGCGGAGATAATTTATTGACGAAATCGCGGAGATTGTCAGAGGAATCGCTCGGCGCGCGAAGACGAGCCAAGAGATCTCTGGCGGAGATCTAAATGTCACGAGATTCACACAGGTATTACGCGCTAAGGGTTATATCACTGGCGAACGCTTCTTCTTCGGCAGGTACTCCTCTACGCAGTGCATGTCTATATATGCATACCTTATGTGGTGAGAAAAAAAAGTAAGAAGGCCCGCTTATATATACATATATATCTAGACTTTTACATGTACCGCGCGTTACACGACACGGCGACTATATATATTCGATATTACAAGGGAATCTTTCCTCCTCGGTCGGAGCCGGAGCCAGGGTATGCCATTAAGCGAAAATTGCGATAAACGAAAGCCGGATTGATTATTATTACCGCGCTATAATGCGCCACGTGCTCATATCGCACCGCAGCATCCACACAGCGAAGGTATCGGAAAATAACTTTGATGATGATTAACGACCGTGTGTCGATCGTAACGGTGAAATAAATACGTCATTTTGTGTATGTATTTCCTCGTGAGAAAAATACGTGCTTTCTAAAAATATATGTGTAATTATACTCTATATGAGTTCTCTCCGTATTGATTGATATCGATACGACATCGCGATATAATGTACACACATAAATCATAACAAATCGCTTTTATATCTCTGATCTCTTAAAATCGGATTAATATCTTTACACATGGAATATATTTCTATATTTTATTGCATTTTTTTTTAAATTTCTACATTATATAAATATATGTTTTTTGCTCAGATTGAATATATAATTTAAATAAAAAATCCATTGTTAAATTTAATACAATAATTTAAATAAAAGAACCATTTGCTTTCTTTTCTTCTTTGAAATCATAATATAAATTTCCTTTTTCGTACTTGAATCAAATTTATTAATTTGCAATATTAATACATGCGCATACATTCGTCGAAGACAAAAATTCCTTGACACCAATTCAGAATATCGGCAAGATTATGAAATCGCGATTTTAATGATTTAAACGTTCCAACTTTTCGAATGCCAAGCCGTATCCGAAAATAAAATAGAAGGAGAATCGCGTCGTTCGCTCAATGAAAGCAAAAGTCTATGGACGACTGACTAGATTAGAGCAGAGAAGTCAGAGAGGAACGTTAAGGAGTTTCAAGGAACTTCGTCACAGTCGGCCGAGAGCGCGGTATGCCCCAGGAATTATTTATGAAATTTCGGTTTCTAGCATGGAATTCTGATGTGTGTGTGTGTGTGTGTGTGTGTGTGTATGTGTGTATGTGTGTATGTCTGTGCGGCGACCGCGCTTTCCATTTCTTCCTCCTTTCCCTTTTTAGCTTCTTATACACGAGACGCGTGGATATGTGGATCGATCCATATAACCCTTTCATTCGCAGCATCCGCAAGAGAATCCGTACATAGAGAGAATTTTCTCTTAGAATTTACCCTGAAAATCATGATAATCGTGGGACAATATGGTGTGGAAAGAATTTTAAAAATATGTTTGATTAATTTTACTTTTAGTAAATTTTACTATACTTTTAGTAAAATTAATCAAACATATTTTATATTTTATTGTAATAGATATTATTATTTTTTATTGTGATAAATATTAATCACAGAAATTTTCGTAAAATTCTTTCCATACCATATTGTCCTACGATTACCATGATTTTCAGGCTAAATTCTAAGAGAAAATTCTCTCTGTGTAGATGTACTTTAATTTCTTGTCTATATAAGTCGAAGCATTTAAAAAACAATCCAAGCATAAATTTTATTTAGCGAAGAGCTCGATATAAAATGATAAGTGAGAAAAGAATTTATTGCAAAACAGAGAAAGAGAGTTCTATGTATTATTAAAGACGAATAATTCGCAGCGAATGTGTGAAGAAAATATTTCAAACAATTACAATCATTGAAGAATATCAATGGCAAGAATGATATGTTTAAAGATTTATTTTTTAATTACTTGGCATTACACCAAAAAATTGTGCTCTATCCACAACAAATCAATTGCAGCGAGAAATTAAATTTCATTGAAATCGACAAACTATCACCCGCGTTCGGCCCTTATTAGTTTGTTGAAATTTAAGTTTGATATGCTTCGTGTTTAATAAAATCATCAAACTTCTTCATTGCCATACTCCCGATTCGAACGAAATCGACGAGGATAAATATTCTTTCACCTCGAGAAAGCTATGCAGCATTATTAACGACGTTGGCTGCGGTGAAACTGATGGAAACTAACGTCGCATGACGTCGCGGTCAGACATCGTCTGAACGAAAGGTCAGGATATGTAAAAAATAATTGGCGAAACACCCGACGAGAGAGTATACTACCGTGCCGTTGTTTTTATTTCACGCCGGCTTACATCATTTCTTTCTCTTTCTCTATCCTCTATCTATTCTCGTTTCCCGTTGCCTTTTTTTTATTGAAATTATTACATAATCGAATGTATCGAGATCGAATCGATTTTACAATCCCGTGCGTTAGAATACGAGGAATATATTTTACAAGCGCCACTCTCGGTGAAAGGTCTGTTCGTCTTTGCACACATGCGAATTAAAAGTCGTTCGTAAGTTATCGAGTCCCGATAGGTCTCGACTCGTGTGACAGAAAAGCCTGTGACATATCGCGATCGTATATTGTTACAACGAACACAAACAGGTGCGACTTAACTGTGCTGTAAGATAGCGTTTCATAGTCAAATTGTACAATGGACGCTAAAGACTCGGTGAAAAATAATCGGAAGAAATAATATTTATAAGTGTCATACATATAAACAAGCCTGCATTTAAAATGTATAGACAGTATTGTTAAAATAATTATTTAACATTTGCTATTTTTAATATTTAATACTTGTTGCCAGAAAATAAAATTTATTTTCTTTCTGAAATATCACCGTATATGTATATTTATAAATGTGTTTAATATACTACATTTTTGTGTATGAAGCGTTTAATGAAGCCCCATAAATCAATTATACAGTCGCGTTATATAAAAATGCTTATTGATGGTAAAAAAAATATGGATTGCAATTTAAATATCCAAAGAATTATTAGCGAACTGTAATTGAGAGTACAGAATACAGAGTCAGTTGCGACGAATATAATTTAATCTGACGGTAACAATTAACACCTGTCTGTGGCGCGTGTTAGATAAGCGAGGTGAAAGTTGCCTATATTATAGTATCTTATTACTTTTTGATTACATTTTATCTTGCCATTTTTTCACTACTCATATTTGATGAAACGAGCGTGATGATCATTTTATTGTGATGATGCAAAATATGTTTACTTTTAACTACAAATGTTACTTTTTTTAGCTTTCTCAGATTCAGCCTCGTTTCAAATTAATCTTAATTAATATTTCTTTAATCGCGTTTCATTAATCTTTGCCTGACTTAATGTAATTCTTTTCTTTAGTCTAATTGCGTTTACGTAACGTTACATTTGCGCGAAATTACGTTATACATATCTAACGGTAGCCGCTCGAAATTACAAACTCGAATTTCTGGAGCATTAACCTGTCGTCGATGCGTGACGATAGTTGTGCATAATTATAGCTGTATCTAGTGTAACCGGGGTTCACAGGGGACCCTGCAATGGACCTACGATTGCGCAACCGCATAAATTACTCCTATAAATTACGGCTGCGTCAAATCGAACTCGGTGGCGAGCAGGATTTTATCTTTTGACAGAAAATAATACTTTAATCTCTTTTATTTCACGTCAGTACATATTAATACCGGCTATTATGATCGAATCTTAATATTTCCACGCAAATATAACACGAGAGAACATATATTAAATGAGAGTCGAGCTCTGGAGGAAAATAGAAATATTGACTATAAGAATAGATTCGTGTTGCCATTTTTTACAAAATTTTAAGGTGTTTGATTCTGCAAAAGCAAATTAGAATTTGTTTAAAATTTCCATCCCCATTCAATCTATCTGTTGAAAACTAAAAGTCACTTCGAGCAAATATTCGAAAGAATTCTAAACATTCTTTTTTACTAATCGCGTAATGCAAATTTCTGTTTTCTCATTTCTTTTCTTTTTGCTTTTTCAGTTTTCGTGTTGATCTTCAATCTACATCATGGCCGTTTATTATGCAGCGCGGGGGAACCTGGCGTAAGTCGATGAAATTGATTTAAATAAAATTAGAATGGTTTGCTTAAATTTTTCTCGACTCGCCGAATTTTGGATCTTTCAAGTATCTGGACTTCGACAATCTGCCGGAGACGAACTTCTCGTGCCAAGGAAAAGTGATTGGTGGATACTACGCGGATGTCGAGGCGGGCTGTCAAATGTTTCACGTCTGCACCATCGGCCAGAAAGGTAGTTTCGCATTATAAAGACGAAATCCTCAAAGAAAAATGTCAGACAGAATGTACGAAATAAAAATCTCGATGATAAAGAAATGTTCCCCTTAAACGCTTTAAATTATACAATTCTACGTTCTCCTCTTTTTTCGGCCGAAAAGTAACGAATGTTAATTCCAGTTAAGAAGGTAGACTCGCGTGATATCGGATTCGCGCAGAGATTAATCAGACGGGGGGAGAACGACACCTCGATTCCTGACAAGTCAAAGCCAGACTCTCGGCTTAGGTCAGTAAACGTTTCTAGGCGACCGTGACATTCTCGCCGTAAAGCGATCTCCCGATTACAAAACTTGGAGGGGACCTTCGGCCGGACCTTTCGAAACGATCTACTTATCATCGATACGCGCGCCGACCTTAATTACCTTCGCGCACGCTATTAACTATCGCTTCTAATTTTAATTTACCGGATCCGCGTCCGTGACAAGTCCGGATAGGACTCTAGGCGAGATGCAAAAGGCGCCGACTCCGATCGTTCCTCGGTGATTCGACGTGAACGCTTGACATATAAAACAATTTGCATAATTATCTGTATAAGATAGATTTTATAGACTGGATCGCGACGTGTGTAATTTTGTCTGCAAGTTCAGAGATTAAATATCTGTGAAATAGGTGCGAGACCGTTTTTTCAAAGATAGTTTATTGTATTCCCAGTAGAGACTCGAATAAAATTTCAATTCGTCAAAAAATTACTCAAAGATGCGGCATCTTCCTTTGTAATATGATCAAGTGCGAAGAAACGAATAATAAAATTGTAAAATTGAAATTTAAGCGTCTCGAAATTCGAGCATTCCCGAAAAATGAGACTCCCTTCTTCATCGTGAAACTGATTTCAGACGAGATCATGGATATAAAGTTCCTCTGTCTGAATGGGACCGTCTTCGATCAGGAAACCAGGGTCTGCGAGAGGGTCGACGAGGTCGACTGCAGTAAAAGCGAGCGATTCTACAATCTGAATCTAGAACTCTACGGCAATAACGCCGTGACACTCAGGTAAAAATCCATGTCGCAATCAATCCGCGCGCGCCCTTTCCATTTAAAAAAATTAAGGTTTCCGGTAAATCACACGTGCGTATGCAAGAAAATAAATTGTCAGTGACACACGGGGTTAATGACAATTCGTCAATTCGTGAAAAATAATATCAGCGATATGCCAAGCCGGTCGTTCTAATCTATTATATTTTCCGATTTCGCATTAGAGCGAGTCGTTGCGAGCAGAAACTGACTATCGAATGAAATAAATTCTTGCACACTCTGATTGCTTTACCACTGTCATACAAGATATTCTAACACCATTGCAATTTGCAGCCGACTCAGACATATACTCAAGGGATCAAAGATACATGGACTGTATCTGGTTTAATTTATCTGTAATTTGCATAAAATGTATACAGATGAAATAAAAGATATATAAATTTCTTGGATATAAATAAATAATGAATTTTTTTACTATTATTTAAATAAAAATCTTGTGTTCTTAGAAATTAAATTTAAAATCTTAAAAATACAAGATATTGAAAAGGAATTCTTCCTAAGAGAGAGGAGAGAGAAATCAATTTCAAATTTATCAATAAATTTTAAAATTGAATTCGCGCGAAGTATTACGGAACATCCTGTACACACACATATGATGTAATATCAACTCGTCGCATTTGGAAAAAATTCTCGCTTCGTTTCGTTTATGCAATATAATCCTTAACAAAGCAACAACGCCTAGAGATACAATCGTGTAAATGTTGCGGCGAAAACGGCACGCTTTCAAAGTCCCCTTCAGCATTTCGAGTTGCATATTTTCAATTCGTGCATATATGCATATTTTTCCGGTGAATGCTTATACTTTAGACGAGGTACAAAATTGCCGGCTATAAAAGACATGCGCCATAACTTGGGCATCCATATAAATACTTTACTGGCTTTCCTTCACCGCGGTATCTCAGGAATGCGCCAGAGTCCTCTCCCTCTTCGCGCCGAACGGACGATCATGTATATATATATTTATATATGCAGATAAAAATTGTAACGATTAACTGTCACACGGCGACGAAATTTATACGCTCTTCGACGACTCGCGGCTACTTATTGTTAGTCATTGACGGCCGTCTATTTTTAGCCAAAGTAAATCTCGTTTCCCGCGCGGCTCGCTTTACCCCGCTTGTCTGTCTGCGACTTTACACGGTTAACGTCGTTATTATCATCCGTCAGTGTCGTCCGACGATTAACGGTCATTACCTGGAAGCGGTTATCTCGTAGACGAGCACGGTGCAATCGCACACGCCCGAGTATGCGAGAGGCTCCAGGAATGCGTCGAGATCTCTGCTCGCCGCGACATTCTGGCGCGTCTCTCCGCTAACGATGATGATTTCTTCCCCGATAATTTACGACGAAAACACGCGATAAATGCTCGTAAACAGATCAAGATTCATTTCGCTTTGGTTTCAGAACGCTTGAAATTACGGTCTATAAATCACACGCGGCTTAATTCCTCCGCGAATAACATAACATAACCGGTCTGGTTTTGTAAACCTCTGCTGATCTTTTTCGATTCCCTTCCCCGCTCGCAGTCTGCACGAGAACGACGAGGACGTTGATGATGAGGACGACGATCTTACGGATCACCTGGTGGAGGATCATCAGCAGCCGCGAACGACCTCGGCGCGACCCAGCACGACCTCGACCACCCCTAGTCCCACGACTACGTCCCGACCCAGCAAGCCGTCCACCACTGTCGCGAGCGGTTCCTTCCAACATCCGGCCGGTTATCCGCAGCACTATCAGCCCCAGCCGCCGTTCCCGCAGCTCCACACGAGCCAGTCCAAAGCGCTGTACGACGACAAGAACGGCGGCTACCATCATCAGTACATCTATCACAACGGTGGCGAACGCGTCAACAATCAGGCCACGTCGTATCAGCTGTTTAGCAATCAGGGAGTCAGCTCGACGACGCCGTCCCCGCAGATCCATCCGCAGATCAGGTATAGCTCGACGGTGGGACCATCGTCGCAGATCATTCAACACAACGAACCGTCGACCGTGACGCCTCTGTACGCCACGTCTCCCGCCGCGATACAGACTCTGCTCAGCAATAACGCCAACAGCCCGGCGGCCTTGATCAACCCCATCTTTCACAATCACGGTATCGCGAGTACCACCGAACAGTTCGCCGTGCACAGCAACAATCCGCGCGAGACCATCGACTATCGCGACGAGGATGATCGCGATCACGAAAGCTTAAGGCCACTGGAGCCGATACAGTCGACTAATAAGGGAAAGGTAGAGCATGCATTTCAGTCATTCTCTCTTTGATTTTTGCAAATTAATTTAAATTAAATTTAATGCAGTTTCGATAAAAGTATCCTCAAACACGATATATAATTTAATTTATAATATAATTTAAAAAATCTAATTTATTTAATGCAACGTGAAAGCAACACACATTTTTATATATAACTTTTAGTGAAATTATTAAATAGAAGAGAAAAAAACGAGAGAAAAATTTATTTTACATCTTATTTTAGGTGTCTAAGTTGACGATATCTCTGGTCCCGAGCTTTCAAGAATCGTCTCGCACGGTGGTGCAGACGAAGACGAGTCAAACGTCCCAGCAGAGAATATCCGACAACTTTTTGCCGACGCCTCCAATCGCCGGGGAGACGACCGTGAGGTCGTTTTACCCGACGCCGAGGCCTTCGCCAAAACCTTCGCAATTGGTCACTCACCAGTCGGTTAGCCAACGCATTCACCGGGTGAACTCGCCAGGCGTGACGGTGCCGCAGCTCAAGCCCCATCAGATCACCATAAATCTACCACCACCGGATATCCAGAGAATCGTGCAGAACCCGTCGCCGCTGTTGCCGTCGCAATCGCGGGTGATTGTCACAGCAAAGGCGAGCGTGAGCGACGAGTCCGGCAGACCTCTAAACACCACGCAATTGGTGACATTGCCGTTGCCGACGATACCGGCCAGCTACGATGACTACAAGGAGGGCGACGAGTCGTTCGATCCGTTTTATCGCGACGTTCCGAAAATTCCGAGGAATCGACAGGTCGTGAGAAACACGATGGAGAAGATACGACTCTCGCGTAGAAAACGATCTCACGGTCAGCTCTATCATTTGATCTACGGCGCGGATAGTCAAGACGAGGATTATGAAGAAGCGGCGCGAAAGAGTGAATCGCGTCGGAACCAGGATGAAGCGACGAACGTGGAAGATACGCCCGCCGAGATCAACGTCGGAGATTTCCAGGCTATTAGGGAGAGTCTGATAAAGTTTAGAGATATCCTATTCAACGACGAAGCGGACGAGGATGCTTTTCGCAATAGTGCTGATGAAATTGAAAATACTTCTGAACACGTCGCTAAAGATAGCGGGACTCTCGAGGCGAAAGATATCGAGATAGAGAAGACGGACGTTTTAGAGGATTTAAAGACAGATGCTTCGAGACATTTAACGCTAGATAAAGACCCGGACGAGAAAGAAGAGAATAAAAAATCGAGTCATCAAGATTCGTTTTCAAATTTCGAAGCTAATACTGAAAAGTTATTAGACAAGAAAAAGCATATTAAAAATACGTCAGACTCAGAGTCTAAATCGAAATTCGAAACTAACATTGAATTTGCAACTGCTCGTTCTGAAGAAAATAAATCTCGGACAGATGATCTAGATCTAATAATACATGACAATGACTTTAAGGTGAAAGCTACGAATTCTGACGTTGAGACGTCCAAGACCGACGCTCCTATCGAGATTATTATTGAAGAAGAGAGTAAATCTGCTTTGTACGACAGATCGAAAACTAACGAGAAAATACATGACGAACAACTGGCAGGATATTTGACAAAGGACGAATCGGGCTTCATAAATTCTGACGAAGAGAAACGACTGGAAGTTCCGCAAGAAACAACCGAGCGAGAAAGCGCCAAGGATTCTGGAGAACGAAAATCTGGTTCGAGAAGGAAGGCTTCTCGAGCGAGATCCTCGAGAAGACGCACATCTTCGAGAATGAAGCAGGAAAAAAAGCCGACGAATGTCGAAGTAACAGAGACAATTCAGCAGAAAGAAGAAATAGATGAACCTACTACTATTACTAGTGTCATTACTACTACACCCATTACTACTATGACTCCAGCTATCGTAATGGTCGAGGCGAAAGTTGCGAAGCAAATCGATAGCCACATTTTCGGAGAGTCGGAACCGCAAATTTCGAAAGAGGTGGACGCGAGAGCGGTTGGTCAACGCGACGCAACGCATTCGAAAAGTTTGCGAGACGACGAAAGTTGCGACGTCGAGAAAAATAAGGAGGTCGAGCGATCGTTCGATCACCAAATTATGGAGAAGAGCGCGAGGAATTTAGATGCCGATAAGTCGGAAGAGGCAGAGCAGAAAACCGAATATATTAGTTTAGAAGGTACAAATTTTACCGAGAATCCGCAGAGCGCGGTGGAGATAGAATCGACGGAAGTTACGCGCGTTTCCGAAGAGAAAGAGTCCGACGACGAATTCTTCTCGAAAGAATACGAAACTTCGAACGACTACGACGAAGAAGCTAACGCGAATACAAAAGAGAAAAAGTTCGAGGCGAGCTCGGAAGAGACACCTAACATTTCCTCTCGCGAAGCCGCGATTTCTCGCGAGGACGTTTCGAAACAAGAAGAAGAAGAATCGTCCTCGCGCGAAGACTCAAGCGAGAAGACGAGCACCGATAATTTGAACGAAGAAGAACATTCAAGTACGAAATACAGCGAAGAGGCAATTTACGAGGAATCGAGCGAGTATCCGGACACGACTATAGAATCGTCCGCGGAAAATTCGCGCGACACCAGCATCCAGGAGGATTACAAGGAAAGCACCGAGGAATATACAACGTCCGTTGATTACACGAGTTCCGAGGAGTATAATGATTCTCAGGAAGATATTACGCATTCGACCGAAGACACTGAAGGCAGCACCGAAGGTATCCTAAAATTCACGGACGAGTTACCGAGATCGGATGATGGAGACGACGACGCGGAAAAGGAAACGTCGGTATTTGATGAGCACGATTACGTTGACGACAATTACGAGCCGGAAAATTACAAGGAAATGGAGAGTGCGTCCGAATCGAATGATTCTGAGGAGAAGAAGAACGAAGAGACTGACGGAGAGAAGAGAGACGCGGCGTCGAAAGATCTCGATCTCGATAAGAAGGATCTGGAGACACATTGGATCGACGATGAAGCGGAAACGCAGACGGAACATGCGGAAAAAAGTGTCACGGAAGTTTCAGATCTCGAAAAGGTCACAACTTTAGCCACGACTTTGCCGACCACCACAACAATGTCATCCACCATGATACCCTCGACGAGTACAACGACTACAACCACGACTACAACCACGACTACAACCACGACTACCCCTCGACCGACGACTACTACTGCTCGTTCCACGTCACCGAAAATGTTCAAGCCCATCGGGAACAGGAGGATTTACGCTTATAATCTTCCGACGACGACTCCGGTCCCGGTCGTGATTAAATCGAGGCTGGGCTTGTTTAATCCCAAACCGGCGAAACCGCCCAAGTCCTACAACGAGTTGGCGCCGAAGCCGGTGATCAGGAAGCTCGCTTTGACGCGCAAATCTACCGATACCACTGCGATTATTACTACGGAGACATTGAACACGAAAAATCCGATAGACACTACGACGGAGCCTCTAACAACAATGACGACGATGGCAGTGATGGCGACGACGGAGTCTGGCAGAAGCGAGGAAAACGTTCTCGAGAGTAAGCTGGAAACGAATGAACCTATATCTGCCGATTCTCCCGCGAAGAGCGATCGGACAAACAAGGAGGATCAACTTTCGAGCCCGACCGAGCAACATTCCCCCGTCAATTCTTCAAAAAATGCCGATCCACAGATCGAGACTTCCACCCTCCATCTCTTGTCTAGACTGACCACCCTTGCGTCTCCTGTCGAGCAGACAACGATAGAAACGGAAACTGAACCGCAGGTCGATATCTCCGTGTCGACCTCTCTACCCTTGACGACGTTGCTTCTTGAGAAGTCGAACATCGAGTCAATCGGCGAGACGAGCACCGATAAGTACCCTGAAGAAGTGAAGACCACGACGACTTCCGCCAAAGTCTATCAACAGTACGTCACAGAACCTCCTTCGGGCCTCGCCGAACATCCGACATCGGTTTCGACGATTCCGACTTCGACGATTCCGACCTCGACGATTCTGACCTCGACGATTTCGACCTCGACGACCGTCCATCCGAAAGCTGAAGACGCCGATCCAGGCCCGAGGACGGAATCCGCGATCCATAGACCGAGCAGCCGAAAGTTCGCGGGATCGCGGAAACACGCGAGCTTCAATTGCCTGGAGAAGGAGATGTATCGGTTCTACGGCGACGCCAGGGACTGCCGACTGTTCCATTATTGCTCGCCCGGCTTCACCGCGCGGCAGGTGCTGGATTTCCGGTTCGTGTGCGAGGAGGGCACCGCGTTCGACGAGGAGACGCAGACCTGCCGTCACCAAGTGCGTAATCGCAAGTGCCGGAATCGATTCTGGTGAGAGCGATCCTTCCCGTCCCTCGTTGTTTCCTCGACTCGCTCGACCTCGTTGATTTTGGTAATTCGTGAATCCTCCATAGGACTCTCCGTAGTTTATTTATGACTCTTTTTTTAACGCGCAGTACACGTAAGCGTACCCCGAAGAGGGGAGGCAGTCGTCTCCTCTCCTCTTCTCCTAAGCCCATTGCCATAGCGCCTCGCGCTGGATTCACACTTATTAAAGTTAACTTTGATTCGGTCGGCTCGCGACCGCCGATCGGATCAAGCGAGAAACGAGGAAGTGCAGCTGATGCGCTGCGGATTTCGTGCGCGCACTTGAAACAAAAACGCACGACACTGTTAGCGTTAAGTTAGAGAAAGAGCGAAGAATCGGTTCCTACGTTGTTCTCGAGACGCGAGGGAGAGACTTTTAAGCGAAGTAGTTCTTTTTCCTTTTAACTCTTCACGCGATTGATGCAAAAACGCGTGAGAATTTTTAAACACGTTGCCGAATATTGCCGAACAAACTACGCCACGATTACTCTCGTTACTCCTCGCTCATATATTATATATACTATATACGTAGCGCGATATTTATATTAACATTTTTGGGAAGCAGTCGCTCTTTTTGATCAAAGAAATCATTTTTTATTCAATATCGAGAGATAAAATATTAAATATATATTTTTGATAAAATGTACGCGCCTCTGCATCCTGGCCTTTGACCAAGATCAACTCTCGTGATGGATCGATGATACTCACACATCAGAATGTGTGCATATAAAAATGTGTGAAAATATTTTTAATTAAAATATCTTCATACAGAGTATCATTCATTTTGATAAGCATTTTATATACAATTTTCTTTTATATATGCAACTAATTTTTTTATAAGAAATTTTTTCTATAAAATTTTATATTGTATATATAATTAATACTATTTTAATTGTCGCGTGTAATAAAATGTGCCTACAAATAAAATATCGCAGATATAAATCGCTCATCCTCTCGTTTGTTTCTATTTGTATCAATCCCTCGAATCAATTTCTCGTAGTACCAAAAAGTGCAATAAGGCGTAAAATCGTTGCTCAAACATCTCTTTAGATATGAATCTAGCTCGATTAAATATAGATATCTCGAAGTAACGAGCGTGCAAGACGTAGTCGATTTAACAAATGCGTTAAACAACGCTTTATATGTAAGAAAGCCGAAGAAAGAAAGATTGCAACTTACAATTTGCAATTTTTAATACGCGTGTACTCGATAATATTCATTTTATTATTCGACATGTCCCATAAAAAAAACACACACACACACATACATTGATTACAAATAATTCTCGTAATCTTTCGTACATGCTCTTATAATTTCCTACTATTAATTAACGTGCTTTAATTATGAATAAAAACGAGTGCACCTCAGCCGTAGATAAATATATATTATATATATTTTTTTTTACGGATTTTCTCTCTTTTTTTATTCCAGATCTTTTAGCGATTTAGATAGAATCTAGGAAATTTTTGTACGTGTCGCCAAAATGAGCGTGTGACTCGTTTTAATTATTTTCACCTATGTACATATTGCGTATACGCGCGCATTCCAATGACGTATATTAAAAAAAATTATAGCTATTATATTTTGTAAGCAATTGTACTATGTCAATAATAAATATTCTATACGTACACGTGTGTATATGTATGCGATTCTAATTTATCTTTTATCAATCCTTAAATGGTTCCTACAAGTTGGAGAAAATTTAAAATATTTTCTTCACACGTAATATCTCCTTTCGATTTATCCTTATCGAAGATTTTTTTAGAAATATAACATCAAGTCGAAAGATATAAAAATATTCCCTATCTAAAAAAGGCATGTTAAGTCGATTCTCGAATGTATCGAAGTCATCTCGAAAGTCTCGAAGTGTATTGTTGCCTCTTTTCCGCAATGCTGATTGGCTCTCTGTCGATTTGCGTTGTGTGTAATATTCGTAGCATCGAAAGGCTGTCATCGCGAGAATTAGCAGCTAGCAGTTTGACAGTTAGTCCAAAATAAAATAAAATAATAATATGTTTTAAATAATATGTTATAATACTTTAAACTTGATTAATATTTCCGCGGAAAAGAGGCAACAATACTTACGAGAATCGACTTAATATGTCTTTTTTAGAAAAGAACTAGAACAACACAAGCGCGCCATTCCTCAATTTTATATATAAAAAAGAATGATGTTCTTATATAAAGTTCTTATATAAAGTTTAAACTTGATTAATATTTTTTGACAGAAATCAGATGATTAAAGCATTACATTTTATAAATAATATGTAAATAATATGTTATAATACTTTATCTGCGATTAATATTTTTTGACAGAAATCAGCTGATAGCTGTCATAAATATTAATCGAATTTAAGGAATTATAATATACATTATTTAAAACATATTATTATTTTAAATGTTATAACATATATTCTTATTTTAAAAATTAATTAGCAAATTAACGTTATAATCAGCTGATTTCTGTAACAAAAATATTAATCGAGGATAAGGTATTACAACATATTATTCACAACATATTGCTATTTTAATTTTATAGTTTGCTGAATTTTCCCGATAAACGTTTAAACTTGAAAAGAATAAGGCCTCTATAAAGCCTAGAACATTTTCTGTTCTAGGCTTTATAGAGGCCTTAATCTTTTCAAGTTTATTAAGGCCTGTATAAGACGTAAAACATTTTCTGAAGGCTCATTTTGTAGGTCTTGAAAAGATCTTTAAAATGCGCCCAAAAAAAATGTTCTACGTTTTACACAGGCTTTAATTTTCGCGAAAACCGTTTAGACTTTGATTTCAAAAATTAAGGCTTTGATAAGACCTTTAAAACGTGCTCAAAGATAATGTTGAATGACTTACACAAACCTTAATTTTTTAATTCAAAGATTAAACGTTTTTTGCGAAAATTAAAGCCTGCGTAAATCGTAGAACATTTTATTTGGACATGTTTTAAAAGTCTCTTAAAAGCCTTTTTAAGTTTTTAAAATCAAATTTTAAGAGAAAATACTCTCTGTAAAATATTATTATTTTATTATTTAGTAACATATTTTCATTTTAAAATTTAATTAGCAAATTAACGCATTAATCAGATGATTTCTGTCAAAAAATATTAATCAAGTTTAAACAAACGTTACATAAAAATATCAATCTTTTTCAATAAAATCGAGGAATGGCGCGCGCTTAGTGCGCGCTTGTTAGATCAAAAAGTACGCTGGTATGCCGATGGTACCATCATAATGTGCAGACAATGTACTGTTGAAATATATACAAGATTAATTTTTGGGTCGTTTTAAGATATTGAAAATTAAAATGTTTAAACCGCGGACCCCATACGGCGCACAATTATATTACGTGTATTATATCAAAAAGTTCGTAGGCTGGTATGCTGATGGCACCATCATAATGTGCAAACAATGTACTGTTAAAATATATCAAAGATTAATTTTTGACTCGTTTTAAAATATTGAAAATTAAAATGTTTAAACCGCGGACCCCATACGGCGCACAATTATATTACGTGTATTATACCAAAAAGTTTGTAGGCTGGTATGCTGATGGTACCATCATCATGTGCATATAATATACTGTTGAAATATATACAAGATTAATTTTTGGCTCGTTTTAAAATATTGAAAATTTAAACGTTCAAACCGCGGACCCCATACGGCGCGGATTCATTTTACGTATAATAGATCAAAAAGTTTGTACGCTGGTATGCTGATGGTACCATCATAATGTGCAGATAATGTAGTGTTGAAATATATACAAGATTAATTTTTGGCTCGTTTTAAAATATTGAAAATTAAAATGTTTAAACCGCGGACCCCATACGGCGCGGATTCATTTTACGTATAATAGATCAAAAAGTTTGTACGCTGGTATGCTGATGTTACCATCATAATGTGCAGATAATGTAGTGTTGAAATATATAAAAGATTAATTTTTTGCTCTTTTTAAAATATTAAAAATCGATACTTTATAGCTACGAACCCATTAAAATTCTCATTCAGATTATGTGTATTAAATGAAAAAATTTGTAGGCTTGAATCTATTTGGCACAGAAATAATCTGCGTATAATGTACTATTTAAAAAACAATCAATTAATTTTTGGCTCTCTTTAAAATATTAAAAATCGATACTTTTTTAACGCGAACCTTATTTAACGAAGAATACTATGTGTATTAAACGAAAAAATTTGTACGCTCGAATCTGTTTGGTATAAAAGCAATCTGTATAAAATGTACTATTAAAAAAAACAATCAATTAATTTTTGGCTCTCTTTAAAATATTAAAAATCGATACTTTTTTAACGCGGACCTTATATAAAGCAGAATTATGTGTATTAAACGAAAAAATTTGAAAGCTCGAATATATTTGGTATAAAAGTAATCTGCATAATATGTACTATTAAAAAGAACAAGCAATGAATATTTGTCTCTTATTAAAATATTAAAAATTTATACTTTATTGCCGCGGACCTATAGAACTCAAACTTATATTATTTGTATTATATAAAAAACTTGTCTGCTCGAATCTGTTTGGTACAAAAGTAATCTGTATACAATGTACTATTAACAAAAAAAAAGCAATGAATTTTTTTCTCTTTTAGTATATTTAAAGATAAAATTTTGTAGCCGCAAACACTACACTGCGCAGACTTATATTATGTATATGAAGCAAGAGTCAAATTCTTAATGAAAATGCATTCAATGTCTTTCAAATAAGTAATTAAGATGATTGAAATAATCTTAGATCTCAGTTATTTAAATTATATAAATATTTAAATAGAACCAATATCGTAAAAATAAATTTATTACATAATAAAGCACGAGTCAAATTCTAAATGAAAATGCATTCAATGTCTTTCAAATAAGTAATTAAGATGAGTGAAATAATCTTAGATCTCAGTTAATTAAATTATATAAATATTCAGATGGGACCAATATCGTAAAAATGAAATTATTACATAATGAAGCAAGAGTCAAATTCGTAATGAAAATGCATTCAATGTATTTCAAACAAGTAATTAAGATGATTGAAATAATCTTAGATCTCAGTTATTTAAATTATATAAATATTTAAATAGAACCAATATCGTAAAAATAAATTTATTACATAAAAAAGCACGAGTCAAATTCGCAATGAAAATGCATTCAATGTCTATCAAATATATAATTAAAATGATTAAATTTATCAAACATTTAATTTAATTAAATTATATAAATATTCAGATGGGACCAATATCGTAAGAAAAATTTATTACATAATACAGCACGAGTCAAATTCTAAATGAAAATGCATTCAATGTCTTTCAAATATATAATTAAAGTGATTAAATTTAACAAACATCTAATTTAATTAAATTATATAAATATTCAGATGGGACAAATATCGTAAAAATGAAATTATTACATAATGAAGCAAGAGTCAAATTCTCAATGAAAATGCATTCAATGTCTTTCAAATAAGTAATTAAGATGTTTGAAATAATCTTAGATCTCAGTTATTTAAATCATATAAATATTCAGATGGGACCAATATCGTAAGAATAAATTTATTACATAATACAGCACGAGTCAAATTCTAAATGAAAATGCATTCAATGTCTTTCAAATATATAATTAAAATGATTAAATTTATCAAACATCTAATTTAATTAAATTATATAAATTTAAATTATATAAATTATATAAATTATATAAATTAAATTATATAAATATTAAAGGGGACCAATATCGTAAAAATGCAATTATTACATAATAAAAAAAGTGTCCAATTCCTAATGAAAATGCATTCAATGTTTTTCAAATAAGTAATTAAAATAATTAAATTATCACACATCTAATTTAATTAAATTATATAAATATTGAAATGGGACCACTATCGTAAAAATGAAATTATTAAATAATGAAAGAAGATTCTAATTCTTAATGAAAATGCATTCAATGTATTTCAAATAAGTAATTAGAATGATTAAACTTATCACACCTCTAATATAATTTAATTATATAAATATTTAATTGGGACCACTATCGTAAAAAGGAAATTATTACATGATGAAGCACGAGTCAAATTCTTGATGAAAATGCATTCAATGACTTTCAAATAAATAATTTAAATGATTATACTTATCACACATCTAATTTAATTTAATTATATAAATATTTAAATGGGATCACTATCGTAAGAAGGAAATTATTACATAATGAAGCACGAGTCAAATTCTTGATGAAAATGCATTCAATGTTTTTCAAGTAAGTAATTAGAATGATTAAACTTAACACTCAACTAATTTAATTTAATTAAATAAATATTTAAAAGGGACCAATATCGTAAAAATGAAATTATTACATAATGAAGCACTAGTCAAATTCTTAATGAAAATGCATTCAATGTCTTTCAAATAAGTAATTAAGATGATTGAAATAATCTTAGATCTCAGTTATTTAAATTATATAAATATTTAAATAGAACCAACATCGTAAGAACAAATTTATTACATAATGAAGCACGAGTCAAATAAGTAATGAAAATGCATTCAATGTCTTTCTAATAAGTAATTAGAATGATTAAATTAATCACTCATCTAATTTAATTAAATTATATAAATATTTAAATGGGACCACTATCGTAAAAATGAAATTATTATATAATTAAAGAAGTGTCAAAGTCTTGAGGAAAATACATTCAATATCTTTCAAATAAGTAATTAGAATGATTAAACTTATCACACCTCTAATTTAATTTAATTATATAAATATTTAAATGGGACCACTATCGTAAAAAGGAAATTATTACATAATGAAGCACGAGTCAAATTCTTAATGAAAATGCATTCAATGTCTTTCTAATAAGTAATTAGAATGATTAAATTTATCACTCATCTAATTTAATTAAATTATATAAATATTCAGATGGGACCAATATCGTAAAAATGAAATTATTATATAATTAAAAAAGTGTTAAATTCTTGAGGAAAATACGTTCAATCACTTTGAAATAAGTAATTAGAATAATTAAACTTATCACTCAACTAATTTAATTTAATTATATAAATATTTAAATGGGACCACTATCGTAAAAAGGAAATTATTACATAATGAAGCACGGGACAAATTCTTGATGAAAATGCATTCAATGACTTTCAAATAAATAATTTAAATGATTATACTTATCACACATCTAATTTAATTTAATTATATAAATATTTTAATGGAACCAATATCGTAAAAATGAAATTATTACATAACGAAGCACGAGTCAAATTCTTAATGAAAATGCATTCAATGTCTTTCAAATAAGTAATTAACATGATTGAAATAATCTTAAATCTCAGTTATTTAAATTGTGTAAACATATATATGGAACCAATATCGTAAAAATGAATTTATTACATAATGAAGCAAGAGTTAAATTCGTAATGAAAATGCATTCAATGTCCTTCAAATAAGTAATTAAGATGATTGAAATAATCTTAAATCTCAGTTATTTAAATTGTATAAATATATAAGTGGAACCAATATCGTAAAAATTCAATTATTACATAATGAAGCAATAGTCTAATTCTTAATGAAAATGCATTCAATGTATTTCAAATAAGTAATTAGAATGATTAAACTTATCACACATCTAATTTAATTTAATTATATAAATATTTAAATGGGACCACTATCGTAAAAAGGAAATTATTACATAATGAAGCACGGGACAAATTCTTGATGAAAATGCATTCAATGACTTTCAAATAAATAATTTAAATAATTAAACTTATCACTCATCTAATTTAATTAAATTATATAAATATTTAAATGGGACCACTATCGTAAAAATGAAATTATTATATAATTAAAGAAGTGTCAAATTCTTGAGGAAAATACATTCAATCTCTTTCAAATAAGTAATTAGAATGATTAAACTTATCACTCAACTAATTTAATTTAATTATATAAATATTTAAATGGGACCACTATCGTAAAAAGGAAATTATTACATAATGAAGCACGGGACAAATTCTTGATGAAAATGCATTCAATGACTTTCAAATAAATAATTTAAATGATTATACTTATCACACATCTAATTTAATTTAATTATATAAATATTTTAATGGGACCAATATCGTAAAAATTAAATTATTACATAATGAAGCACGAGTCAAATTCTTAATGAAAATGCATTCAATGTCTTTCAAATAAGTAATTAGAATGATTGAAATAATCTTAGATCTCAGTTATATAAATTATATAAATATTTAAATAAAACCAATATCGTAAAAAGAAATTTATTACATAATAAAACACGAGTCAAATTCTAAATGAAAATGCATTCAATGTCTGTCAAATATATAATTAAAATGATTAAATTTATCAAACATCTAATTTAATTAAATTATATAAATATTCACATGGGACCAATATCGTAAAAATGAAATTATTACATAATGAAGCAAGAGTCAAATTCTTAATGAAAATGCATTCAATGTCTTTCATATATATAATTAAAAATGTCTTTCAAATATATAATTAAAATGATTAAATTTATCAAACATCTAATTTAATTAAATTATATAAATATTAAAGGGGACCAATATCGTAAAAATGCAATTATTACATAATAAAAAAAGTGTCCAATTCCTAATGAAAATGCATTCAATGTTTTTCAAATAAGTAATTAAAATAATTAAATTATCACACATCTAATTTAATTAAATTATATAAATATTGAAATGGGACCACTATCGTAAAAATGAAATTATTAAATAACGAAAGAAGATTCTAATTATTATGAAAATGCATTCAATGCCCTTCAAGTAAGTAATTAGAATGATTAAACTTAACACTCAACTAATTTAATTTAATTAAATAAATATTTAAAAGGGACCAATATCGTAAAAATGAAATTATTACATAATGAAGCACTAGTCAAATTCTTAATGAAAATGCATTCAATGTCTTTCAAATAAGTAATTAAGATGATTGAAATAATCTTAGATCTCAGTTATTTAAATTATATAAATATTTATATAAAACCAACATCGTAAGAACAAATTTATTACATAATGAAGCACGAGTCAAATACGTAATGAAAATGCATTCAATGTCTTTCTAAAAAGTAATTAGAATGATTAAATTAATCACTCCTCTAATTTAATTAAGTTATATAAATATTTAAATGGGACCACTATCGTAAAAATGAAATTATTATATAATCAAAGAAGTGTCAAAGTCTTGAGGAAAATACATTCAATGTCTTTCAAATAAGTAATTAGAATGATTAAACTTATCACACCTCTAATTTAATTTAATTATATATATATTTAAATGGGACCACTATCGTAAAAAGGAAATTATTACATAATGAAGCACGAGTCAAATTCTTGAAAATGCATTCAATGTCTTTCAAATAAGTAATTAAGATTATTGAAATAATCTTAGATCACAGTTATTTAAATTATATAAATATTTAAATAGAACCAATATCGTAAAAATAAATTTATTACATAATGAAGCAAGAGTCAAATTCTTAATGAAAATGCATTCAATGTCTTTCAAATAAGTAATTAAGATGATTGAAATAATATTAAATTTCAGTTATTTAAATTATATAAATATTTAAATAAAAACAATATCGTAAAAATAAATTTATTACATAATGAAGCAAGAGTCAAATTCTTAATGAAAATTCATTCAATGTCATTCAAATAAGTAATTAAGATGATTGAAATAATCTTAGATCTTAGTAAATTAAATTATATAATTATTCAGTTGGGACCAATATCGTAAAAATGAAATTATTACATAATGAAGCAAGAGTCAAATTCTTAATTAAAATGCATTCAATATCCTTCAAATAAGTAATTAAGATGATTGAAATAATCTTAGATCTCAGTTATTTAAATTATGTAAATATTTAAATAGAACCAATATCGTAAAAATAAATTTATTACATAATGAAGCAAGAGTCAAATTCTTAATGAAAATGCATTCAATGTCTTTCAAATAAGTAATTAAGATGATTGAAATAATATTAAATTTCAGTTATTTAAATTATATAAATATTTAAATAAAAACAATATCGTAAAAATAAATTTATTACATAATGAAGCAAGAGTCAAATTCTTAATGAAAATTCATTCAATGTCATTCAAATAAGTAATTAAGATGATTGAAATAATCTTAGATCTCAGTAAATTAAATTATATAATTATTCAGATGGGACCAATATCGTAAAAATGAAATTATTACATAATGAAGCAAGAGTCAAATTCTTAATTAAAATGCATTCAATATCCTTCAAATAAGTAATTAAGATGATTGAAATAATCTTAGATCTCAGTTATTTAAATTATGTAAATATTTAAATAGAACCAATATCGAAGGATAAATTTATTACATAATAAAGCACGCGTCAAATTCTAAATGAAAATGCATTCAATGTCTTTCAAATAAGTAATTAAGATGATTGAAATAATCTTAGACCTCAGTTATTTAAATTATATAAATATTTAAATAGAACCAATATCGTAAAAATAAATTTATTACTTAATGAAGCAAGAGTCAAATTCTAAATGAAAATGCATTCAATGTCTATCAAATATATAATTAAAATGATTAAATTTATCAATCATCTAATTTAATTAAATTATATAAATATTCAGATGGGACCAATATCGTAAAAATGAAATTATTATATAATTAAAAAAGTGTTAAATTCTTGAGGAAAATACGTTCAATCACTTTCAAATAAGTAATTAGAATAATTAAACTTATCACTCAACTAATTTAATTTAATTATATAAATATTTAAATCGGACCACTATCGTAAAAAGGAAATTATTACATAATGAAGCAGGGGACAAATTCTTGATGAAAATGCATTCAATGACTTTCAAATAAATAATTTAAATGATTATACTTATCACACATCTAATTTAATTTAATTATATAAATATTTAAAAGGGACCGATATCGTAAAAATGAAATTATTACATAATGAAGCACGAGTCAAATTCTTAATGAAAATGCATACAATGTCTTTCTAATAAGTAATTAGAATGATTAAATTTATCACTTATCTAATTTAATTAAATTATATAAATATTTAAATGGGACCACTATCGTAAAAATGAAATTATTATATAATTAAAGAAGTGTCAAAGTCTTGAGGAAAATACATTCTTATTTCTTATTTCTAATAAGTAATTAGAATGATTAAATTTATCACTTATCTAATTTAATTAAATTATATAAATATTTAAATGGGACCACTATCGTAAAAATGAAATTATTATATAATTAAAGAAGTGTCAAAGTCTTGAGGAAAATACATTCAATGTCTTTCAAATAAGTAATTAGAATGATTAAACTTATCACACCTCTAATTTAATTTAATTATATAAATATTTAAATGGGACCACTATCGTAAAAAGGAAATTATTACATAATGAAGCACGAGTCAAATTCTTGATGAAAATGCATTCAATGACTTTCAAATAAATAATTAAGATGATTGAAATAATCTTAGATCTCAGTTATTTAAATTATGTAAATATTTAAATAGAACCAATATCGAAGGATAAATTTATTACATAATAAAGCACGCGTCAAATTCTAAATGAAAATGCATTCAATGTCTTTCAAATAAGTAATTAAGATGATTGAAATAATCTTAGACCTCAGTTATTTAAATTATATAAATATTTAAATAGAACCAATATCGTAAAAATAAATTTATTACTTAATGAAGCAAGAGTCAAATTCTAAATGAAAATGCATTCAATGTCTATCAAATATATAATTAAAATGATTAAATTTATCAATCATCTAATTTAATTAAATTATATAAATATTCAGATGGGACCAATATCGTAAAAATGAAATTATTATATAATTAAAAAAGTGTTAAATTCTTGAGGAAAATACGTTCAATCACTTTCAAATAAGTAATTAGAATAATTAAACTTATCACTCAACTAATTTAATTTAATTATATAAATATTTAAATCGGACCACTATCGTAAAAAGGAAATTATTACATAATGAAGCAGGGGACAAATTCTTGATGAAAATGCATTCAATGACTTTCAAATAAATAATTTAAATGATTATACTTATCACACATCTAATTTAATTTAATTATATAAATATTTAAAAGGGACCGATATCGTAAAAATGAAATTATTACATAATGAAGCACGAGTCAAATTCTTAATGAAAATGCATACAATGTCTTTCTAATAAGTAATTAGAATGATTAAATTTATCACTTATCTAATTTAATTAAATTATATAAACATTTAAATGGGACCACTATCGTAAAAATGAAATTATTATATAATTAAAGAAGTGTCAAAGTCTTGAGGAAAATACATTCTTATTTCTTATTTCTAATAAGTAATTAGAATGATTAAATTTATCACTTATCTAATTTAATTAAATTATATAAATATTTAAATGGGACCACTATCGTAAAAATGAAATTATTATATAATTAAAGAAGTGTCAAAGTCTTGAGGAAAATACATTCAATGTCTTTCAAATAAGTAATTAGAATGATTAAACTTATCACACCTCTAATTTAATTTAATTATATAAATATTTAAATGGGACCACTATCGTAAAAAGGAAATTATTACATAATGAAGCACGAGTCAAATTCTTGATGAAAATGCATTCAATGACTTTCAAATAAATAATTTAAATGATTGTACTTATCACACATCTAATTTAATTTAATTATATAAATATTTAAATGGGACCAATATCGTAAAAATGAAATTATTACATAATGAAGCACGAAACAAATTCTTAATGAAAATGCATTCAATGTCTTTCAAATAAGTAATTAGAATGATTAAACTTATCACTCAACTAATTTAATTTAATTATATATATATTGAAATGGGACCACTATCTTAAAAATGATATTATTAAATAATGAAGGAAGAGTCAAATTCTTAATGTAAATGCATTCAGTGTCTTTCCAATAAGTAATTAAAATGATTGAAATGATCTTAGATCTCAGTTATTTAAATTGTATAAATATATAAATGGAACCAATATCGTAAAAATAAATTTATTTCATAATAAAGCACGAGTCAAATTCAAAATGAAAATGCATTCAATGTTTTTCAAATAAGTAATTAAAATGATCTGAACATCTGCTCTTAAAAATGCGATTATATATATATTTTAATAATTTTAATTCATAATTTTTAGTTTTATATATATTTATACAAATATAATGTAATAATTATATATATTGTTATCATTTAGGTATACATTAATCTATTTTACTATGTTTTACATCGATAAAAAGTTTATTATAATTTCTTTGAATATTATTGTTGAATTTAATGTGAAAAATTTATCGTTATAAAAAAAATGTACAAAATTTTTTTTAAAATATTTATATCAGATAAAATTAATTTCATAAAAATGTGATAATATCATGTAAATAATATGTTATAATATTTTAAACTCGAATATTTTATAACAGAAATCAGCTGATAACTGTCAAAAAGAATTATGACATTATTTAAAACATATATTATTATTTTAATTTTTATAACATATTATTAGTTTAAAATTTAAATAAATCGTTAATTTGTTAATTAAAATTTAAAATAATAATAGGTTATAACAATTAAAATAGTAATATATGTTGTAAATAATATGTTATAATGCCTTAGCTGCGATTAATATTTTTTGACAGAAATCAGCTGATGGTTTTCGAAAATAACTATCGAATTTTAAGTATTATATTATATTATTTAATACATATTATTATTTTAATTTTTATAACATATTATTATTTTAAAATTTAATTAACAAATTTTCGCTTAATTAATATTTTTTGATAGAAATCATCTGATTAAAGTTTTAATTTGCTTATTAATTTTTTAAATAATATGTTTTAAATAATATGTTATAATATTTTTGACAATTATCAGCTGATTTCTATCAAAAAATATTAATCAAGAAGAAGGTAGTATAACATATTATTTACAACATAATACTATTTTAATTATATTACTATTAAATGTATTACTATTTTTACCATATTATTATTTTAAAATTTAATTATCAAATTAATGCTTTAATCAGCTGATTTCTGTGAAAAAATATTAATCAAGTTTATACAAACTTTATTTTATTTTTTTTTAAATATCCTTTTTAACAAAAAATCGAATAATGGCGCGCGCGTAGCGCGCGATTGTGTTGTTCTAGTAACTAGTATATAAAATCGAAGAATGCGCGTAGCGCGCACTTGTTTTTTCCGGTGTTTAAAAAAAGACGTATCATAACTTGAAGTTATGATAATTAAATCGCGACATTAAACAATCAAAAAAATTAATCATTGCACCTAATAATTAAAACTTGTTAAAAAAGATGAAGAAAGAAAGAGCGCATTTAAATATATGAGAAATCATGAATAAAATAATTCTCACTTCGATAATAGAAAATATTTAAAAAAGATATATAAATTATCTTTTTTTTTTAAATTGAAATATTCATCCTAATTAATTGTGTGTTTATTCATTTTGAGGTAACGGATAGTAACTATCTACAATCTACAGTCTACAATCTACATTCTAAATCTACATCTCTACAATCAAATATTTATGAAACCGTTACCTCGTAATAAAATAATAGTTTATCACTTACCAATCGATGTTCAACAGCAGAGGAGATAACTGCATCGAAGCTACGTAGATCTGTAACATACAAATAGAATATAAATTATAACAGCGTTTTAAATAATTATTATCTAATTAGTATTTTAATATCTAATTAGTATTTTACACATTAAATTTTATATTCGACGCGTACAATAATCAGTAGATAGGTATATATAATTGAATAATTTTATAAATTTTGTAAAGATTATTTTTTTAAATGTAAAATACTTTTATAATATTTATACATATAGAGTTATTTCTCTCTAATTTTCCTTTATTTAAATTATTCAATATATAAATAGAATTATATAATATCTATGTGTAAAAAAATACGTGATTTATAACAAGTCAAATATTATACATATACATCATATTACATAAATATTATATAAATAATAAACACTCACCACAAAGTTGCTCCGCCGGTGCCTGATGCCTCCTAGTCCTGCTCCTCCTCTCAGGTCAGATTGATCAGGATTGTCCAATAATTCAAGTCAAAGTCTGCTGATTGATGATAACGCGCGATACTTTGAACGACACTCCCGCACTTAAACGCGCGATACTTTGAACGACACTCCCGCACTTGAACGCGCGACACTACCGTCCGATTGTGTCTTATTGTTAGACCATCGTGTTGCCGATCATATCGCTCAATTTTATGGCGATGTCAAGCACACCATATGTGCTTCATTAGTAATAACTGTCATTTCTTAATAATTACTATATATATAATATCGATAACACCCCCCTTTAATGAAAATTATAATAAATTAATATTATATATAAAAGGAATTTTGTACGTTCTTTGTTATGAATCCGCGAAAATTCGATAATCAATTTTAATATATTCGCGGTTTGCAGTTTATTTCCGAATTACACGATAGCGCAATCGATGAATCACAAAAGTAAAAAAAAATAAAATAAAATAACATAATTCGTACTAAAAATTTTAAGATATTATTATGAATTTTTCTGCAAATTTTATATCACTATTACTTTTTCTTTTAGTCCAAAATTATTATATATTCTCAAAATATCCGCAAAATATCTGATATGTTATATATTTTAAAATATAACTTTATTTTAACTAATGTAAACTCAAATGATCAATCAACATAAATGAATGGATTACAAAATATATAATATAAAATCTGTACATTATGATAATAAGTAATTATAATTATTTAATCATTTAAAATTTATAATCACACATACAATTAATATAATTGTTAGTATGTTCTTTTAAAATAAATTAGATTGAATATATTATGTATTACTATATAAAATGTTTCTTTTCCTTTTCTTAAACTGTAATTCTTAAACTGTATTCATAATCTTTATTATACTTTTAATCTTTAATAACCCATTCATTTTAAGGTAACGGAACTATCTACAAAAACTACAGTCTATACACAAGCTACAATCTAGATCTACACATTTCCACACAATCTAATCTCTACAAAACCGTTACCTTTTGTAATAAAATAATTTTTCACTCACCGGTCGATGGCAAATAGTGGAGTTAACTGCATTGAAGCTACGTTGATCTGTAACATATAAATAAAATTCAAATTATAGAACTGCTCAAAATAATTAATACTTAAAAAAATTATTATTTTGTATGCATTAAATTTTATATTCGATGCATACAAATAATAAACAGCAATATAATTAAACAATTTTATAAATTTTTTTTAATAATAATTGAATTAATAATAAATACTTACACAATAGTTGCTCCGCTGGTGCCCGACGTCTCTCCCAGACCTCCTCCTCCTCTCAGATTGTCAAGATCATCAGTCGTCAGTTATGTTGATCTGTAACATACAATTAAAATTCAAATTGTAGTAGCGCCAAGAATAATTAATATTTTAGAAAATTATTACTGTACGCATTGGATTTTATTTTCTATGCCTACAATAGTGAGCAAGTAGAAATATAGTTGAATAATTTTATAAATTTTTATTTAATTTATAATTTTTATTTAATTTAAAATTATTAAATTTTTATTTAATTTATAATTATTTTTTATTTGATTTATAATAATTTTAATATTTTATTTTATTTTATTTTATAAATTTTTATTTAGTAATTGAACTAAATAAAGTCAATAAATACTCACTCCATGATTGTTCGACTGGTGCCCAATGTCTCCCAGACCTCCTCCTCTCAGATTATCAAGACAGTCAGTTATATTGATCTGTAACATATAAATAAAATTCAAATTGTAGCAGCACACAAAATATATAAATATTCAGATGGGACCAATATCGTAAAAATGAAATTATTACATAATGAAGCATGAGTCAAATTCTTAATGAAAATGCATTCAATGTCTTTCAAATAAGTAATTAAGATGATTGAAATAATTTTAAATTTCAGTTATTTAAATTATATAAATATTTAAATAGAACCAATATCGTAAAAATAAATTTATTACATAATGAAGCAAGAGTCAAATTCTTAATGAAAATGCATTCAATGTCATTCAAATAAATAATTAAGATGATTGAAATAATCTTAGATCTCAGTTAATTAAATTATATAAATATTCAGATGGGACCAATATCGTAAAAATGAAATTATTACATAATGAAGCACGAGTCAAATTCTTAATGAAAATGCATTCAATGTCTTTCAAATAAGTAATTAAAATGATTAAACTGATCACTCAACTAATTTAATTTAATTATATAAATATTTAAAAGGGACCAATATCGTAAAAATGAAAATATTATATAATGAAGCACGAGTCAAATTCTTAATGAAAATGCATTCAATGTCTTTCAAATAAGTAATTAAAATGATTAAATTTATCAAACATGTAATTTAATTAAATTATATTAATATTTAAAGGGGACCAATATCGTAAAAAGGCAATTATTACATAATAAAGAAAGAGTCCAATTCCTAATGAAAATGCATTCAATGTTTTTCAAATAAGTAATTAAAACAATTAAACTTATCACACATCTATTTTAATTTAATTATATAAATATTGAAATGGGACCAATATCGTAAAAATGAAAGAAGAGTCAAATTCTTAATGAAAATGCATTCAATGTCTTTCAAACAAGTAATTAAGATAATTGAAATAATCTTAGATCTCAGTTATTTAAATTATATTAATATTTAAATAGAACCAATATCGTAAAAATAAATTTATTACTTAATGAAGCAAGCGTCAAATTCTTTATGAAAATGCATTCAATGTATTTTAAATATATAATTAAAATGATTAAATTTATCAAACATCTAATTTAATTAAATTATATAAATATTCAGATGGGACCAATATCGTAAAAATGAAATTATTACATAATGAAGCAAGAGTCAAATTCTTAATGAAAATGCATTCAATGTCTTTCAAATAAGTAATTAAGATGATTGAAATAATCTTAGACCTCAGTTATTTAAATTATATAAATATTTAAATAGAACCAATATCGTAATAATAAATTTATTACTTAATGAAGCAAGAGTCAAATTCTTTATGAAAATGCATTCAATGTCTTTCAAATAAGTAATTAAGATGATTGAAATAATCTTAGACCTCAGTTATTTAAATTATATAAATATTTAAATAGAACCAATATCGTAATAATAAATTTATTACTTAATGAAGCAAGAGTCAAATTCTTTATGAAAATGCATTCAATGTATTTTAAATATATAATTAAAATGATTAAATTTATCAAACATCTAATTTAATTAAATTATATAAATATTCAGATGGGACCAATATCGTAAAAATGAAATTATTACATAATGAAGCATGAGTCAAATTCTTAATGAAAATGCATTCAATGTCTTTCAAATAAGTAATTAAGATGATTGAAATAATCTTAGATCTCAGTTAATTAAATTATATAAATATTCAGATGGGACCAATATCGTAAAAATGAAATTATTACATAATGAAGCAAGAGTCAAATTCGTAATGAAAATGCATTCAATGTCTTTCAAATATATAATTAAAAATGTCTTTCAAATATATAATTAAAATGATTAAATTTATCAAACATCAAATTTAATTAAATTATATAAATATTAAAGGGGACCAATATCGTAAAAATGCAATTATTACATAATAAAAAAAGAGTCCAATTCCTAATGAAAATGCATTCAATGTTTTTCCAATAAGTAATTAAAACAATTAAACTTATCACACATCTATTTTAATTTAATTATATAAATATTGAAATGGGACCACTATCGTAAAAATAAAAGAAGAGTCAAATTCTTAATGAAAATGCATTCAATGTCTTTCAAATAAGTAATTAAGATGATTGAAATAATTTTAGATCTCAGTTATTTAAATTATATAAATATTTAAATAGAACCAATATCGTAAAAATAAATTTATTACATAATAAAGCACGAGTCAAATTCTAAATGAAAATGCATTCAATGTCTTTCAAATATATAATTAAAATGATTAAATTTATCAAACATCTAATTTAATTAAATTATATAAATATTCAGATGGGACCAATATCGTAAAAATGAAATTATTACATAATGAAGCAAGAGTCAAATTCGTAATGAAAATGCATTCAATGTCTTTCAAATATATAATTAAAAATGTCTTTCAAATATATAATTAAAATGATTAAATTTATCAAACATCTAATTTAATTAAATTATATAAATATTAAAGGGGACCAATATCGTAAAAATGCAATTATTACATAATAAAAAAAGAGTCCAATTCCTAATGAAAATGCATTCAATGTTTTTCCAATAAGTAATTAAAACAATTAAACTTATCACACATCTATTTTAATTTAATTATATAAATATTGAAATGGGACCACTATCGTAAAAATGAAAGAAGAGTCAAATTCTTAATGAAAATGCATTCAATGTCTTTCAAATAAGTAATTAAGATGATTGAAATAATCTTAGATCTCAGTTATTTAAATTATATAAATATTTAAATAGAACCAATATCGTAAAAATAAATTTATTACATAATAAAGCACGAGTCAAATTCTAAATGAAAATGCATTCAATGTCTTTCAAATATATAATTAAAATGATTAAATTTATCAAACATCTAATTTAATTAAATTATATAAATATTCAGATGGGACCAATATCGTAAAAATGAAATTATTACATAATGAAGCAAGAGTCAAATTCTTAATAAAAATGCATTCAATGTCTTTCAAATAAGTAATTAAGATGATTGAAATAATCTTAGATCTCAGTTAATTAAATTATATAAATTTTCAAATAGAACCAATATCGTAAAAATGAATTTATTACATAATAAAGCACGAGTTAAATTCTAAATGAAAATGCATTCAATGTCTTTCAAATAAGTAATTAAGATGATTGAAATAATCTTAGATCTCAGTTAATTAAATTATATAAATATTCAGATGGGACCAATATCGTAAAAATGAAATTATTACATAATGAAGCAAGAGTCAAATTCTTAATGAAAATGCTTTCAATGTCTTTCAAATAAGTAATTAAGATAATTAAACTTATCACACATCTAATTTAATTTAATTATATAAATATTCAGATGGAACCAATATAGTAAATATGAAATTATTACATAATAAAGCAAGAGTCAAATTCTTAATGAAAATGCATTCAATGTCTTTCAAATAAGTAATTAAAATGATTAAACTTTTCACACATCTCATTTAATTAAATTAGAATCGTTTTCATTAGAGACTTTTTAGAAGTCATTAAAATATTCATGAGATTGTTAATACGAATGCTTATTGAAAATATATATAATGTATAATTTAAATTTCTTTCTGAGCTAATTTAAAAAATAGATTTTTTAAACCAATGTTATATTATTGCGTTTTTTGAAAAACAAAAAAAAAAAAGAATAACTTTAAGATATTTATGAAATTTTTAATGCGAGTGCTTATCGAAAATATTATAAATTTAAATATATGTATATATGTATAATGTAAATTTATTTCTGAGCTAATCTCAAAAATCAATTTATATCCTAAACAATATTATGTTATTATTATATTAGCGGTTTTTATGTGCTGGCTAATATATATTTCAAATAAATGGCGATGATATAAATTCGATGATAGATATAATTAGTTAAATAAAATCAATTTACTCACCGGTCGTTGAAACGCGGTTATATTTTCGTTGATTGTTGCGTCGCTTCGGAAAGTCGTTCCTATAAATAATATTATATTATTATTATATGAGCGATTTTCATATGCTAGCTATATATTTCAGGTAAATGACAATGATATAATCAGGTAAATAAAGTCAATTTGCTCACCAGTCGTTGAAACGCTGCCATATTCTCGTTGATTGTTGCGTCGTTTCGGGAATCGTTCGCCGAGATGCATTTCCATCGACCAGGCATTACAGATTTCGATTTCCCGCATTAAATAATACGATAGAACGATCACCCGTTACTTTGTACGGCATTCTCGACACCGATTGCACGCACTACGCACCGGATTGCATAAATAACAACGGATAAATAACGACGATATATAACCATCCGCCACTTTCGATATTCGCGATATGTAGTGAAGTAGCACGCTGTGACGTAGTACATCGTGACGTAATGCAACACTTTGTGCGGCGCGAACTTCGCGCGGTTCGCGCGCGACACAATCATCTGAAAACGATAAATTATGTATTGATTAAATATCTCACATCCAAAATATAGTTTTCCCAAAGCACAAAAGCTTGAACGCGATGAGATTCGTACAAATAAATGACGCCAAATGATACATACCTCTTAATAAATAGAATGTTCAATGAGATCGATCGATTCGGAGAAAAAGCGGTTAAGCGGCGTAGCCCGGAGGATGCAGACTGTCGTAGGTTGATTAACCGTGATCGCACGAGTTAATTAATACTTCCTCCTAATTGCCCGTGGCACGATTCAATACTCCCAACATTCGTTTGTACGCGGAATTCTATCTTAACGGGAAAAACGCGTGAAAAATGCGGAGCCGATTGAGCGCGATACCGTGACTATCGAGAGGACGCGAGGGACGAAGGACGTGACGTAGTAACTACGTAAGTCGACACTCAGCGCGCCGCGCGCCAAATTCAAAAACCATTACAGGCTGTAACTTTTGTACTTGAACCATCGTCTAAATTATTACTGTGAATTTAAATTTATATTATATACGATTCAATATTTCGATTTCGTAATCACTGCGATTGTAATTTCAAGTGTGTCATTTATACGTGTGTGTACGGAACCTGACATATATTCATATTAATTTCAAATTTAGAATACTGATTAAAGATTAAACGCGATTGCATGTATTAAGTAATATTTCGATGATCGTCCATCAATATTTCTTGCAATTATGGATATCGCTTATTCAAGTTTAACATCGCGTAATAAAATAACATAATGTGCTATGCTCGTTAGCATTTAAACAGATAGTACTTATACTTAATATCTAATTTGTAGGCTGGTATTCTGATGGTACCATCATAATGTGCAAACAATGTACTGTTGAAATATATACAAGATTAATTTTTGGCTCGTTTTATATGCATATAAAAAAACGTTTTAATCGTTTTATACGCAGATTATTTCTGTACCAAATAGATTCAAGCCTACAAATTTTTTCATTTAATACACATAATATGAATATGAGTTTTAATGGGTTCGTAGCTATAAAGTATCGATTTTTAATATTTTAAAAAGAGCAAAAAATTAATCTTTTATATCTTTCAACAGTACATTGCCTGCACATTATGATGGTACCATCAGAATACCAGCCTACAAACTTTTTGATACAATATACGTAATATAATTGTGCGCCGTATGAGATTCGCGGCTTAAAAGTTTTAATTTTCAATATTTCAAGACGCGCCAAAAATTATTCTTTCATATATTTTAACAGCACATTGTCTACACATTATGATGGTACCATCAGAATACCAGCCTACAAATTATTTGATACAATATACGTAATATAACTGTACGCCGTATGAGATTCGCGGCTTAAAAGTTTTAATTTTCAATATTTTAAGACGAGCCAAAAATTCATCGATTATACATTTTAATAGTACATTGATTATAGAATAATTTGGTACCAAACAGACACCAGCGTACAAATTTTTTAACTTGATATACATAAAATAATGTTGCGTCGCATAGGGTCAGCAGTAAAAAAGTATATATTTCTAATATTTTAAGACGAGCCAAAAATTCATCGTTTATACATTTTAATAGTACATTGATTACAGAATCTTTTGGTACCAAGCAGACAACAACGTACAAACTTTTTCATTTGCTATACATAAATTAAGGATGCGTCGCATAGGGTCAGCGGTAAAAAAGTATCGATCTCTAATATTTTAAGACGAGCCAAAAATTCATCGATTATACATTTTAATAGTACATTGATTACAGATTCTTTTCAAACCATGCAGACACCAGCGTACAAATTTTTTAATACGATACACATAAAATAAGGATGCGTCGCACAGGGTCCGCGTCAAAAAAGTATTAATTTCTAATATTTTAAGACGAGCCAAAAATTCATCGATTATACATTTTAATAGTATATTGATTACAGAATCATTTGGTACCAAACAGAGACCAGCGTACAAATTTTTTAACTTGATATACATAAAATAAGGTTGCGTCGCATGGGGTCAGCGGTAAAAGAGTATCGATTTCTAATATTTTAAGACGAGCCAAAAATTCATCGATTATACATTTTAATAGTACATTGAATACAGAATCATTTGGTACCAAACAGAGACCAGCGTACAAATTTTTTAACTTGATATTCATAAAATGATGTTGCGTCGCATAGGGCCAGCGGTAAAAAGTATCGACTTCTAATATTTTAAGACGAGCCAAAAATTCATCGATTATACATTTTAATAGTACATTGAATACAGAATCATTTGGTACCAAACAGAGACCAGCGTACAAATTTTTTAACTTGACATATATAAAATAAGGTTGCGTCGCATGGGGTCAGCGGTAAAAGAGTATCGATTTCCAATATTTTAAGACGAGCCAAAAATTCATCGATTATACATTTTAATAGTACATTGATTACAGAATCTTTTGGTACCAAACAGACACCAGCGTACAAATTTTTTAATGCGATAAACATATAATAAGGATGCGTCGCACAGGATCCGCGTCAAAAAAGTATTAATTTCTAATATTTTAAGACGAGCCAAAAATTCATCGATTATACATTTTAATAGTACATTGATTACAGAATCATTTGGTATCAAACAGACACCAGCGTACAAATTTTTTAACTTGATATACATAAAATAAGGTTGCGTCGCATGGGGTCAGCGGTAAAAGAGTAGCGATTTCTAATATTTTAAGACGAGCCAAAAATTCATCGATTATACATTATAATAGTACATTGATTACAGAATATTTTCGAAACATGCAGACACCAGCGTACAAATTTTTTAATACGATAAACATAAAATAACGATGCGTCGCACAGGGTCCGCGTCAAAAAAGTATTAATTTCTAATATTTTAAGACGAGCCAAAAATTCATCGATTATACATTTTAATAGTACATTGAATACAGAATCATTTGGTACCAAACAGAGACCAGCGTACAAATTTTTTAACTTGATATATATAAAATAAGGTTGCGTCGCATGGGGTCAGCGGTAAAAAGTATCGATTTCCAATATTTTAAGACGAGCCAAAAATTCATCGATTATACATTTTAATAGTACATTGATTACAGAATCATTTGGTATCAAACAGACACCAGCGTACAAATTTTTTTACTTGATATACATAAAATAAGGTTGCGTCGCATGGGGTCAGCGGTAAAAGAGTATCGATTTCTAATATTTTAAGACGAGCCAAAAATTCATCGATTATACATTTTAATAGTACATTGATTACAGAATCATTTGGTATCAAACAGACACCAGCGTACAAATTTTTTAACTTGATATACATAAAATAAGGTTGCGTCGCATGGGGTCAGCGGTAAAAGAGTATCGATTTCTAATATTTTAAGAAGAGCCAAAAATTCATCGATTATACATTATAATAGTACATTGATTACAGAATATTTTCGAAACATGCAGACACCAGCGTACAAATTTTTTAATACGATAAACATAAAAAACGATGCGTCGCACAGGGTCCGCGTCAAAAAAGGATTAATTTCTAATATTTTAAGACGAGCCAAAAATTCATCGATTATACATTTTAATAGTACATTGATTACAGAATCATTTGGTATCAAACAGACACCAGCGTACAAATTTTTTAACTTGATATACATAAAATAAGGTTGCGTCGCATGGGGTCAGCGGTAAAAGAGTAGCGATTTCTAATATTTTAAGACGAGCCAAAAATTCATCGATTATACATTATAATAGTACATTGATTACAGAATATTTTCGAAACATGCAGACACCAGCGTACAAATTTTTTAATACGATAAACATAAAATAACGATGCGTCGCACAGGGTCCGCGTCAAAAAAGTATTAATTTCTAATATTTTAAGACGAGCCAAAAATTCATCGATTATACATTTTAATAGTACATTGAATACAGAATCATTTGGTACCAAACAGAGACCAGCGTACAAATTTTTTAACTTGATATATATAAAATAAGGTTGCGTCGCATGGGGTCAGCGGTAAAAAGTATCGATTTCCAATATTTTAAGACGAGCCAAAAATTCATCGATTATACATTTTAATAGTACATTGAATACAGAATCATTTGGTACCAAACAGAGACCAGCGTACAAATTTTTTAACTTGATATACATAAAATGATGTTGTGTCGCATGAGGTCAGCGGTAAAAGAGTATCGATTTCTAATATTTTAAGACGAGCCAAAAATTCATCGATTATACATTTTAATAGTACATTGATTACAGAATCTTTTCGAAACATGCAGACACCAGCGTACAAATTTTTTAATACGATAAACATAAAAAACGATGCGTCGCACAGGGTCCGCGTCAAAAAAGGATTAATTTCTAATATTTTAAGACGAGCCAAAAATTCATCGATTATACATTTTAATAGTACATTGATTACAGAATCTTTTGGTATCAAACAGACACCAGCGTACAAATTTTTTAACTTGATATACATAAAATAAGGTTGCGTCGCATAGGGCCAGCGGTAAAAAGTATCGACTTCTAATATTTTAAGACGAGCCAAAAATTCATCGATTATACATTTTAATAGTACATTGAATACAGAATCATTTGGTACCAAACAGAGACCAGCGTACAAATTTTTTAACTTGATATATATAAAAAAAGGTTGCGTCGCATGGGGTGAGCGGTAAAAGAGTATCGATTTCCAATATTTTAAGACGAGCCAAAAATTCATCGATTATACATTTTAATAGTACATTGAATACAGAATCATTTGGTACCAAACAGAGACCAGCGTACAAATTTTTTAACTTGATATTCATAAAATGATGTTGCGTCGCATGGGGTCAGCGGTAAAAGAGTATCGATTTCTAATATTTTAAGACGAGCCAAAAATTCATCGATTATACATTTTAATAGTACATTGATTACAGAATCTTTTCGAAACATGCAGACACAAGCGTACAAATTTTTTAATACGATAAACATAAAATAACGATGCGTCGCACAGGGTCCGCGTCAAAAAAGTATTAATTTCTAATATTTTAAGACGAGCCAAAAATTCATCGATTATACATTTTAATAGTACATTGAATACAGAATCTTTTGGTACCATGCAGACACCAGCGTACAAATTTTTTAACTTGATAAACATAAAATACGGTTGCGTCGCATAGGGTCAGCGGTAAAAAGAATCGATTTCCAATATTTTAAGACGAGCCAAAAATTCATCGATTATACATTTTAATAGTACATTGATTACAGAATCTTTTGGTACCAAACAGACACCAGCGTACAAATTTTTTAACTTGATATACATAAAATAAGGTTGCGTCGCATGGGGTCAGCGGTAAAAGAGTATCGATTTCCAATATTTTAAGACGAGCCAAAAATTCATCGATTATACATTTTAATAGTACATTGAATACAGAATCATTTGGTACCAAACAGAGACCAGCGTACAAATTTTTTAACTTGATATACATAAAATGATGTGTCGCATGAGGTCAGCGGTAAAAGAGTATCGATTTCTAATATTTTAAGACGAGCCAAAAATTCATCGATTATACATTTTAATAGTACATTGATTACAGAATCTTTTCGAAACATGCAGACACCAGCGTACAAATTTTTTAATACGATAAACATAAAAAACGATGCGTCGCACAGGGTCCGCGTCAAAAAAGGATTAATTTCTAATATTTTAAGACGAGCCAAAAATTCATCGATTATACATTTTAATAGTACATTGATTACAGAATCTTTTGGTATCAAACAGACACCAGCGTACAAATTTTTTAACTTGATATACATAAAATAAGGTTGCGTCGCATAGGGCCAGCGGTAAAAAGTATCGACTTCTAATATTTTAAGACGAGCCAAAAATTCATCGATTATACATTTTAATAGTACATTGAATACAGAATCATTTGGTACCAAACAGAGACCAGCGTACAAATTTTTTAACTTGATATATATAAAAAAAGGTTGCGTCGCATGGGGTGAGCGGTAAAAGAGTATCGATTTCCAATATTTTAAGACGAGCCAAAAATTCATCGATTATACATTTTAATAGTACATTGAATACAGAATCATTTGGTACCAAACAGAGACCAGCGTACAAATTTTTTAACTTGATATACATAAAATGATGTTGCGTCGCATGGGGTCAGCGGTAAAAGAGTATCGATTTCCAATATTTTAAGACGAGCCAAAAATTCATCGATTATACATTTTAATAGTACATTGAATACAGAATCATTTGGTACCAAACAGAGACCAGCGTACAAATTTTTTAACTTGATATTCATAAAATGATGTTGCGTCGCATGGGGTCAGCGGTAAAAGAGTATCGATTTCTAATATTTTAAGACGAGCCAAAAATTCATCGATTATACATTTTAATAGTACATTGATTACAGAATCTTTTCGAAACATGCAGACACAAGCGTACAAATTTTTTAATACGATAAACATAAAATAACGATGCGTCGCACAGGGTCCGCGTCAAAAAAGTATTAATTTCTAATATTTTAAGACGAGCCAAAAATTCATCGATTATACATTTTAATAGTACATTGAATACAGAATCTTTTGGTACCATGCAGACACCAGCGTACAAATTTTTTAACTTGATAAACATAAAATACGGTTGCGTCGCATAGGGTCAGCGGTAAAAAGAATCGATTTCCAATATTTTAAGACGAGCCAAAAATTCATCGATTATACATTTTAATAGTACATTGATTACAGAATCTTTTGATACCAAACAGACACCAGCGTACAAATTTTTTAATGCGATAAACATATAATAAGGATGCGTCGCACAGGATCCGCGTCAAAAAAGTATTAATTTCTAATATTTTAAGACGAGCCAAAAATTCATCGATTATACATTTTAATAGTACATTGATTACAGAATCATTTGGTATCAAACAGACACCAACGTACAAATTTTTTAACTTGATATACATAAAATAAGGTTGCGTCGCATGGGGTCAGCGGTAAAAGAGTATCGATTTCTAATATTTTAAGACGAGCCAAAAATTCATCGATTATACATTTTAATAGTACATTGATTACAGAATCATTTGGTACCAAACAGAGACCAGCGTACAAATTTTTTAACTTGATATACATAAAATGATGTTGCGTCGCATGGGGTCAGCGGTAAAAGAGTATCGATTTCTAATATTTTAAGACGAGCCAAAAATTCATCGATTATACATTTTAATAGTACATTGATTACAGAATCTTTTCGAAACATGCAGACACAATCGTACAAATTTTTTAATACGATAAACATAAAATAACGATGCGTCGCACAGGGTCCGCGTCAAAAAAGTATTAATTTCTAATATTTTAAGACGAGCCAAAAATTCATCGATTATACATTTT